>NC_069501.1:682089893-682405964 GCF_027579735.1 Bombina bombina | reverse complement strand
CGTTTCCTCTCATCCCCAGGCTGGTAGCCAGGATCAATCAGGAGAGGGCGTCGGTGATCTTGATAGCTCCTGCGTGGCCACGCAGGACTTGGTACGCAGATCTGGTGAATATGTCATCGGCTCCTCCTTGGAAGCTACCTTTGAGACGAGACCTTCTTGTTCAGGGTCCGTTCGAACATCCGAATCTGGTTTCACTCCAGCTGACTGCTTGGAGATTGAACGCTTGATCTTATCGAAGCGAGGATTCTCAGATTCTGTTATCGATACTCTTGTTCAGGCCAGAAAGCCTGTAACTAGAAAGATTTACCACAAAATTTGGAAAAAATATATCTGTTGGTGTGAATCTAAAGGATTCCCTTGGGACAAGGTTAAGATTCCTAGGATTCTATCCTTCCTTCAAGAAGGATTGGAAAAAGGATTATCTGCAAGTTCCCTGAAGGGACAGATTTCTGCCTTGTCTGTGTTACTTCACAAAAAGCTGGCCGCTGTGCCAGATGTTCAAGCCTTTGTTCAGGCTCTGGTTAGAATTAAGCCTGTTTACAAACCTTTGACTCCTCCTTGGAGTCTCAATTTAGTTCTTTCAGTTCTTCAGGGGGTTCCGTTTGAACCCTTGCATTCCGTTGATATTAAGTTATTATCTTGGAAAGTTTTGTTTTTAGTTGCAATTTCTTCTGCTAGAAGAGTTTCAGAATTATCTGCTCTGCAGTGTTCTCCTCCTTATCTGGTGTTCCATGCAGATAAGGTGGTTTTACGTACTAAACCTGGTTTTCTTCCAAAAGTTGTTTCTAACAAAAACATTAACCAGGAGATTATCGTACCTTCTCTGTGTCCGAAACCAGTTTCAAAGAAGGAACGTTTGTTGCACAATTTGGATGTTGTTCGCGCTCTAAAATTCTATTTAGATGCTACAAAGGATTTTAGACAAACATCTTCCTTGTTTGTTGTTTATTCTGGTAAAAGGAGAGGTCAAAAAGCAACTTCTACCTCTCTCTCTTTTTGGATTAAAAGCATCATCAGATTGGCTTACGAGACTGCCGGACGGCAGCCTCCCGAAAGAATCACAGCTCATTCCACTAGGGCTGTGGCTTCCACATGGGCCTTCAAGAACGAGGCTTCTGTTGATCAGATATGTAGGGCAGCGACTTGGTCTTCACTGCACACTTTTACCAAATTTTACAAGTTTGATACTTTTGCTTCTTCTGAGGCTATTTTTGGGAGAAAGGTTTTGCAAGCCGTGGTGCCTTCCATTTAGGTGACCTGATTTGCTCCCTCCCTTCATCCGTGTCCTAAAGCTTTGGTATTGGTTCCCACAAGTAAGGATGACGCCGTGGACCGGACACACCTATGTTGGAGAAAACAGAATTTATGTTTACCTGATAAATTACTTTCTCCAACGGTGTGTCCGGTCCACGGCCCGCCCTGGTTTTTTTAATCAGGTCTGATAATTTATTTTCTTTAACTACAGTCACCACGGTACCATATGGTTTCTCCTATGCAAATATTCCTCCTTAACGTCGGTCGAATGACTGGGGTAGGCGGAGCCTAGGAGGGATCATGTGACCAGCTTTGCTGGGCTCTTTGCCATTTCCTGTTGGGGAAGAGAATATCCCACAAGTAAGGATGACGCCGTGGACCGGACACACCGTTGGAGAAAGTAATTTATCAGGTAAACATAAATTCTGTTTTTCCACAGGAGAATCTGTTTCAGGGTACATGCTTCCGGAGACCTTCTTGGGTGATAGTGCCCACGGTCGCCAGCCTGTTGGGCTAGGGACTATGGACTCGGAAGGAGTCTGTTTTCCTTATTTCCATCTTGGAGTTGAGAGCAATCTGCAATGTTTTCCCGGGGGGTGGGCGCTCTTTCCGGAGGTTTCTCCAGATTAACCTCAAATGGGGGATGCTGGAGTTGGATCTGATGGCGTCTCTGCAGAAGCCAAGCTTCGAAGGTACGGTTCAAGGTGAAGAGATCTGCAGACCGTCTTGATAGATGCTCTGGCGGTTCCTTGGGATTTCAGTTTAGCATACCTTTCTCCAACATAGGTGTGTCCGGTCCACGGCGTCATCCTTACTTGTGGGATATTCTCTTCCCCAACAGGAAATGGCAAAGAGCCCAGCAAAGCTGGTCACATGATCCCTCCTAGGCTCCGCCTACCCCAGTCATTCTCTTTGCCGTTGTACAGGCAACATCTCCACGGAGATGGCTTAGAGTTTTTTAGTGTTTAACTGTAGTTTTTATTATTCAATCAAGAGTTTGTTATTTTGAAATAGTGCTGGTATGTACTATTTACTCAGAAACAGAAAAGAGATGAAGATTTCTGTTTGTATGAGGAAAATGATTTTAGCAACCGTCACTAAAATCCATGGCTGTTCCACACAGGACTGTTGAGAGCAATTAACTTCAGTTGGGGGAACAGTGAGCAGTCTCTTGCTGCTTGAGGTATGACACATTCTAACAAGACGATGTAATGCTGGAAGCTGTCATTTTCCCTATGGGATCCGGTAAGCCATGTTTATTACGATCGTAAATAAGGGCTTCACAAGGGCTTATTAAGACTGTAGACTTTTTCTGGGCTAAATCGATTCATTATTAACACATATTTAGCCTTGAGGAATCATTTTATTTGGGTATTTTGATATAATAATATCGGCAGGCACTGTTTTAGACACCTTATTCTTTAGGGGCTTTCCCAAAGCATAGGCAGAGCCTCATTTTCGCGCCGGTGTTGCGCACTTGTTTTTGAGAGGCATGGCATGCAGTCGCATGTGAGAGGAGCTCTGATACTTAGAAAAGACTTTCTGAAGGCGTCATTTGGTATCGTATTCCCCTTTGGGCTTGGTTGGGTCTCAGCAAAGCAGATACCAGGGACTGTAAAGGGGTTAAAGTTCAAAACGGCTCCGGTTCCGTTATTTTAAGGGTTAAAGCTTCCAAATTTGGTGTGCAATACTTTTAAGGCTTTAAGACACTGTGGTGAAAATTTGGTGAATTTTGAACAATTCCTTCATGTTTTTTCGCAATTGCAGTAATAAAGTGTGTTCAGTTTAAAATTTAAAGTGACAGTAACGGTTTTATTTTAAAACGTTTTTTGTACTTTGTTATCAAGTTTATGCCTGTTTAACATGTCTGAACTACCAGATAGACTGTGTTCTGAATGTGGGGAAGCCAGAATTCCTATTCATTTAAATAAATGTGATTTATGTGACAATGACAATGATGCCCAAGATGATTCCTCAAGTGAGGGGAGTAAGCATGGTACTGCATCATTCCCTCCTTCGTCTACACGAGTCTTGCCCACTCAGGAGGCCCCTAGTACATCTAGCGCGCCAATACTCCTTACTATGCAACAATTAACGGCTGTAATGGATAATTCTGTCAAAAACATTTTAGCCAAAATGAACACTTATCAGCGTAAGCGCGACTGCTCTGTTTTAGATACTGAAGAGCATGACGACGCTGATAATAATGTTTCTGAAGGGCCCCTAACCCAGTCTGATGGGGCCAGGGAGGTTTTGTCTGAGGGAGAAATTACTGATTCAGGGAACATTTCTCAACATGCTGAACCTGATGTGATTACATTTAAATTTAAGTTGGAACATCTCCGCATTCTGCTTAAGGAGGTATTATCCACTCTGGATGATTGTGACAAGTTGGTCATCCCAGAGAAACTATGTAAAATGGACAAGTTCCTAGAGGTGCCGGGGCTCCCAGAAGCTTTTCCTATACCCAAGCGGGTGGCGGACATTGTTAATAAAGAATGGGAAAGGCCCGGTATTCCTTTCGTCCCTCCCCCCATATTTAAAAAATTGTTTCCTATGGTCGACCCCAGAAAGGACTTATGGCAGACAGTCCCCAAGGTCGAGGGAGCGGTTTCCACTTTAAACAAACGCACCACTATACCCATAGAGGATAGTTGTGCTTTCAAAGATCCTATGGATAAAAAATTAGAAGGTTTGCTTAAAAAGATTACAGCCGCATGTTTCTGGTTCGATGAGCTGATAAAGGCGGTCGATAGTGATTCTCCTCCTTATGAGGAGATTATGGACAGAATCAATGCTCTCAAATTGGCTAATTCTTTTACCCTAGACGCCACTTTGCAATTGGCTAGGTTAGCGGCTAAGAATTCTGGGTTTGCTATTGTGGCGCGCAGAGCGCTTTGGTTGAAATCTTGGTCGGCTGATGCGTCTTCCAAGAACAAGCTACTTAACATTCCTTTCAAGGGGAAAACGCTGTTTGGCCCTGACTTGAAAGAGATTATCTCTGATATCACTGGGGGTAAGGGCCACGCCCTTCCTCAGGATCGGCCTTTCAAGGCAAAAAATAAACCTAATTTTCGTCCCTTTCGTAGAAACGGACCAGCCCAAAGTGCTACGTCCTCTAAGCAAGAGGGTAATACTTCTCAAGCCAAGCCAGCTTGGAGACCAATGCAAGGCTGGAACAAGGGAAAGCAGGCCAAGAAACCTGCCACTGCTACCAAGACAGCATGAAATGTTGGCCCCCGATCCGGGACCGGATCTGGTGGGGGGCAGACTCTCTCTCTTCGCTCAGGCTTGGGCAAGAGATGTTCTGGATCCTTGGGCGCTAGAAATAGTCTCCCAAGGTTATCTTCTGGAATTCAAGGGGCTTCCCCCAAGGGGGAGGTTCCACAGGTCTCAGTTGTCTTCAGACCACATAAAAAGACAGGCATTCTTACATTGTGTAGAAGACCTGTTAAAAATGGGAGTGATTCATCCTGTTCCATTAAGAGAACAAGGGATGGGGTTCTACTCCAATCTGTTCATAGTTCCCAAAAAAGAGGGAACGTTCAGACCAATCTTAGATCTCAAGATCTTAAACAAGTTTCTCAAGGTTCCATCGTTCAAGATGGAAACCATTCGAACTATTCTTCCTTCCATCCAGGAAGGTCAATTCATGACCACGGTGGATTTAAAGGATGCGTATCTACATATTCCTATCCACAAGGAACATCATCGGTTCCTAAGGTTCGCATTCCTGGACAAGCATTACCAGTTCGTGGCGCTTCCTTTCGGATTAGCCACTGCTCCAAGGATTTTCACAAAGGTACTAGGGTCCCTTCTAGCTGTGCTAAGACCAAGGGGCATTGCTGTAGTACCTTATTTGGACGACATTCTGATTCAAGCGTCGTCCCTTCCTCAAGCAAAGGCTCACACGGACATAGTCCTGGCCTTTCTCAGATCTCACGGATGGAAAGTGAACGTGGAAAAGAGTTCTCTATCTCCGTCAACAAGGGTTCCCTTCTTGGGAACAATAATAGACTCCTTAGAAATGAGGATATTTCTGACAGAGGCCAGAAAAACAAAGCTTCTAGACTCTTGTCGGATACTTCATTCCGTTCCTCTTCCTTCCATAGCTCAGTGCATGGAAGTGATCGGGTTGATGGTAGCGGCAATGGACATAGTTCCTTTTGCGCGCATTCATCTAAGACCATTACAACTGTGCATGCTCAGTCAGTGGAATGGGGATTATACAGACTTGTCTCCGAAGATACAAGTAAATCAGAGGACCAGAGACTCACTCCGTTGGTGGCTGTCCCTGGACAACCTGTCACAAGGGATGACATTCCGCAGACCAGAGTGGGTCATTGTCACGACCGACGCCAGTCTGATGGGCTGGGGCGCGGTCTGGGGATCCCTGAAAGCTCAGGGTCTTTGGTCTCGGGAAGAATCTCTTCTACCGATAAATATTCTGGAACTGAGAGCGATATTCAATGCTCTCAAGGCTTGGCCTCAGCTAGCGAGGGCCAAGTTCATACGGTTTCAATCAGACAACATGACAACTGTTGCGTACATCAACCATCAGGGGGGAACAAGGAGTTCCCTAGCGATGGAAGAAGTGACCAAAATCATTCTATGGGCGGAGTCTCACTCCTGCCACCTGTCCGCTATCCACATCCCAGGAGTGGAAAATTGGGAAGCGGATTTTCTGAGTCGTCAGACATTGCATCCGGGGGAGTGGGAACTCCATCCGGAAATCTTTGCCCAAGTCACTCAGCTGTGGGGCATTCCAGACATGGATCTGATGGCCTCTCGTCAGAACTTCAAAGTTCCTTGCTACGGGTCCAGATCCAGGGATCCCAAGGCGGCTCTAGTGGATGCACTAGTAGCACCTTGGACCTTCAAACTAGCTTATGGGTTCCCGCCGTTTCCTCTCATCCCCAGGCTGGTAGCCAGGATCAATCAGGAGAGGGCGTCGGTGATCTTGATAGCTCCTGCGTGGCCACGCAGGACTTGGTATGCAGATCTGGTGAATATGTCATCGGCTCCACCTTGGAAGCTACCTTTGAGACGAGACCTTCTTGTTCAGGGTCCGTTCGAACATCCGAACCTGGTTTCACTCCAGCTGACTGCTTGGAGATTGAACGCTTGATCTTATCGAAGCGAGGGTTCTCAGATTCTGTTATCGATACTCTTGTTCAGGCCAGAAAGCCTGTAACTAGAAAGATTTACCACAAAATTTGGAAAAAATATATCTGTTGGTGTGAATCTAAAGGATTCCCTTGGGACAAGGTTAAGATTCCTAAGATTCTATCCTTCCTTCAAGAAGGATTGGAAAAAGGATTATCTGCAAGTTCCCTGAAGGGACAGATTTCTGCCTTGTCTGTGTTAATTCACAAAAAGCTGGCAGCTGTGCCAGATGTTCAAGCCTTTGTTCAGGCTCTGGTTAGAATTAAGCCTGTTTACAAACCTTTGACTCCTCCTTGGAGTCTCAATTTAGTTCTTTCAGTTCTTCAGGGGGTTCCGTTTGAACCCTTACATTCCGTTGATATTAAGTTATTATCTTGGAAAGTTTTGTTTTTAGTTGCAATTTCTTCTGCTAGAAGAGTTTCAGAATTATCTGCTCTGCAGTGTTCTCCTCCTTATCTGGTGTTCCATGCAGATAAGGTGGTTTTACGTACTAAACCTGGTTTTCTTCCAAAAGTTGTTTCTAACAAAAACATTATCCAGGAGATTATCGTACCTTCTCTGTGTCCGAAACCAGTTTCAAAGAAGGAACGTTTGTTGCACAATTTGGATGTTGTTCGCGCTCTAAAATTCTATTTAGAAGCTACAAAGGATTTTAGACAAACATCTTCCTTGTTTGTTGTTTATTCCGGTAAAAGGAGAGGTCAAAAAGCAACTTCTACCTCTCTCTCTCTTTTTGGATTAAAAGCATCATCAGATTGGCTTACGAGACTGCCGGACGGCAGCCTCCCGAAAGAATCACAGCTCATTCCACTAGGGCTGTGGCTTCCACATGGGCCTTCAAGAACGAGGCTTCTGTTGATCAGATATGTAGGGCAGCGACTTGGTCTTCACTGCACACTTTTACCAAATTTTACAAGTTTGATACTTTTGCTTCTTCTGAGGCTATTTTTGGGAGAAAGGTTTTGCAAACCGTGGTGCCTTCCATTTAGGTGACCTGATTTGCTCCCTCCCTTCATCCGTGTCCTAAAGCTTTGGTATTGGTTCCCACAAGTAAGGATGACGCCGTGGACCGGACACACCTATGTTGGAGAAAACAGAATTTATGTTTACCTTATAAATTACTTTCTCCAACGGTGTGTCCGGCCCACGGCCCGCCCTGGTTTTTTTAATCAGGTCTGATAATTTATTTTCTTTAACTACAGTCACCACGGTACCATATGGTTTCTCCTATGCAAATATTCCTCCTTAACGTCGGTCGAATGACTGGGGTAGGCGGAGCCTAGGAGGGATCATGTGACCAGCTTTGCTGGGCTCTTTGCCATTTCCTGTTGGGGAAGAGAATATCCCACAAGTAAGGATGACGCCGTGGACCGGACACACCGTTGGAGAAAGTAATTTATCAGGTAAACATAAATTCTGTTTTTTCCTCCGTTTGCTCTCCTTCCATGAGTCATTGCTTGTATCAAGCAGGAGAGAGCATCAGGGATTCTAAAAGCTCCTGGGTGGCATCGCAGGATTTGCTATGCAGATCTAGTGAAGATGTCATCTCTTCCACCTTGGAGGACCTTCTAACTCAGGGTCGATTCCTTAATCCAAATCTCATTTCCATGAAGCTGACTGCTTGGAGATTGAACACTTAGTTCTGTCTAAGCTTGTTTTTTCTGAGTCGTTCATTGAGACCATGTTTCAGGCTCGCAAGCCTGTTACTGAAAAGATTTACCATAAGGTATGATGTAAATGTCTTTATTGGTGTGAATCCAAGGTCTACTCTTGGAGTAGGGTCAGGATTCCTAGGATTTTGTCTTTTTCTCCAGGAGCATCTGGAGAAGAGATTGTCTGACAGATTTCTGCGTTATCTGTTTCTCCAACATAGGTGTGTCCGGTCCACGGCGTCATCCTTACTTGTGGGATATTCTCTTCCCCAACAGGAAATGGCAAAGAGCCCAGCAAAGCTGGTCACATGATCCCTCCTAGGCTCCGCCTACCCCAGTCATTCTCTTTGCCGTTGTACAGGCAACATCTCCACGGAGATGGCTTAGAGTTTTTTAGTGTTTAACTGTAGTTTTTATTATTCAATCAAGAGTTTGTTATTTTAAAATAGTGCTGGTATGTACTATTTACTCTGAAACAGAAAAGAGATGAAGATTTCTGTTTGTATGAGGAAAATGATTTTAGCAACCGTTACTAAAATCCATGGCTGTTCCACACAGGACTGTTGAGAGGAATTAACTTCAGTTGGGGGAACAGTGAGCAGTCTTTTGCTGCTTGAGGTATGACACATTCTAACAAGACGATGTAATGCTGGAAGCTGTCATTTTCCCTATGGGATCCGGTAAGCCATTTTTATTCAGACAGTAAATAAGGGCTTCTCAAGGGCTTATTAAGACTGTAGACATTTTCTGGGCTAAATCGATTCATATATTACACATTTTTAGCCTTGAGGAATCATTTAATCTGGGTATTTTTGTTAAATAATATCGGTAGGCACTGTTTTAGACACCTTATTCTCTAGGGGCTTTCCCTAATCATAGGCAGAGCCTCATTTTCGCGCCGGTATTGCGCACTTGTTTTTGAGAAGCATGACATGCAGTCGCATGTGTGAGGAGCTCTGATACATAGAAAAGACTTTCTGAAGGCGTCATTTGGTATCGTATTCCCCTTTGGGCTTGGTTGGGTCTCAGCAAAGCAGATACCAGGGACTGTAAAGGGGTTAAAGTTAAAAACGGCTCCGGTTCCGTTATTTTAAGGGTTAAAGCTTCCAAATTTGGTGTGCAATACTTTTAAGGCTTTAAGACACTGTGGTGAAATTTTGGTGAATTTTGAACAATTCCTTCATACTTTTTCGCAATTGCAGTAATAAAGTGTGTTCAGTTTAAAATTTAAAGTGACAGTAACGGTTTTATTTTAAAACGTTTTTTGTACTTTGTTATCAGGTTTATGCCTGTTTAACATGTCTGAACTACCAGATAGACTGTGTTCTGAATGTGGGGAAGCCAAGGTTCCTTCTCATTTAAATAAATGTGATTTATGTGACACTGAAAATGATGCCCAAGATGATTCCTCAAGTGAGGGGAGTAAGCATGGTACTGCATCATTCCCTCCTTCGTCTACACGAGTCTTGCCCACTCAGGAGGCCCCTAGTACATCTAGCGCGCCAATACTCCTTACTATGCAACAATTAACGGCTGTAATGGATAATTCTATCAAAAACATTTTAGCCAAAATGCCCACTTATCAGCGTAAGCGCGACTGCTCTGTTTTAGATACTGAAGAGCATGAGGACGCTGATGATAATGGTTCTGAAATGCCCCTACACCAGTCTGAGGGGGCCAGGGAGGTTTTGTCTGAGGGAGAAATTTCAGATTCAGGGAAAATTTCTCAACAAGCTGAACCCGATGTGATTACATTTAAATTTAAGTTGGAACATCTCCGCGCTCTGCTTAAGGAGGTATTATCCACTCTGGATGATTGTGAGAATTTGATCATCCCAGAGAAACTATGTAAAATGGACAAGTTCCTAGAGGTCCCGGGGCTCCCAGAAGCTTTTCCTATACCCAAGCGGGTGGCGGACATTGTAAATAAAGAATGGGAAAGGCCCGGTATACCTTTCGTCCCTCCCCCCATATTTAAAAAATTGTTTCCTATGGTCGACCCCAGAAAGGACTTATGGCAGACTGTCCCCAAGGTCGAGGGAGCGGTTTCTACTTTAAACAAACGCACCACTATACCCATAGAAGATAGTTGTGCTTTCAAAGATCCTATGGATAAAAAATTAGAAGGTTTGCTTAAAAAGATGTTTGTTCAGCAAGGTTACCTTCTACAACCAATTTCATGCATTGTCCCTGTCACTACAGCCGCGTGTTTCTGGTTCGATGAGCTAGTAAAGGCGATCGATAGTGATTCTCCTCCTTATGAGGAGATTATGGACAGAATCCGTGCTCTCAAATTGGCTAATTCTTTCACCCTAGACGCCACTTTGCAATTGGCTAGGTTAGCGGCGAAGAATTCTGGGTTTGCTATTGTGGCGCGTAGAGCGCTTTGGTTGAAATCTTGGTCAGCGGATGCGTCTTCCAAGAACAAACTCCTTAACATTCCTTTCAAGGGGAAAACGCTGTTTGGCCCTGACTTGAAAGAGATTATCTCTGATATCACTGGGGGTAAGGGCCACGCCCTTCCTCAGGATAGGTCTTTCAAGGCCAAAAATAAACCTAATTTTCGTCCCTTTCGTAGAAACGGACCAGCCCCAAGTGCTATGTCCTCTAAGCAAGAGGGTAATACTTCTCAAGCCAAGCCAGCCTGGAGACCAATGCAAGGCTGGAACAAGGGAAAGCAGGCCAAGAAACCTGCCACTGCTACCAAGACAGCATGAAATGTTGGCCCCCGATCCGGGACCGGATCTGGTGGGGGGCAGACTCTCTCTCTTCGCTCAGGCTTGGGCAAGAGATGTTCTGGATCCTTGGCCACTAGAAATAGTCTCCCAAGGTTATCTTCTGGAATTCAAGGGGCTTCCCCCAAGGGGGAGGTTCCACAGGTCTCAATTGTCTTCAGACCACATAAAGAGACAGGCATTCTTACATTGTGTAGAAGACCTGTTAAAAATGGGAGTGATTCATCCTGTTCCATTAGGAGAACAAGGGATGGGGTTCTACTCCAATCTGTTCATAGTTCCCAAAAAAGAGGGAACGTTCAGACCAATCTTAGATCTCAAGATCTTAAACAAGTTTCTCAAGGTTCCATCGTTCAAAATGGAAACCATTCGAACAATTCTTCCTTCCATCCAGGAAGGTCAATTCATGACCACGGTGGATTTAAAGGATGCGTATCTACATATTCCTATCCACAAGGAACATCATCGGTTCCTAAGGTTCGCATTCCTGGACAAGCATTACCAGTTCGTGGCGCTTCCTTTCGGATTAGCCACTGCTCCAAGGATTTTCACAAAGGTACTAGGGTCCCTTCTAGCGGTGCTAAGACCAAGGGGCATTGCAGTAGTACCTTACTTGGACGACATTCTGATTCAAGCGTCGTCCCTTCCTCAAGCAAAGGCTCACACGGACATAGTCCTGGCCTTTCTCAGATCTCACGGATGGAAAGTGAACGTGGAAAAGAGTTCTCTATCTCCGTCGACAAGGGTTCCCTTCTTGGGAACAATAATAGACTCCTTAGAAATGAGGATTTTTCTGACAGAGGCCAGAAAAACAAAACTTCTAAACTCTTGTCAAACACTTCATTCCGTTCCTCTTCCTTCCATAGCGCAGTGCATGGAAGTGATAGGTTTGATGGTAGCGGCAATGGACATAGTTCCTTTTGCGCGCATTCATCTAAGACCATTACAACTGTGCATGCTCAGTCAGTGGAATGGGGACTATACTGACTTGTCTCCGAAGATACAAGTAAATCAGAGGACCAGAGACTCACTCCGTTGGTGGCTGTCCCTGGACAACCTGTCACAAGGGATGACCTTCCGCAGACCAGAGTGGGTCATTGTCACGACCGACGCCAGTCTGATGGGCTGGGGCGCGGTCTGGGGATCCCTGAAAGCTCAGGGTCTTTGGTCTCGGGAAGAATCTCTTCTACCGATAAATATTCTGGAACTGAGAGCGATATTCAATGCTCTCAAGGCTTGGCCTCAGCTAGCAAAGGCCAAGTTCATACGGTTTCAATCAGACAACATGACGACTGTTGCGTACATCAACCATCAGGGGGGAACAAGGAGTTGCCTGGCGATGGAAGAAGTGACCAAAATCATTCAATGGGCGGAGACTCACTCCTGCCACCTGTCTGCAATCCACATCCCAGGAGTGGAAAATTGGGAAGCGGATTTTCTGAGTCGTCAGACATTACATCCGGGGGAGTGGGAACTCCATCCGGAAATCTTTGCCCAAATTACTCAACTGTGGGGCATTCCAGACATGGATCTGATGGCCTCTCGTCAGAACTTCAAGGTTCCTTGCTACGGGTCCAGATCCAGGGATCCCAAGGCGACTCTAGTAGATGCACTAGTAGCACCTTGGACCTTCAAACTAGCTTATGTATTCCCGCCGTTTCCTCTCATCCCCAGGCTGGTAGCCAGGATCAATCAGGAGAGGGCGTCGGTGATCTTGATAGCTCCTGCGTGGCCACGCAGGACTTGGTATGCAGATCTGGTGAATATGTCATCGGCTCCACCATGGAAGCTACCTTTGAGACGAGACCTTCTTGTTCAAGGTCCGTTCGAACATCCGAATCTGGTCTCACTCCAGCTGACTGCTTGGAGATTGAACGCTTGATCTTATCAAAACGAGGGTTCTCAGATTCTGTTATTGATACTCTTGTTCAGGCCAGAAAGCCTGTAACTAGAAAAATTTACCACAAAATATGGAAAAAATATATCTGCTGGTGTGAATCTAAAGGATTCCCTTGGGACAAGGTAAAGATTCCTAAGATTCTATCCTTTCTTCAAGAAGGATTGGAGAAAGGATTATCTGCAAGTTCCTTGAAGGGACAGATTTCTGCCTTGTCTGTGTTACTTCACAAAAAGCTGGCGGCTGTGCCAGATGTTCAAGCCTTTGTTCAGGCTCTGGTTAGAATCAAGCCTGTTTACAAACCTTTGACTCCTCCTTGGAGTCTCAACTTAGTTCTTTCAGTTCTTCAGGGGGTTCCGTTTGAACCCTTACATTCCGTTGATATTAAGTTATTATCTTGGAAAGTTTTGTTTTTGGTTGCAATTTCTTCTGCTAGAAGAGTTTCAGAATTATCTGCTCTGCAGTGTTCTCCTCCTTATCTGGTGTTCCATGCAGATAAGGTGGTTTTACGTACTAAACCTGGTTTTCTTCCAAAGGTTGTTTCTAACAAAAACATTAACCAGGAGATAGTCGTGCCTTCTTTGTGTCCGAAACCAGTTTCGAAGAAGGAACGTTTGTTGCACAATTTGGATGTTGTTCGCGCTCTAAAATTCTATTTAGATGCTACAAAGGATTTTAGACAAACATCTTCCTTGTTTGTTGTTTATTCTGGTAAAAGGAGAGGTCAAAAAGCAACTTCTACCTCTCTCTCTTTTTGGATTAAAAGCATCATCAGATTGGCTTACGAGACTGCCGGACGTCAGCCTCCTGAAAGAATCACAGCTCATTCCACTAGGGCTGTGGCTTCCACATGGGCCTTCAAGAACGAGGCTTCTGTTGATCAGATATGTAGGGCAGCGACTTGGTCTTCACTGCACACTTTTACCAAATTTTACAAGTTTGATACTTTTGCTTCTTCAGAGGCTATTTTTGGGAGAAAGGTTTTGCAAGCCGTGGTGCCTTCCATCTAGGTGACCTGATTTGCTCCCTCCCTTCATCCGTGTCCTAAAGCTTTGGTATTGGTTCCCACAAGTAAGGATGACGCCGTGGACCGGACACACCTATGTTGGAGAAAACAGAATTTATGTTTACCTGATAAATTACTTTCTCCAACGGTGTGTCCGGTCCACGGCCCGCCCTGGTTTTTTAATCAGGTCTGATATTTTATTTTCTTTAACTACAGTCACCACGGTATCATATGGTTTCTCCTATGCAAATATTCCTCCTTAACGTCGGTCGAATGACTGGGGTAGGCGCAGCCTAGGAGGGATCATGTGACCAGCTTTGCTGGGCTCTTTGCCATTTCCTGTTGGGGAAGAGAATATCCCACAAGTAAGGATGACGCCGTGGACCGGACACACCGTTGGAGAAAGTAATTTATCAGGTAAACATAAATTCTGTTTTTGTTACACAAATGTCTGGCTGATGTACCAGATGTTCAGTCTTTTTGTCAGGCCCTGGTCAGAATCAGGCCTGTGTTTAAGTTTGCTGCACCTTCTTGGAGCCTTAACCTTGTTCTTAAAGTTTTACAGCAGGCTCCGTTTGAGCCATTGCACTCCATAGATATTAAGTTATTATCTTGGAAGGTTTTGTTTCTTTTTGCTATTTCTTCTGCTTGGAGAGTTTTGGAACTCTTTGCCTTGCAGTGTGATTCACCCTATCTTATCTTTCATGCTGATAAGGCGGTTTTTCGTACTAAGTTGGGTTTTCAGAATGAAATATTAATCAGAAAATTGTTGTTCCTTCTCTGTGTTCTAATCCTTCTTCACATATGGAACGTTTGTTACACACCTTGGATGTGGTGCGTGCTTTAAAATTCTTCCTACAGACGACTAAGGATTTTCGCCTGCCTTCTGTCCTGTTTGTTTGTTTCTCTAGCAAGCGTAACGGTCAGAAGGTTTCTGCTACTTCTCTTTCCCTCTGGTTGAGAAGTATTATTCGTTTTGTTTATGAGACCTGGTCAGCAGCCTCCTGAGAGAATTACAGCTCATACCACAAGAGCTGTTTCCTCTTCCTGGGTTTTCAAAACAAAAGCTTATGTGGAACAGATTTGCAAGGCTGCAACTTGGTCCTCTCTATATACATTTTAAAAAAAAATTCAAAATTTGATACTTTTGCCTCGGCTGAGGCTTTTTTGGGGGGAGAAAGGTGCCTTCTGTTTAGGTATGCCTGTCTTTTTTTCTCCCTAGTCATCTGTGTCCTCTAGTTTGGGTATTGGTTCCCACTAGTAATTGATGATGTCGTGGACTCACCATGTCTTAGGAAAGAAAAGAAAATGTATGCTTACCTGATAAATTTCTTTCTTTCAGAATCTGGTGAGTCCACAACACCTTCCATAAATTTTAGACAGTTGTTTTTGACTAAACCTTAGGCAACTCTACACCTTTGTGTTATTCCTTTTTCCATTTTCCTTCAGTCGAATGACTGGAGATTGTGGGAAGGGGAGTGATACTGAACAGCATTGCTGTGGTGCTCTTTGCCTCCACCTGCTGGCCAGGAGTGATATTTCCACTAGTAATTTATGACGACGTGGACTCACCATATCCATAAATAAATACATTTATCAGGTAAGCATAAATTTTCTTTTTGCCTTTTGTTCCGCAAGTTGAGTTTATATCCACAACAGATTTAAAGGATGCTTACCTTCATGTTCCAATTCACATCATCAGCCTATTATGCAGGGGGCTTCTTTTTCTCATCCTATTTGGACTGTGATCACTACAGTTGCAAGTCTTACAGGTTGGGGGGCAGTCTGAGGGGTCCCTGAAGGCACAGAGTGTTTGGGCTCCTCGGAAGGTGAGGATGCCAATAAGTGTTCTGGAACTCCAGAGTTGTCCTAATCTCCAATTTCAATCAGGCAATTTCACTGCTGCAGCCTATATTGAACGGTTAGTTCTATGGCACACTCTGTAATTAAGACTTTGATACAAGTTCATAAACCTGTGATTAGAATGATCTATCATAAGGCTTGGAAGGCCTATATTTTGTGGTGTTTGGATCATGGTTTTCCCTGTCATTCTTTATGTTTGCAGTTTCTGCAGGATGCTTTTGTATAAAGATTTATCCACCAGTTCCTTAAGAGGTCAGATTTACGCTCTTTCAGTTTTGTTTCATATGAAGATTATTAATCTTCCTGTTATTCATTATTTTGTGCAGGCATTAGTCATGATTATGCCTGTTAATAACCCTTATTATCTGATCAGCAGTTGTGCTCTAGAATAAAAAAAAAAACCCACTTAATCTAAATGTTACACATAAGGTGGTGTCTTCGAATAATATGAGTATGGAAATTTTGTTGTTCATTCCATTTATCCTAATCCTAAGAATTTATTTGGATGTTATTAGAGCCTTGAAATACTATTTGCAGGCTACTAAGGATTTTAGGCAAACTTCTAGTTTGTTTACTTTTTTGGTTCTAGAAAGGCTTATGCCTTTGATTCAGACCGCTTGCTTGGAGACGCGTCAGTCTCCTCCTAAATGGATTACTGCCCATTCAACCAGGTCAATTGCCACATCTTGGGCCATTAACCCCTTCGCAACCGAGGACGTGTCAGGTACGTCGTATAAAAAAATTACCCTTAAGGACCAAGGACGTGCCTGACACGTCCTCTGGGGTTTGAAGCGCTGAAATGCAATACCCTTTTTAAACCACCGATGCAGAGAAGGCGGCCCATCAAGTTCTGGTTCCTGTGCACACCAATTTGTACGTGTTCACTCGCGGGCACGGCGGGGTGGACGCACGCGTATGTGCGCGCGCACGCCACATTTACATAATCCAAATTCAAGAATGCACGTGAAGCAGGGAGAGGAAAGGGGGGGGGGTATTAAATATTGGCCAACAGATCTGGGGGGGAGGGTATTGAGGGGGGGCAGCTACACTACAGAAAAACACTTATTTTTAATATAAAATTTAAAAAAAAAACTACTTTTTTGTGGAAAACTGGGTACTGGCAGACAGCTGCCAGTACCCAAGATGGCGACAAGTAGGTAAAGGGGGGAGGGTTAGAAAGCTGTATGGTGGGGGGATCAGGGAGGTTGGGGGCTAAGGGGGGATCTAATACTGCATAATTAATAATAATAAAAAAAATGCCTTTTATTTTAGTACTAGCAGACTTTCTGCCAGTACTTAAGATGGCGGGGACAATTATGGGGTTGGAGAGGGAAGAGAGCTGTTTGGGAGGGATCAGGTGGTGGGATGTGTCAGGTGGGAGGTTGATCTCTACACTAAAACTAAAATGAACCCTACAAGCTACCTAATTAACCCCGTCACTGCATAATACAAGTGTGGTGCGCATTTAGTGGCCTTCTAATTACCAAAAAGCAACGCCAAAGCCATATATGTCTGCTATTCCTGAACAAAGGGGTTCCCAGAGAAGTATTTGCAACCATTTGTGCCATGATTGCACTGTTTGTAAATAATTTCAGTGAGAAACCTAAAATTGTGAAAAACTTAGTGATTTTTTTTTTTATTTGACCGCATTTGGTGGTGAAATGGTGGCATGAAATATACCAAAATGGGCCTAGATCAATTATTTGGGTTGTCTACTACACTAAAGCTAAAATTAACCCTACAAACTCCCTACATGGTCCCTAATTAACCCCTTCACTGCTGGGCATAATTCACGTGTAGTGCGCAGCGGCATTTAGCAGCCTTCTGATTACTAAAAAGCAATGCCAAAGCCATATAAGTATTTCTGAACAAAGGGGATCCCAGAGAAGCATTTACAACCATTTGTGCCATAATTGCACAAGCGATTTATAAATAATTTCAGTGAAAAACCTAAAGTTTGTGAAAATGTTTGTGAAAAAATGAACGATTTGTTTTATTTGATCGCATTTGGCGATGGAATAGTGGCATGAAATATTGAATATTAGGCCTAGATCATTACTTTGGGTTGTCTACTAAACAAAAATATATACATGTGAAGGGTTATTCAGGGATTCCTGACAGATATCAGTGTTCCAATGTAACTATCGCTAATTTTGAAAATAAAATTGTTTGGAAATAGCAAAGTGCTACTTGTATTTATTGCCCTATAACTTACAAAAAAGTAAAGAACATGTAAACATTGGGTATTTCTAAACTCAAGACAAAATTTAGAAACTATTTAGCATGGTTGTAGATGTGTAACAGATTTTGGGAGTCAAAGTTAGAAAATGTGTGTTTTTTTCCCATTTTTTCATATTTTATAAAAAAAATATAGTAAATTATAAGATATGATGAAAATAATGGTATCTTTAGAAAGTCCATTTAATGGCGAGAAAAACGGTATATAATATGTGTGGGTACAGTAAATGAGTAAGAGGAAAATTACAGCTAAACACAAACACAGCAGAAATGTAAGAATAGCCCTGGTCCCAAACGGTCAACAAATGGAAACGTTTTCTGATCATGAAGGGGTTAAGAATGAGGATTCTGTAGATCAGATATGCACTAAAGTCTATCATGTTGATGTTTTTGCTTCTTCTGAAGCAGTCTTTGGTAGGAAAGGCCTTCAGACTGTTTCTCATTATTCATGTTTTTTTGCATAAAACAAAAAAGGAAAAACACTTTCTAGTATTTAGTAGTTTAAAATTTTTTTTATTATATAAGAATAAACATTACATTATAGATAATGCTTGTCCCAGCCTCGTTACTCATGGACTTTACTGCTTGGTTTTTGGTTTCCCATGAGTAATGGATTGTGAACTCTCACAACTTGTATGAAAAAAAAAATTATGCTTAACGGATAAATTAATTTCTTTCATGGTGGTGAGAGTCCACAATACCCCACCCTATTTATTTTTTTCTTGTGGTTGCTTTATTTTTTCTGTATTATTACTTTTTCTAACTTTTATGCTTGGCTTAACGTCAGACTAGTTTCTAGTATGGTGTAAGGATTTTATTGAGCTCTTGGTGTTTGGATTTTTTCACTTCCTCTTAGTGGTACGGAAGAGTAATTCCCAGGAGTGATGGATCGTGAACTCTCACTACCATGAAATAAATTAAGGTAAGCATACATTATGTTTTCTCTAAGTTTGATGCTCTAAGGAGTGGGGAACTCATTCTGTACTTTATGTTCCAGTACTACTACACAAAGGAGGTTGCATATGTTAACTAGTTGTAGGTGTTTGCGGCCAGCTTGTAATGCAATGGGCATACATCCAGTTTATGTTTGATTTCTGTAATTCAAGGCCATTTGAACTTCTCAGCAGTTTTATTAAAATTAAAAAGGGCAAGTTGTAATGGACTTTATTTTAGAAAATTAGTTATGGCATGACAATATTTTTGCGGTCCATTTCTTTACCTACCAGTGCCAACTGATGCCTTGGTTACTGAATCCTCAATTTTCAAGGTTAAAGGTTTCTCAGATAAAATAGTTTCATCTTTTCTCTTGTTAAGTGTATCCAGTCCACGGATCATCCATTACTTATGGTATATTCTCCTTCCCAACAGGAAGTTGCAAGAGGATCACCCACAGCAGAGCTGCTATATAGCTCCTCCCCTAACTGTCATATCCAGTCATTCTCTTGCAAGCCTCAACCAAGATGGAGGTCGTAAGAGGAGTGTGGTGTTTTATACTTTGTTTATTCTTCAATCAAAAGTTTGTTATTTTTAAATGGTGCCGGAGTGTACTGTTTATCTCAGGCAGTATTTAGAAGAAGAATCTGCCTGTGTTTTCTATGATCTTAGCAGAAGTAACTAAGATCCATGGCTGTTCTCACATATTCTGTGGAGTGAGGTAACTTCAGAGAGGGAATGGCGTGCAGGTTTTCCTGCAATAAGGTATGTGCAGTTAATATTTTTTTAGGGATGGAATTTGCTAGAAAATGCTGCTGATACCGAACTAATGTAAGTAAAGCCTTAAATGCAGTGATAGCTACTGGTATCAGGCTTATTAATAGAGATGCATACTCTTATAAAAATGTAATATAAAACGTTTGCTGGCATGTTTAATCGTTTTTATATGTATTTGGTGATAAAACTTATTGGGGCCTAGTTTTTTTCCACATGGCTGGCTTGAATTTTGCCTAGTAACAGTTTCCTTAGGCTTTCCACTGTTGTAATATGAGTGGGAGGGGCCTTTTTTAGTGCTTTTCTGTGCAGATAAAAATACTGACAGAGACATTCAGTTTCCCTCTGCATGATCCAGGACATCTCTGGAGGGCTCAAAAGGCTTCAAATTCGTTTTTGAGGGAGGTAAAAAGCCACAGTAGAGCTGTGGCAGTTGTTGTGACTGTTTGAAAGAAAAAACAAAACAAAAAAAAAACGTTTTTGTCTTTTATTATTCCATTTTGGGTATTAAGGGGTTAATCATCCATTTGCAAGTGGGTGCAATGCTCTGCTAACTTATTACATACACTGTAAAAATTTTGTTAGTGTAACTGCCTTTTTTCACTGTTATTTCAAATTTTGACAAAATTTGTGTTTCTTAAAGGTGCAGTAACGTTTTTTATATTGCTTGTAAACTTGTTTAAAGTGTTTTCCAAGCTTGCTAGTCTCATTGCTAGTCTGTTTAAACATGTCTGACACAGAGGAAACTACTTGTTCATTATGTTTGAAAGCCATGGTGGAGCCCCATAGGAGAATGTGTACTAAATGTATTGATTTCACCTTAAACAGTAAAGATCAGTCTTTAACTATAAAAGAAATATCACCAGAAGATTCTGACGAGGGGGAAGTTATGCTGACTAACTCTCCCCACGTGTCAGACCCTTCGCCTCCCGCTCAGGGGATGTACGCTAATATGGCGCCAATTACATCAGGGACGCCCATAGCGATTACCTTGCAGGACATGGCTGCAATCATGAATAATACCCTGTCAGAGGTATTATCCAGGTTGCCTGAATTAAGAGGCAAGCGCAATTGCTCTGGGGTTAGGAGAAATACAGAGCGCGCAGATGCTGTAAGGGCCATGTCTGATACTGCGTCACAATATGCAGATCATGAGGACGGAGAGCTTCAGTCTGTGGGTGACATCTCTGATTCGGGGAAACCTGATTCAGAGATTTCTAATTTTAAATTTAAGCTTGAGAACCTCCGTGTGTTGCTTGGGGAGGTATTAGCTGCTCTGAATGACTGTAACACAGTTGCAGTACCAGAGAGATTGTGTAGGCTGGATAAATACTATGCGGTGCCGGTGTGTACTGATGTTTTTCCTATACCTAAAAGGCTTACAGAAATTATTAGCAAGGAGTGGGATAGACCGGGTGTGCCTTTTTCCCCACCTCCTATATTTAGAAAAATGTTTCCAATAGACACCACTACACGGGACTTATGGCAGACGGTCCCTAAGGTGGAGGGAGCAGTTTCTACTTTAGCAAAGCGTACTACTATCCCGGTTGAGGACAGTTGTGCTTTTTCAGATCCAATGGATAAAAAATTGGAGGGTTACCACTTACCTTAAGAAAATGTTTATTCAACAAGGTTTTATGTTACAGCCCCTTGCATGCATTGCGCCTGTCACGGCCGCGGCGGCATTCTGGTTTGAGGCCCTGGAAGAGGCCATCCATACAGCTCCATGGACTGAAATTATTGACAAGCTTAGAACACTTAAGCTAGCTAACTCATTTGTTTCTGATGCCATTGTTCATTTGACTAAACTAACGGCTAAGAATTCCGGATTCGCCATCCAAGCGCGTAGGGCGCTATGGCTTAAATCCTGGTCAGCTGACGTGACTTCGAAGTCTAAATTACTCAACATTCCTTTCAAGGGGCAGACCTTATTCGGGCCTGGTTTGAAGGAAATTATTGCTGACATTACTGGAGGTAAGGGTCACACCCTTCCTCAGGACAGGGCCAAAGCAAAGGCCAAACTGTCTAATTTTCGTGCCTTTTGAAATTTCAAGGCAGGTACAGCATCAACTTCCTCCGCTTCAAAACAAGAGGGAACTTTTGCTCAATCTAAGCAGGCCTGGAAACCTAACAAGTCCTGGAACAAAGGCAAGCAGGCCAGAAAGCCTGCTGCTGCCTCTAAGACAGCATGAATGAACGGCCCCCTATCCGGCGACGGATCTAGTAGGGGGCAGACTTTCTCTCTTCGCCCAGGCGTGGGCAAGAGATGTTCGGGATCCCTGGGCGTTGGAGATCATATCTCAGGGATATCTTCTGGACTTCAAAGCTTCCCCTCCACAAGGGAGATTTCATCTTTCAAGGCTATCTGCAAATCAGATAAAGAAAGAGGCATTCCTACGCTGTGTGCAAGACCTCCTAGTTATGGGAGTGATCCATCCAGTTCCGCGGACGGAACAAGGACAGGGTTTTTATTCAAATCTGTTTGTGGTTCCCAAAAAAGAGGGAACCTTCAGACCAATTTTAGATCTAAAGATCTTAAACAAATTCCTCAGAGTTCCATCTTTCAAAATGGAAACTATTCGGACCATCCTACCTATGATCCAAGAAGGTCAGTACATGACCACAGTGGACTTAAAGGATGCCTACCTTCACATACCGATTCACAAAGATCATCATCGGTTTCTAAGGTTTACCTTTCTAGACAGGCATTACCAATTTGTAGCTCTTCCCTTCGGGTTGGCTACAGCCCCGAGAATCTTTACAAAGGTTCTGGGCTCACTTCTGGTGGTTCTAAGACCGGTGGCTCCGTATCTAGACGACATCCTGATACAGGCGTCAAGCTTTCAAGTTGCCAAGTCTCATACAGAGATAGTTCTGGCATTTCTGAGGTCGCACGGGTGGAAAGTGAACGAGGAAAAGAGTTCTCTATCCCCACTCACAAGAGTCTCCTTCTTAGGGACTCTTATAGATTCTGTAGAAATGAAAATTTACCTGACAGAGTCCAGGTTATCAAAACTTCTAAATGCTTGCTGTGTTCTTCACTCCATTCCGCGCCCTTCGGTAGCTCAGTGTATGGAGGTAATCGGCTTAATGGTAGCGGCAATGGACATAGTGCCATTTGCGCGCCTTCATCTCAGACCGCTGCAATTATGCATGCTGAGTCAGTGGAATGGGGATTACACAGATTTGTCCCCTCTGCTAAATCTGGATCAAGAGACCAGAGATTCTCTTCTCTGGTGGTTGTCTCGGGTACACCTGTCCAAGGGTATGACCTTTCGCAGGCCAGATTGGACAATTGTAACAACAGATGCCAGCCTTCTAGGTTGGGGTGCAGTCTGGAATTCCCTGGACTCAGGAGGAGAAACTCCTTCCAATAAATATTCTGGAGTTAAGAGCGATATTCAATGCTCTTCTGGATTGGCCTCAGTTAGCAACACTGAGGTTCATCAGATTTCAGTCGGACAACATCACGACTGTGGCTTACATCAACCATCAAGGGGGAACCAGGAGTTCCCTAGCGATGTTAGAAGTCTCAAAAATAATTCGCTGGGCAGAGTACCACTCTTGCCACCTGTCAGCAATCCATATCCCAGGCGTGGAGAACTGGGAGGCGGATTTTCGAAGTCGTCAGACTTTCCATCAGGGGGAGTGGGAACTCCATCCGGAGGTGTTTGCTCAGTTGATTCATCGTTGGGGCAAGCCAGAGTGGGATCTCATGGCGTCTCGCCAGAACGCCAAGCTTCCTTGTTACGGATCCAGGTCCAGGGGCCCAGAAGCGACGCTGATAGATGCTCTAGCAGCGCCTTGGTTCTTCAACCTGGCTTATGTGTTTCCACTGTTTCCTCTGCTCCCTCGACTGATTGCCAAAATCAAACAGGAGAGAGCATCGGTGATTCTGATAGCACCTGCGTGGCCACGCAGGACTTGGTATGAAGACCTAGTGGACATGTCATCCTTTCCACCATGGACTCTGCCTCTAAGACAGGACCTTCTGATACAAGGTCCTTTCAATCATCCAAATCTAATTTCTCTGAGACTGACTGCATGGAGATTGAACGCTTGATTCTATCAAAGCGTGGCTTCTCAGAGTCAGTCATTGATACTTTAATACAGGCACGAAAGCCTGTTACCAGGAAAATCTACCACAAGATATGGAGTAAATATCTTTATTGGTGTGAATCCACGAATTACTCATGGAGTAAGGTTAGGATTCCTAGAATATTGTCTTTTCTCCAAGAGGGCTTGGACAAAGGATTATCAGCTAGTTCCTTAAAGGGACAGATTTCTGCTCTGTCTATTCTTTTGCACAAGCGTCTGGCAGAGGTTCCAGATGTCCAGGCATTTTGCCAGGCTTTGGTTAGAATTAAGCCTGTGTTTAAACCTGTTGCTTCCCCGTGGAGCTTAAACTTGGTTCTTAAAGTTCTTCAAGGAGTTCAGTTTGAACCCCTTCATTCCATTGATATTAAACTTTTATCTTGGAAAGTTCTGTTTTTGATGGCTATTTCCTCGGCTCGGAGAGTCTCTGAGCTATCTGCCTTACAATGTGATTCTCCTTATCTGATTTTTCATGCAGATAAGGTAGTCCTGTGTACCAAACCTGGGTTTTTACCTAAGGTGGTTTCTAACAAGAATATCAATCAAGAGATTGTTGTTCCATCATTGTGTCCTAATCCTTCTTCAAAGAAGGAACGTCTTTTACATAATCTGGACGTAGTCCGTGCCTTGAAGTTTTACTTACAAGCTACTAAAGATTTTCGTCAAACATCTACCCTGTTTGTCGTTTACTCTGGACAGAGGAGAGGTCAAAAAGCTTCGGCAACCTCTCTTTCCTTTTGGCTTCGGAGCATAATACGCCAAGCCTATGAGACTGCTGGACAGCAGCCCCCTGAAAGGATTACAGCTCATTCCACTAGAGCTGTGGCTTCCACCTGGGCCTTTAAAAATGAGGCCTCTGTTGAACAGATTTGCAAGGCCGCGACTTGGTCTTCACTTCACACTTTTTCCAAATTTTCCAAATTTGATACTTTTGCTTCTTCGGAGGCTGTTTTTGGGAGAAAGGTTCTTCAGGCAGTGGTTCCTTCCGCTTAATCCTGCCTTGTCCCTCCCATCATCCGTGTACTTTAGCTTTGGTATTGGTATCCCATAAGTAATGGATGATCCGTGGACTGGATACACTTAACAAGAGAAAACATAATTTATGCTTACCTGATAAATTTATTTCTCTTGTAGTGTATCCAGTCCACGGCCCGCCCTGTCCTTTTAAGGCAGGTCTAAATTTTAATTAAACTACAGTCACCACTGCACCCTATGGTTTCTCCTTTCTCTGTTTGTTTTCGGTCGAATGACTGGATATGACAGTTAGGGGAGGAGCTATATAGCAGCTCTGCTGTGGGTGATCCTCTTGCAACTTCCTGTTGGGAAGGAGAATATCCCATAAGTAATGGATGATCCGTGGACTGGATACACTACAAGAGAAATAAATTTATCAGGTAAGCATAACTTATGTTTTATTAGGTCTTATGCAATATGTAATATGCAATATGTATTTGGCTAAATTAAGATATTTACTTTTTCTTTCAGAGTGGAAAGGTCAACAGACCAAGTCATCAAACCAGTAAATCTTGAAGCTTTATCCAAATGGGTTGGGAAAATACCTGCAGATGTTTTAAGGGACATGCCAGTGATTGCACCAATGTTAGCAAAACTGGGATATGATCCATATGCTAATCCACCTAATTATGGAAAGCCAGATCAGAAGGTACTTGACAATACAAGACGCGTAAGTTGCTTTTTTTTTTTTTTTTTTTTTTTTTTTTTTTTTGCTTCCTCCACCACCACCAAAACATGACAGAATTTAAGATTAGTTGTTTTCTGTTGAGCAAAGCTTACATACATACTAATGACTAGATAACAGTTGGAGCGCAAACGTCCATGTGCTTGCATTGGGGCTAAAATTAGCAAAAGTTGCATTCTTTTTACTTTAAGCTTGTAATATGTGCGCACATTAATGTAAAACAATTGAATATCATGCTCACAGAAGCACAAATTTGCATTCCAACTGTAATCTAGCCCTAAGTCCACTAGCATGCAAACATGCTTATTTCTCTTGCAAGGTGTATCCAGTCCACGGATTCATCCTTACTTGTGGGATATTCTCATTCCCTACAGGAAGTGGCAAAGAGAGCACACAGCAAAGCTGTCCATATAGCTCCCCCTCTGGCTACGCCCCCCAGTCATTCTCTTTGCCGCTCTAACAATTAGCATCTCCACGGGAGGGTAAAGTGAATGTGGTGTTAGATTTGTAGTTTTTATATCTTCAATCAAAAGTTTGTTATTTTTAAATAGTACCGGTTTGTGCTATTTACTCTCTGGCAGAAATATGATGAAGAATTCTGCTGAGAGGAAAATGATTTTAGCATGTTGTAACTAAAATCCATTGCTGTTCCCACACAGGACTGAGGAGTACCAGAAAACTTCAGTTGGAGGGAACAGTTTGCAGGCTTAACTGCTTTGAGGTATGTTTCAGTCATCTTTTTTCTAGTCAAGACAAGATAATGCTAGAAGACTGACAAGATTCCCCATGTGGGAAGGGTAAGCCATGTTCTGAAACTTAGTATAGAACTAGAGGCTTATTTAAGTGGGCTCAATAGACTGGTTATCACTTTAGAACGGCAATCGATTATTTTATTTAGAAAAATACTCTTTATTGACACTTTTAAGCACTTTTGATGTGTTTATTGGGGTTTTATTCCACATGGCATTGTTTTTAGTCACCTAAATTGGGTTCTGAAGGCCCCACAGCTGTGGAGTGGGAGGGGCCTAATTTCGCGCCTCAGTTGCGCAGTTTATTCTGACAAGATTTCCTTGCATGCTGCTTCACATGGGTCCAGAGACTGCTTGAGGACTTCAGGAGGCTTGCTTTTCTCAAAATCAATCCTTAAGGGAAGGTAGGGCCACAGCAGGCTGCTGTGGCAAGGTGCTGTAGTGTATTACCCAGGTTGTTTGCTTTAGGCAGCTCCGGGTTGGGCATTAAAGGGTTAATCAGGCTGAAACTTTCTGTGCAATCATATCGAAGCATTAGGCACATACTGTAAAAATTTCAAGAGATTTGGTTCATTTTTCACCGTTTTGTAAAATTGTGTGCGCTTTTATCATCTTAAAGGCACAGTACCATTTATTGCAAATTGTATTTTTTATTACATAAAGTGTTTTTCCAAGCCTGCTTGTGTATAATACCAATCTGTTAAACATGTCTGACACTAAGGAAAAGCCTTGCTCTATGTGTTCAGAAGCCATGGTGAAACCCCCACGCAAAATGTGTCCCAAGTGCACTAATGTGTCTATACACTTTAAAGATCATATTGTGTCACTTCAAAATATAGCCCTAGATGATTCTTTGACTGAAGGTAATGAGGATAGTCTGCCTTCCTCTCCCCATGTGTCATCACCAGTTACGCCCGCTCAAGCGATACCTAGTACCTCTAGTGCATTAGCACCTATTACATTGCAACAACTGGCGGCAGTCATGGACAATTCCCTTGCGGCCTTTCTATACAAACTGCCAGTTTTCCCTAAAAAGCGCGATAGCTCTGTTTTGAAAACAGATGAGGAGCAGTCGGAAGCTTTGGGAGGCTTATCTGATGTACCCTCACAACACTCTGAAGTAGGGGCGAGGGATGTTTTGTCTGAGGGAGAAATTTCTGACTCAGGAAAAGTTTCTCAGCGGGCAGAATCAGATTCACTAGCATTTAAATTTAAATTGGAACACCTCCGCGTACTACTTAGGAAGGTCTTATCAACTCTGGATGATTGTGACCCTATGGTGGTCCCAGAGAAATTGTGTAAAATGGACAAATATCTAGAAGTCCCTGTATACACTGATGCGTTTCCGATCCTTAAGAGGGTAGCGGATATTGTTGCTAGGGAGTGGGAAAGACCAGGTGTACCTTTTGTTCCCCCACCTATCTTTAAGAAAATGTTCCCCATAACTGATCCCAGGCGGAACGCGTGACAGACGGTCCCTAAGGTAGAGGGGGCAGTTTCAACACTAGCCAAGCGCACAACCATACCAATTGAAGACAGTTGTGCTTTCAAAGATCCTATGGATAAAAAATTAGAAGGTTTATTAAAGAAAATATTTGTTCAACAAGGTTTCCTTCTCCAACCTATTGCCTGCATTATTCCTGTAACTACTGCAGCGGCTTTCTGGTTTGAGGCGCTGGAGGAGTCGCTCCAGACAGAGAACTCATATGACGAAATTATGGATAGAATTAAGGCTCTAAATCTGGCTAATTCTTTTATCACAGATGCCGCTTTGCAATTAGCTAAGTTAGCGGCGAAAAATTCTGGTTTTGCCATAATGGCGCGCAGAGCGCTTTGGCTTAAATCATGGTCGGCCGACGTGTCGTCTAAAACAAAATTACTGAATATTCCTTTCAAGGGAAAGACCCTTTTCGGGCCCGAGTTGAAAGAGATTATTTCGGATATCACTGGGGGAAAGGGCCATGCCCTCCCGCAAGATAGGCCTTTTAAGGCTAAAAACAAGGCTAATTTTCGTTCCTTTCACAACTTCAGGAGCGGTCCTGCTTCAGCCTCTGCTACCGCAAAGCAAGAGGGTAACACTTCACAGCCCAAGGCAACCTGGAAGCCTTTGCAGGGCTGGAACAGGGTAAACAGGCCAAGAAGCCTGCAGCTGCTACTAAGACAGCATGAAGGGGTAGCCCCCCATCCGGGACCGGATCTGGTAGGGGGCAGACTCTCTCTCTTTGCTCAGGCTTGGGCAAGAGATGTTCCCGATCCCTGGGCATTAGAGATAGTTGCTCAGGGATATCTTCTTGAATTCAAGGACTCTCCTCCAAGGGGAAGGTTCCACATTTCTCGTCTGTCTACAGACCAGACAAAGAAAGAGGCGTTCTTACGCTGTGTAGAAGATCTACTCAAGATGGGAATGATATATCCAGTTCCAATTACAGAACAAGGACTGGGTTTTTACGCAAACCTGTTTGTGGTTCCCAAAAAGGAAGGAACTTTCAGACCAATCCTGGATCTAAAAATTCTAAACAAATTCCTGAGAGTTCCATCTTTCAAGATGGAGACCATTCGGACAATCTTACCGATGATCCAGGAAGGTCAATATATGACTACCGTGGATCTAAAGGATGCGTACCTTCATATTCCTATCCACAAAGATCACCATCAGCTCCTAAGGTTCGCTTTTCTGGACAAGCATTACCAGTTCGTGGCCCTTCCCTTCGGGTTGGCCACCGCTCCCAGAATTTTCACAAAGGTGCTAGGGTCCCTTCTAGCAATACTAAGACCGCGGGCATTTCAGTAGCACCCTATCTGGATGACATCTTAATACAGGCGTCGTCTTTTCCCAGAGCTCATACGGATATTGTTCTGGCCTTTCTAAGGTCTCACGGGTGGAAAGTGAACACCTAAAAAAGTTCTCTGTCCCCGCTCACAAGGGTTCCCTTCCTGGGAACATTAATAGACTCGGTAGAAATGAAAATATTTCTGACGGAGGTCAGAAGGTTAAAGCTTCTAAGTACTTGCCGAGCTCTTCATTCCATTCCTCGGCCATCTGTAGCTCAGTGCATGGAGGTAATCAGATTAATGGTAGCAGCAATGGACGTAGTCCCTTTTGCTCGAATTCATCTCAGGCCACTGCAATTGTGCATGATCAAACAGTGGAATGGAGATTATGCAGATTTGTCTCCTCAAATCCAACTGGACCAGAAAACCAGAGATTCTCTTCTCTGGTGGTTGTCTCAGGATCACCTGTCGCAGGGAATGTGTTTCCGCAGACCGGAGTGGATCATTGTAACAACCGACGCCAGTCTGTTAGGCTGGGGCACGGTCTGGGGCTCCCTGAAAGCTCAGGGCCTATTGTCTCGGGAAGAGTCTCTTCTCCCGATAAACATTTGGGAACTGAGAGCGATATTCAACACGCTCCAGGCATGGCCTCAGCTAGCGGCGGCCAAGTTCATCAGATTTCAGTCAGACAACATCACGACTGTAGCATACATCAATCATCAGGGAGGAACAAAGAGTTCCTTAGTGATGAAGGAAGTAACAAAGATAATCAGGTGGGCGGAGGATCACTCTTGCCATCTATCTGCAATTCACATCCCAGGAGTAGACAACTGTGAAGCGGATTTCCTAATTCGTCAAACTTTTCACCCGGTGGAGTGGGAACTCCACCTGGAGGTATTTGCTCAGCTGACTCAGCTATGGGGCATTCCAGAGTTGGATCTGATGGCGTCCCGTCAGAACACCAAATTTCCTCTTTACGGTTCCAGGTCCAGGGACCCCAAGGCAGCATTGATAGATGCTCTAGTAGCGCCTTGGTCTTTCAATCTGGCCTATGTCTTTCCACCGTTTCCCCTTCTCCCTCGGCTGGTAGCCAGAATCAAACAGGAGAAGGCCTCTGTAATTCTGGCCACGCAGGACTTGGTATGCAGACCTAGTGGACATGTCATCTGTCCCACCATGGACACTGCCAATGAGGCAGGATCTTCTAATACAGGGTCCATTCAAGCATCCAAATCTAGTTTCTCTGCAGCTGACTGCTTGGAGATTGAATGCTTAATTCTATCCAAGCGTGGGTTCTCTGAATCAGTCATAGATACTCTGATCCAAGCTAGAAAACCTGTCACCAGGAAAATTTACCATAAGATATGGCGGAAATATCTTTGTTGGTGTGAATCCAAGGGTTACTCGTGGAGTAAGATTAGGATTCCAAGGATATTGTCTTTTCTCCAAGAAGGATTGGAGAAAGGTTTATCAGCTAGTTCCTTAAAGGGGCAGATATCCGCTCTGTCTATCCTTTTACACAAGCGTCTGGCAGAAGTACCAGATGTTCAAGCGTTTGCACAGGCGTTAGTCAGAATCAAGCCTGTCTATAAACCTGTGGCTCCTCCATGGAGTCTAAATTTAGTTCTTTCAGTTCTTCAAGGGGTTCCGTTTGAACCTTTACATTCCATAGATATTAAGTTATTATCTTGGAAAGTTTTGTTCTTGGTAGCTATATCTTCTGCTCGAAGATTTTCAGAATTGTCTGCTTTGCAGTGTAATTCACCCTATCTGGTGTTCCATGCAGATAAGGTAGTTTTGCGTACCAAACCTGGTTTTCATCCTAAAGTTGTTTCTAATAAGAACCAGGAAATCATTGTTTCTTCTCTGTGTCCTAATCCAGCTTCTAAGAAGGAACGGCTTTTACACAATCTTGATGTGGTTCGTGCTTTGAAATTCTATTTACAAGCAACTAAGGATTTCAGACAAACATCATCTTTGTTTGTTGTCTATTCTGGTTAGAGGAGAGGTCAAAAAGCGACGGCTACCTCTCTTTCCTTCTGGTTGAAAAGCATCATCCGATTGGCTTATGAGACTGCTGGGCAGCAGCATCCTGAACAAATTACAGCTCATTCCACCAGAGCTGTGGCTTCCACTTGGGCCTTCAAGAATGAGGCTTCTGTTGAACAGATTTGTAAGGCAGCGACTTGGTCTTCACTGCATACTTTTGCCAAATTTTACAAATTCGATACTTTTGCTTCTTTGGAGGCTATTTTTGGGAGAAAGGTTCTGCAAGCAGTGGTGCCTTCCGTTTAGGTTACCTGTCTTGTTCCCTCCCTTCATCCATGTCCTAAAGCTTTGGTATTGGTATCCCACAAGTAAGGATGAATCCGTGGACTGGATACACCTTGCAAGAGAAAACGGAATTTATGCTTACCTGATAAATTACGTTCTCTTGCGGTGTATCCACTCCACAGCCCGCCCTGGCAATTAAGTCAGGTTAAAATTTCTTGTTTAAACTACAGTCACCACTGCACCCTATGGTTTCTCCTTTTTCTCCTAACCATCGGTCGAATGACTGGGGGGCGGAGCCAGAGGGGAAGCTATATGGACAGCTTTGCTGTGTGCTCTCTTTGCCACTTCCTGTAGGGAATGAGAATACCCCACAAGTAAGGATGAATCCGTGGACTGGATACACCACAAGAGAAAGTAATTTATCAGTTAAGCATAAATTCTGTTTTCTTTCTGTGTAAGTCTTGTCATCTACTATTTTAAGATGATCATGCACATACCCAGCTATTGTTAACAAAGTGTTGTTCATACACCATTGCTACCTGTATGTTTGATATAACACCTTAAAGGGACATGAAACCCATTGTGTTTCATTATTCAGATAGAGGATGCAATTTTAAATAACTTTACAATAATTTTGTCTAATTTGTTTAATTCACTTTGTTAAAAAATATACCTAGGTAGGTTAAGAAGCTGCTGATTGGCGACTGCACATCTATGCCTCTTGTCATTGGCTTTCAGCTAGCTCCCTGTAGTGCACTTCTGCTCCTTCAACAAAGGATGCTAAGAGAATTAAGCAAATTAGATATTAGAAGTTAATTGGAAAGTTGTTTAAAATTGTATGATATATATATATATATTCAGAAAAATAAATAGATTTCATGTAAATTTAAGCATACATTTGAGATCAATGGCAGATGACTTGTACATCTGTTATCTGAAAATCCTGCAAATTGCAGAACACATATGTTAAGTCCAGAATTAAGGCTAAAACAAAAAATCCTTTTAGAAAAGGGACTGTGACCTATAGATGTGAGGAATACTCCAGCCTTGCTGCATCTTTACTCATATGACTGAAAGCATCTTGATCATTGCTTCCCAAGCTATAGCTTGAGGGCCACATCCGGTCCTCCAAAGGTGTTTTTGCAGCCCTCGATAGCACTGGATAGAAAGCAAACAGTGCATTTGTATTAGATTTTTCTCTAATTTGAGTAGTGTATGCTTCAATTAATAAGTAGAAAATAATTTGATATGTATATTTATATGTGCTCCAAGACCAGTTCACAGAGGTAGAAAAGTCTTCCTAAACACTGACAAAACTGTCACAATGATCTTTGGAACGGGTCCTAAATTACACAAATTACAAAATTCCTATCTACGCATCAAAACAAAATCCAATTGCACACTGACTCTTTCAAATACTTGGGTATGTTGTTAGACCCTAATCTATTTTTTGGCCTCCACATAGAAAAACTTGCATCTAAACATTATCCAAAACTAGGTGCCCTGTACAGAAACAAATCTTGCCTCAGCCTTACAGTAAAGGAAAAGATTGTACAGCTAATGCCTATCATGGATTACGGGGACGTACTATACGCACCTGCACCGCAAACTCATCTTAATAAACTTCATACATTGTATAACTCGTTCTGCTGCTTTGAGCTACAATGTAACTACAGGACCCACCATTGTGACATGCTAAAAGAACTAAACTGGCTGACGCTGGAATCCAGACGCACCCTCCTGCCTTTTGTTTAAGAGTCTTTCTGGAAGCTCCCACCCTACCTGAGCAGAATGCTCTCCCTGGCTATTCCCACCTCCTATAACCTCCGATTCAGTACCAGCACATTATTTTGCTTGCCTCAATACAAAAAGAAAGCAGCTCGATCCTCCTTTTCCTACAGAACACCACAGTTATGGAATGACCTCCTGCACACTTTCAAACCTTCCCCAAGCCTAATATCCTTTAAGAGATCACTCTCTACATATCTCAAAACAGAATGCACCTGTCATGGTTGATTATATATTTCCTACCTGTTCTATGTTAAATTTTTGCATATATTGTATTATTATTATTGTTTTTGAATTTTATTGTACCCTATTGTATCAATGCAATATTTTGGGGACCCAGGACATACTTGATAACGAGAGAAATCTCAATGTATCCTTCCTGGTAAAATATTTTATAAATAAATAAATATTGCCATCTTAATGGGAGGAGAGTCCGCTGCTTCATTCATTACTTGTGGGAATTAAGAACCTGGCCACCAGGAGGAGGCAAAGACACCCCAGCCAAAGGCTTAAATACCTCCCCCACTCCCCTCATCCCCCAGTCATTCTTTGCCTTTTGTCACAGGAGTTTGGCAGAGAAGTGTTGGAAGATTCAGAGTAGTCTCTTATGGAGGGTAGTACTCTTCGAAATGGGACTGGAGTTTTAAGTAGCCCTGTCAGCCTCTCAGTGAGAGCATGGATGAAAGTTATAGTCCGGAGATGCAGGGAGAGTCTTTCTGCGAACCCATCCCGACTCAAAATAACGGCTCCATAAGCAATCAACGTTGACGAGTTTCGCTGCCTGCTTTTCTGCTCTCAAATCCATGTCAGGAGCGATGCTACTACCCTGTCACACTTGAAGGGCCATGTTCCTGTTCCACGGCGTTGATTTTGGTAAGATTGTTTCATTTTTATATATATTTGAAAATGCAAGAAGACAGGGTCACAATGTGGCTCCTTTTTATCTTTATAGAATCTAGGGTAATACCCTCGGAAGGGGGCTGTTGAACAAGGGGGATATTATTATGCATAATATTGTTTGTGTTTTTCTACTGCATTTGTGTGAGATGAGGCTCTGTCAGTGTGGAGCACAGTTCATTAGCAAGAGATTGAGGCAGGCTTTTTTTGGTGCTTCCTTCTCTCGAGTACAGGGGCGGTCCTGCATGGCACTCCATGTGACTGGGTGTGGCCTCTGCAACTTCCTCTTTCTCGACATGTGTTCGAAGGAGACGAAAGCTGTTCCTTGTATTCCGGGTCATAGGAGGTGGTGAGTGCCCCAGTCATTGGGATATAAAGGTGCCATTTATTTTTTTATCATGTCCGTAATAAAGGCGCAAGCTATGGAGGACGCTGATATGTTAGAGGATACTCCCTCTTTATCCAAACCCATTAACTGTGTATATTGTGAGGAGGTCCCAGTCAAACCGCCTACGCAACTCTGTTCCACATGCTTTGACAATATCGCTATTTCCAAAAAGAAGGTATTTAGTACTACTGAGCCGTCCACCTCTTTAAGGCTCCCCGCTCCCGCGAGGTGTGTTCCCTGCAATCATCTCCAATTACCCAAGCAGTTCCCCAGGGCCTTACTAATCCTCCTGCGGGAGGGGTCCTTTGGCCTCCAGACTTCGCCAATCAATTACTGATGGTGGTTTTTGCGGCCATTAATGCAATGCCTTGCCCTACTAAGCGCAAGCGGAAGGTACTGCTATCCATCTCAGGGGTCTTCGACTCTGCTGGATGTCTGACAGATTATCCGCTGAGGACAACTCTGACTTATTGGAGGATGTCGCTTCTGGGTTGGAATTGGCTACGTCTAGACCTCCATCTGCGGAGGAGCCAGATTTCAAATTTAAGATGGAGCATTTGCGCTTTCTGCTGAAAGAGGTGCTTGCTACGTTGGCAGTTCCGGAACCAAAACTACAGGAGGAACCTTCGATCCCTAAACTGGATAGGGTTTATGAGGACAGGGTAGTGCCCCAGGCCTTCCCTGTTCCAGTCAAAATGGCTAACATTAATAAGACTGAATGGGAGAAACGTGGTTTGTCCTTTTCCCCCCTCTTCTTCTTTTAAAAAGCTTTTCCCCGTTCCGGAAGCGCAGCGTGAACTGTGGGGTGGACGGTGATATCTCCACGCTTGCTAAGAAGATAGCTCTTCTTTCAAGGAATTCATGGTTAAAAAAAATTGAGTCCATGCTGTGGATGATGTTCCAACTCACAGGGTTTGTTTTTCAACCGGCGGCAGATGTCGCTGTGTTGGCTGGTGCGGCTACCTAGTGGTGTGACGCTCTATCAGCTTTGGTTGAGGTGGAGACTCCTCTATGAAATTCTAGAATGAATCAAGGCCTTAATAGTGGTGTATTCGTTCATTTGTGATGCGAACATGCAGATTTTCCACCTGAATGCTAAGACATCAGGTTTTTCTGTTTTAGCCCGCAGGGCTTTGTGGCTAAAGTTGTGGTCTGCGGACATGACTTCTAAGTCTCGTTTGCTTTCCCTTCCATTCAAGGGGAAGGTTTTGTTTGGCCCGGGCCTGGATTCCATCATATCTACGGTCAGGGGTGGCAAGGTTGCCTTCTTGCCTCAGGATAAGGAGGCTAAACCTAAGGGATCTACTTTTTGTCCCTTCTGTGTGGACAAGTCTCTGCGCCAGCAGCCTGCTGCAAAGTCGGAGCAATCCAAGGGATCTTTGAAGCCAGCTAACTCTTGGAACAAGTCCAAGCAGAATAAGAAGCCCGCCGAATCAAAGTTGGCATGAAGGGGCTGCCCCCTGGTCCGTTTTCGGATCATGTAGGGGGCCGACTATCTCTTTTTGCGGACACCTGGAAAAGAGACGTTACAGACCCTTGGATTCTGGAGGTCGTATCCCAGGGTTACAGGATAGGTTTCATGTCTTATCCGCCCAGAGGCAGATTCCTCCTGTCAAACATATCTTCAAGACCAGAAAAGAGAGACGCCTTCCTGGGGTGTGTGAGGGATTTCTCATCAGAGTAATCATCCCAGTCCCTCCAGCAGAAAGAGGCCTGGGGTATTATTCAAACCTTTTCGTGGTCCCAAAGAAGGAGGGCACGTTCCGTCCAATTCTGGACCTGAAGGCCCTTAACAAATGTTTGTCAGTTCCGTTGATCAAGATGGAGACGATCTGGTCAATTTTGCCCCTTTTCATGAGGGGCAATTCTTGACAACTATAGACCTGAAGGAAGCTTACCATAATGTTCCAATCCACAAGGATCACTTCAGGTTTCTAAGATTCGCCTTCCTGGACCAGCACTTCCAGTTTGTGGCCCTTCCATTTGGTCTGGCAACTGCCCCAAGAGTCTTCACAAAGGTTCTGGGAGCTCTTCTCGCAGTAGCGAGAGCCAGAGGAATTGCAGTGGCACCTTATCTGGACGATATCCTGGTCCAGGCTCTGTCCTACAGTTTTGCGGAGGATCATTTGAGAGCTCTTCTCCTTCGGTCACACGGGTGGAAGATAAACAAAGGAAAGAGTTCATTGGTCCCCAGTAACAGGGTGGAATTCCTGGGTACGATAATAGATTCTTCTACAATTAAGATATTTTTGACAGATCAGAGACTCTGCAAACTTGCGTCAACTGTCTAGCTCTTCAGACATCCTCCAGGACATCTGTGGCCAGGTGTATGGAGGTGATCGGGCTCATGGTGTCCAGCATAGATGTCATTCCATTTGCCAGGTTCCATCTCAGACCTCTTCAGCTGTGCATGTTGAGACAATGGAACGGCATTCATTCAGATCTGTCCCAACAGATATCTCTAAACAGAGCGTTGAGGCAGTCCCTATATTGGTGGACCCGACCGGGGCAGTTGTTTTAGGGGACATCCTTTTTGAGACCATCCTGGGAGATTGTGACCACGGATGCAAGTCTATCAGGATGGGGAGCTTTTTGGGGTGCCAGAAAGGCACAGGGCAGATGGACTTGAGAAGAATTGAGTCTGCCGATAAATATTTTGGAACTTCGAGCGATATTCAATGCCCTTCTGGGGTCATCTCGATTCATCAGATTCCAGTCGGACAACATTACCTTGGTGGCTTAGATAAACAATCAGTGGTGGACGAGAAGCTCCCTAGCCATGAGGGAAGTATCTGGGATTCTGGATTGGGCAGAGGCTCACTATTGTGCGCTCTCAGCGATCCACATTCCGGGTGTGGACAACTGGGAAGCGGATTTTCTGAGCAGACAGACGTTTCATCCAGGTGAATGGTCCCTCAATCCCGAGATGTTCACAGAAATCTGCAGCAGATGGGAGACGCTGGAGATGGATGTCATGGCGTCCTGACTCAATTGCAAGCTACCCAGATACGAGTCGCAATCCAGGAATCACCAGGTGGAACTGATAGATGCCTTGGCGGTACCCTGGGATTACAACCTAATTTACATATTTCCACCGTTACCTCTTCTACCTCGGGTAGTGGCCCGCATCAAGCAGGAGCAAGCTTTGGCTATTCTGATTGCTCTGTCGTGGCCGCAGAGGATGTGGTTTGCGGATTTGGTGGCGATGTTGTTTGCTCCGCTGTGGAAGTTACCTTGTCAAAGGTGTGTGACAAGGTGACCAAGGGAGTGTTGAGTCGTAACATCAGTCAGGATATAGTAGTTCCTTCTTTGTGTCCTAACCCTTCTTCTTCAAGGAGAGGTTGCTTCATAATCTGGACGTGGTTCGGGCGTTGAAGTTTTATCTTCAGGCCAGGAAGGAGTTTAGACAGACTTCGTCCTTATTTGTTGTATATTCAGGGAAGCGCAGGGGACAAAGGGCCTCTGCCACTTCTCTATCTTTTTTGGTTGAGGAGTATGATCCGTCTGACATATGAGACGGCGGGACACAAGCCTCCTCAGAGGATTACGGCTCACTCGTCTAGAGCTGAGGCCTCTTCTTGGGCCTTTAAGAATGAGGCTTAAATGGAGCAGATTTGTAAGGCGGCCACTTGGTCTTCCTTGCATACTTTTGCAAAATTTTATAAATTTTATGTTTTTGCTTCAGCGGAAGCAGCTTTTCGGAAAAAGGTTCTGTAGGCTGTGGTGCCCTCAGTATAGGGTCCGCCTCCTTTTACCCTCCCATTTTATTCATACAGTGTCCTCTAGAGCTTGGGTATTTGTTCCCACAAGTAATGAATGAAGCAGTGGACTCTCCTTCCATTAAGATGGAAAACCTAAATTATGCTTACCTGATCATTTCATTTCCATCTGTGGGAGGATAGTCCACTGCCCCCGCCCGTTTCTCCAATGGGCGGACCATTTATTTAGTAAGTATCTTCTGGCACCATTTATACTCCTACTGTTCCTTGTTCCTTTGACAGAATGACTGGGGGATGAGGGGAGTGGGGGAGGTATTTAAGCCTTTGGCTGTGGTGTCTTTGCCTCCTCCCGGTGGCCAGGTTCTTAATTCCCACAAGTAATGAATAAAACAGTGAACTCTCCTCCCACAGATGGAAATTAAATTATCAGTTAAGAATAATTTATGTTTCTCCAACATAGGTGTGTCCGGTCCACGGCGTCATCCTTACTTGTGGGATATTCTCTTCCCCAACAGGAAATGGCAAAGAGCCCAGCAAAGCTGGTCACATGATCCCTCCTAGGCTCCGCCTACCCCAGTCATTCTCTTTGCCGTTGTACAGGCAACATCTCCACGGAGATGGCTTAGAGTTTTTTAGTGTTTAACTGTAGTTTTTATTATTCAATCAAGAGTTTGTTATTTTAAAATAGTGCTGGTATGTACTATTTACTCAGAAACAGAAAAGAGATGAAGATTTCTGTTTGTATGAGGAAAATGATTTTAGCACCGTAACTAAAATCCATGGCTGTTCCACACAGGACTGTTGAGAGCAATTAACTTCAGTTGGGGGAACAGTGTGCAGTCTCTTACTGCTTGAGGTATGACACATTCTAACAAGACGATGTAATGCTGGAAGCTGTCATTTTCCCTATGGGATCCGGTAAGCCATGTTTATTAAGATAGTAAATAAGGGCTTCACAAGGGCTTATTAAGACTGTAGACTTTTTCTGGGCTAAATCGATTCATTATTAACACTTATTTAGCCTTGAGGAATCATTTATTCTGGGTATTTTGATATGATTATATCGGCAGGCACTGTTTTAGACACCTTATTCTTTAGGGACTTTCCCTAATCATAGTCAGAGCCTCATTTTCGCGCCGGTATGGCGCACTTGTTTTTGAGGACAGCATGGCATGCAGCTGCATGGGTGTGGAGCTCTGATACATAGAAAAGTCTTTCTGAAGGCATCATTTGGTATCGTATTCCCCTTTGGGCTTGGTTGGGTCTCAGCAAAGCAGATTCCAGGGACTGTAAAGGGGTTAAATATAAAAACGGCTCCGGTTCCGTTATTTTAAGGGTTAAAGCTTCCAAATTTGGTGTGCAATACTTTTAAGGCTTTAAGACGATGTGGTGAAATTTTGGTGAATTTTGAACAATTCCTTCATACTTTTTCGCAATTGCAATAATAAAGTGTGTTTAGTTTAAAATTTAAAGTGACAGTAACGGTTTTATTTTAAAACGTTTTTTGTGCTTTGTTATCAAGTTTATGCCTGTTTAACATGTCTGAACTACCAGATAGATTGTGTTCTGACTGTGGGGAAACCAAGGTTCCTTCTCATTTAACTATATGTATTTTATGTCATAAAAAAAAAAAAAAAAAAAAAAAAAAAAAAAAAATTTAGTAAAAATGATGCCCAAGATGATTCCTCAAGTGAGGGGAGTAAGCATGGTACTGCATCATCCCCTCCTTCGTCTACACCAGTCTTGCCCATACAGGAGGCCCCTAGTACATCTAGTGCGCCAATACTCCTTACTATGCAACATTTAACGGCTGTAATGGATAATTCTATCAAAAACATTTTAGCCAATATGCCCACTTATCAGCGAAAGCGCGACTGCTCTGTTTTAGAAAATTCTGTAGAGCATGAGAACGCTGATGATATGGTTTCTGAAGGGCCCCTACACCAATCTGAGGGGGCCAGGGAGGTTTTGTCTGAGGGAGAAATTTCAGATTCAGGAAACATTTCTCAACAAGCTGAACCTGATGTGATTACTTTTAAATTTAAGTTGGAACATCTCCGCGCTCTGCTTAAGGAGGTGTTATCCAATTTGGATGATTGTGATTATCTGGTCATTCCAGAACCACTAGGTAAAATGGAAAAGTTCTTAGTGGCCCCGGGGCCCCCCGAAGCTTTTCCTATATCCAAGCGGGTGGCGTACATTGTTAGTAAAGAATGGGACAGGCCCGGTATACCTTTAGTACCTCCCCCCATATTTATAAAATTGTTTTCCTATAGTCGACCCCAGAAAGGACTGATGGCAGACAGTCCCCAAGGTCGAGGGGGCGGTTTCTACTCTACACAAGCGCGCCACTATACTCATAGAAGATAGTTGTGCTTTCCAAGATCCTATGGATAAAAAATTAGAAGGTCTGCTAAAGATGTTTGTTCAGCAAGGTTCCCTTCTACAACCAATTGCATGCATTGTCCCTGTCACTGCAGCCGCGTGTTTCTAGTTTGATGAGCTAGGAAAGGCGATTATTAGTAATTCTTCTTCTTATGAGGAGATTATGGACAGAATTCGTGCTCTTAAATTGGCTAATTCTTTCACCCTAGACGCCACCTTGCAATTGGCTAGGTTAGCGGCGAAAAAATTCTGGGTTTGCTATTGTGGCGCAGAGCGCTTGGTTAAAATCTTGGGCAGCGGATGCGTCTTCCAAGAACAAATTGCTTGACATTCCTTTCAAGGGGAAAACACTCTTTGGCCCTGACTTGAAAGAGATTATCTCTGATATCACTGGGGGCAAGGGCCACGCCCTTCCTCAGGATAGGTCTTTTCAAGACCAAAAATAAACCTAAGTTTCGTCCCTTTCGCAGAAACGGATCAGCCCCAAGGGCTACGTCCTCTAAGCAGGAAGGTAATACTTCTCAAGCCAATCCAGCCTGGAGACCTATGCAAGGCTGGAGCAAAGGAAAGCAGGCCAGGAAACCTGCCACTGCTACCAAGACAGCATGAAATGCGGGCCCCCGATCCGGGACCGGATCTGGTGGGGGGCAGACTCTCTCTCTTCGCTCAGGCTTGGGAAAGAGATGTTCTGGATCCTTGGGCGCTAGAAATAGTCTCCCAAGGTTATTCTCTGGAGTTCAAGGGGCTTCCTCCAAGGGGGAGGTTCCACAGGTCTCAGTTGTCTTCAGACCACATAAGAAGACAGGCATTCTTACATTGGGTAGAAGACCTGCTAAAAATGGGAGTGATTCATCCTGTTCCATTAGGAGAACAAGGGATGGGGTTCTACTTCAATCTGTTCATAGTTCCCAAAAAAGAGGGAACGTTCAGACCAATCTTAGATCTCAAGATCTTGAACAAGTTTCTCAAGGTTCCATCGTTCAAGATGGAAACCATTCGAAAACTTCTTCCTTCCATCCAGGAAGGTCAATTCATGACCAAGGTGGATTTCAAGGATGCGTATCTACATATTCCTATCCACAAGGAACATCATCGGTTCCTAAGGTTTGCATTCCTGGACAAGCATTTCCAGTTCGTGGCATTTTCTTTCGGATTAGCCACTGCTCCTAGGATTTTCTCATAGGTACTAGGGTCCCTTCTGGCGGTGCTAAGACCAAGGGGCATTGCTGTAGTACCTTACTTGGACGACATTCTGATTCGAGCGTCGTCCCTTCCTCAAGTAAAGGCTCACACGGACATTGTCCTGGCCTTTCTCAGATCTCACGGATGGAAAGTGAACGTGGAAAAGAGTTCTCTATCTCCGTCAACGAGGGTTCCCTTCTTGGGAACTATAATAGACTCCTTAGAAATGAGGATTTTTCTGACAGAAGCCAGTAAAACAAAACTTCTAGACTCTTGTCGGATACTTCATTCCGTTCCTCTTCCTTCCATAGCGCAGTGCATGGAAGTGATAGGTTTGATGGTAGCGGCAATGGACATAGTTCTTTTTGTGCGCATTCATCTAAGACCATTACAACTGTTCATGCTCAGTCAGTGGAATGGGGACTATTCAGACTTGTCTCCGAAGATACAAGTAAATCAGAGGACCAGAGACTCATTCCGTTGGTGGCTGTCCCTGGACAACCTGTCACAAGGGATGACCTTCCGCAGACCAGAGTGGGTCATTGTCACGACCGACGCCAGTCTGATGGGCTGGGGCGCGGTCTGGGGATCCCTGAAAGCTCAGGGTCTTTGGTCTCGGGTAGAATCTCTTCTACCGATAAATATTCTGGAACTGAGAGCGATATTCAATGCTCTCAAAGCTTGGCCTCAGCTAGCGAGGGCCAAGTTCATACATCAACCATCAGGGGGGAACAAGGAGTTCCCTAGCGATGGAAGAAGTGACCAAAATCATTCTATGGGCGGAGTCTCACTCCTGCCACCTGTCTGCTATCCACATCCCAGGAGTGGAAAATTGGGAAGCGGATTTTCTGAGTCGTCAGACATTGCATCCGGGGGAGTGGGAACTCCATCCGGAAATCTTTGCCCAAGTCACTCAACCGTGGGGCATTCCAGACATGGATCTGATGGCCTCTCGTCAGAACTTCAGAGTTCCTTACTACGGGTACAGATCCAGGGATCCCAAGGCGGCTCTAGTGGATGCACTAGTAGCACCTTGGACCTTCAAACTAGCTTATGTGTTCCCGCCGTTTCCTCTCATCCCCAGGCTGGTAGCCAGGATCAATCAGGAGAGGGCGTCGGTGATTTTGATAGCTCCTGCGTGGCCACGCAGGACTTGGTATGCAGATCTGGTGAATATGTCATCGGCTCCACCATGGAAGCTACCTTTGACAGACCTTCTTGTTCTAGGTCCGTTCGACCCACTCCAGCTGACTGCTTGGAGATTGAACGCTTGATCTTATCAAAGCGAGGGTTCTCAGATTCTGTTATTAATACTCTTGTTCAGGCCTGAAAGCCTGTAACCAGAAAAATTACCACATAATTTGGTATATCTGTTGGTGTGAATCTGCAGGATTCCCTTGGGACAAGGTTAAGATTCCTAAGAGTCTATCCTTCCTTCGAGAAGGATTGAAAAAAGGATTATCTGCAAGTTCCTTGATGGGACAGATTTCTGCCTTGTCTGTGTTACTTCACAAAAAAGCTGGCAGCTGTGCCGGATGTTCTAGCCTTTGTTCAGGCTCTGGTTAGAATCAAGCCTGTTTACAAAATTTTGACTCCTCCTGGGAGTCTCAACCTAGTTCTTTCAGTTCTTCAGGGGGTTCCGTTTGAACCCTTACATTCCGTTGATATTAAGTTATTATCTTGGAAAGTTTTGTTTTTGGTTGCAATTTCTTCTGCTAGAAGAGTTTCAGAATTATCTGCTCTGCAGTGTTCTTCTCCTTATCTGGTGTTCCATGCAGATAAGGTGGTTTTGCGTACTAAACCTGGTTTTCTTCCAAAAGTTGTTTCTAACAAAAACATTAACCAGGAGATAGTTGTGCCTTCTTTGTGTCCTAATCCAGTTTCAAAGAAGGAACGTTTGTTGCACAACTTGGATGTAGTTCGTGCTCTCAAAGTTTACTTAGCAGCTACTAAGGATTTCAGACAAACTTTGTCTTTGTTTGTTGTCTATTCTGGTAAACGGAGAGGTCAAAAAGCAACTTCTACCTCTCTCTCCTTCTGGATTAAAAGCATTATCCGATTGGCTTATGAGACTGCCGGACGGCAGCCTCCTGAAAGAATCACAGCTCACTCCACTAGGGCTGTGGCTTCCACATGGGCCTTCAAGAACGAGGCTTCTGTTGATCAGATATGTAAGGCAGCGACTTGGTCTTCACTGCACACTTTTTCTAAATTTTACAAATTTGATACTTTTGCTTCTTCTGAGGCTATTTTTGGGAGAAAGGTTTTGCAAGCCGTGGTGCCTTCCATTTAGGTGACCTGATTTGCTCCCTCCCTTCATCCGTGTCCTAAAGCTTTGGTATTGGTTCCCACAAGTAAGGATGACGCCGTGGACCGGACACACCTATGTTGGAGAAAACAGAATTTATGTTTACCTGATAAATTACTTTCTCCAACGGTGTGTCCGGTCCACGGCCCGCCCTGGTTTTTTTAATCAGGTCTGATAATTTATTTTCTTTAACTACAGTCACCACGGTAACATATGGTTTCTCCTATGCAAATATTCCTCCTTAACGTCGGTCGAATGACTGGGGTAGGCGGAGCCTAGGAGGGATCATGTGACCAGCTTTGCTGGGCTCTTTGCCATTTCCTGTTGGGGAAGAGAATATCCCACAAGTAAGGATGACGCCGTGGACCGGACACACCGTTGGAGAAAGTAATTTATCAGGTAAACATAAATTCTGTTTTTTTAAACCTGAACTTTTATACTCACCTTAAATACAAAATACATTTTATGTTGTACACCTATCTCAAAATCATCAACTGTCTGTGTGCTATGTTATATAGAAACACAGACACATATAAAGCTTTGTTTTATTGACAGCTTACAAACAGGTTCCTTAAATACCATTAAAGACGTTGTAGTCCGTGTTTTCATTGTTTCATCTAAATATGGCTTTCAAAATATATTTTAACTTGTGTTTTTTTTATAAAATGGATATTCCTTTCCTCAATAAACAAATATTTATTTCATAAAGGTGGTTAGAGTCCATGATCCATTACTCCTGGGACTTACTCTTTACTACCACTAGGAGGTGGCAACAACTCCCAAGATCTCTATAAAATCTCTCCCACCTCACAGGTATCTGTCTTGTCTTTGCTCCAGCTGGAGGTTTTTGAAGAATGAAGATGTGCAATTGATTCTACAGAGAGTGGAGTTTTCGGTCTATGTTGAGGACCGTTTTCACCTCAGAATACAGTGGGTTGTATGTGGGTTGTATATGGGGTATGGTTAGTGAAACTTTTTTTCACCTCATGGGAAGACCTTCAATAATTGGTTGCAGGGACTTGTCTTTTGTCTCCTTCTATGGTTCTAAAATACACTCCTATTCCATATACTCTGCTGATATGTTTCAGTACTGTATCATATTTTTATCTATAGCCTTATGTGGGTATCTATAGTTATTTATTTATATATATATAGCCCATGGGACAGAATCTATATATTCCTGTATAAAAAAATTATATATATATATATATATATATATATATATATATTTTGCTTCCATCTGATTTTTTTTAATACTTAGATTATTTTAATTTTTTATGGTGTGTCGGCCTTTAAGTCTGCGTGTGTCGGTTTATCGTTCATGAGCCCTTGGGATTGCGCATGTTGGGGCTGGAGCATTAGTTTTTTCCCCCCACTCTGTTACAAATTTTTGTATCATCTGCAAACAGACATACTTTCCCCTGTAGCCTTTTGCTGATATCGCAGATAAATATGTTACAGAAAACAGGCCCCAGAACTGACCCCTGAGGAACACCACTAGTAACAGCCCCCTCTGCTGAATGAACTCCATTTACTAAGACACTTTATTTTGTGTCCAAAAGCCAGCATTCCACCCAGTTCACAATTTTTGAATCTAGACCAAGGAGATACAGTTTGTGAATTAGTTTATTGTGTGGGACGGTGTCAAATGCTTTGCTGAAATCTATATATGCTGCTCAACCCTTGTCTAATAATTTTATTACATAATAAAAGAAGTCAGATTAGTCTGACATGATCTCCCTGAAGTAAAACCATGCTGATTTTGGTCCTCTAAATTGTTTGTCTTTATGTAAGTTTGTTTGTCTTTATGCGTTAAGGCCAAAGAAGTGTTCGGTGCCCCTAAACCTGCAAGACTCGTAATACCAGCGGGCGTAAAAAAGCAGCGTTAGGGCCTCTTAACGCTGCTTTTTTACCCTAACACACAACTCGTAATCTAGCCGATAGATAATGCCTTTACTACCCATTCCCCAGCTCTGCATAACCAACATGTTTATATTAACATACTTTATAACCTTTAAACCTCTTATTTTCTGTCTGTTTCTAACTCACTAAAGACAGCCCCGTGATCACATGTTTTTTTTTTTGTTTAAAGGTTTTTATTGAGGTAATAAAAACATATTACATACATAGAACCGTATTCCAGTCACCGTAGTTTACAGATGGGATACGAACAACAAACATAGAATACACGTTTCCACAATCAAAGAACTCAATCCTAACAAGGACCTCTAATACAACAAAATACAATCTGTGTCATTTGATACATCAAATCATTTTTACCTCATTTTATAACTTATCTTTTTTGTTTTTTATTCTGTGCTTCCATCTACTCTACTTTGTCCCTCGCTTTTTGCTTAAACTGTAAAGCTTCTAGTACGTGTTTCTAAAGAACATGACAATACAAAGTACTCTCCAACATAATGGTTAGGTATAAGTGACTTCTTCTTGCTCAATGTGCATAATTTAGGTCTTAACATCTAATGTGTAACATAATTAGATTAACTGACAGCAATGATATGGATAGAAGGCACTTGATGTTGCATAGATTACAATCTTACTCAAGCATAGTCGGTCCCCTTGTTACACCCAGGTAGGTGAGGAGGGGAATCAGAAAGAGAAGGGAGGAAAAAAAGGGGGGTTTAAGCCCGCTCTAAGACGGGTGCTATCCAGAGCTACACATCTCCAGGTTTTTCTCACAGAAACAGTTCCCAGATGCTCTGCTGTCTAAGGTCTGATTTTGGGAATCTCCAACTAGTCAAGAATTTATGAAATCTGAGACGCTCCAATTGGAACCATGTCGGGGGTGGATCTTTTCCAAATAGATCTGCAGGTTGTAGAGTATTCTGCTGATACAGTTCAGATACATGTGAAAGGCCCCATTTTCTCCAATGGGAAATGTTAATATCCGGGAGACCTCTTAACAAAGCAGGGATGTAATGAATCTGCGAAGGGTGAGGTGCTATCTCTACAGCATTCTAAGTTTTGTTTATTGATTACATTATGGATATTTAATTGATTAGCTTGATAATCAGGTATCCACTGTAAATCCCTTAGGGTAAACCCTGCTGGTAGGGAATACAGTTCAACCCTTTTCCAACCCTGTGAATCATCTGCCTTTCCCCAGCTAGAGACATGTGTAGGTCACGCAGCCTCATAATAAATGGACATGTTCGGGAGGAAGACTCCTCACTGATTGAAGGGTTTTTGCAGCTTTTTTTTTTTTAGAGATTCTCTGCTTTTTGCCTTGCCAGATATACCTCATGATCAGAGCATTAAACCTATCCAAGAAGTCCTTAGGCAAATTTATTGGGAGACAACAGAAGTAGTACAAAAGTTTAGGTAAAATGGTCATTTTGACCGATGCTATCCGACCTAGCCAGGATACCTCCTGAAAGGTCCAAGAGTTTAAAAGACTTTTAACTTCCTGTAAAAGCTTATGGTAGTTCTTATCTCTTACCATAAGAACATAAGGGCCTAGTTGCACTCCTAAGTGGTTAATAGTCTCTAATGACCATTTGAATTGATAAGTGTTCTGGAGAATTTCTAATTCAAACTTCGGGATATGAATGGGTATGGCTGCCGTTTTAGTAAGATTAATCTTATAGAAACTTACGCCTAGATTTAGAGTTTTGCGGCCAAAGGGGTGCGTTAGCTACGCATGTTTTTTTTCTAGTGCTGCTTCTAAACAACGCTGGTATTTCTCTGAAGGGCTGCGTTAGGCTCCAAAAAGGGTGCGTAAAGGCATATTTTCCGCCACTTCAACTCTCAATACCAGTGTTGCTTACGGTAGCGGCTAGCTGGATAAACGTGCTCGTGCACGATATCCCCATAGGAAACAATGGGGCAGTTTGGGCTGAAAAAAACCTAACACCTGCAAAAAAGCAGCGTTCAGCTCCTAACGCAGCCCCATTGTTTCCTATGAGGAAACACTTTCTAAGTCTGCACCTAACACCCTAACATGAACCCCGAGTCTAAACACCCCATACCTTACACTTATTAACCCCTAATCTGCCACCCCCTGCATTATATTATTAACCCCTAATCTGCCGCTCCGTACACCGCCGCAACCTACATTATCCCTATGTACCCCTAATCTGCTGCCCCTAACATCGCCAACCCCTATATTATATTTATTAACCCCTAATCTGCCACCCCCAACGTCGCCGCTACCTACCTACCTACACTTATTAACCCCTAATCTGCTGACCGGACCTCACCGCCACTTTAATAAATGTATTAACCCCTAAACCGCCGCACTCCCGCCTTGCAAACCCTATAATAAATAGTATTAACCCCTAATCTGCCCTCCCTAACATCGCCGACACCTAACTTCAAGAATTAACCCCTAATCTGCCGACCGGACCTCGCTGCTACTCTAATGAATGTATTAACCCCTAAAGCTAAGTCTAACCCTAACACCCCCTAAATTAAATATAATTTTAATCGATAAATAAATTAAATATTATTAACTAAAGTCTTCCTATTTAAAACTAAATACTTACCTGTAAAATAAACCCTAATATAGCTACAATATAACGAATAATTATATTGTAGCTATTTTAGGATTTATATTTATTTTACAGGCAACTTTGTATTTATTTTAACTAGGTACAATAGCTATTAAATAGTTATTTACTATTTAATAGCTACCTACTTAAAATAATTACAAAATTACCTGTAAAATAAATCCTAACCTAAGTTACAATTAAACCTAACACTACACTATCAATAAATAAATGAAATCAATTAACTACAAGTACCTACAATTAAATAAACTAAACTAAATTACAAAAAATAAAAAAAGATTACAAGAATTTTAAGCTAATAACACCTACTCTAAGCCCCCTAATAAAATAACAAAGCCCCGCAAAATAATAAAATTCCCTACCCTAATCTAAATTAAAATAGTTAACAGCTCTATTACCTTACCAGCCCTTAAAAGGGCTTTTTGCGGGGCATGCCCCAAAGAAATCAGCTCTTTTGCCTATAAAAAAACCACAATACCACCCCCAACATTACAACCCACCACCCACATACCCCTACTCTAACTCAAACCCCCCTTAAATAAACCTATCACTACCCCCCTGAAGATCTCCCCACCTTGAGTCGTCTTCACTCAGCCGAGCACCGATGGACCAAAAGAAGACATCCGGACCGGTAGACATCTTCATCCAAGCGGCATCTTCAAGACCTCCGGCGCGGAACATCCTTCCCCGACGACTACCCGACGAATGAAGGTTCCTTTAAGTGACGCCATCCAAGATGGCGTCCCTCGAATTCCGATTGGCTGATAGGATTCTATCAGCCAATCGGAATTAAGGTAGGAAAAATCTGATTGGCTGATTGAATCAGCCAATCAGATTCAAGTTCAATCTGATTGGCTGATCCAATCAGCCAATCAGATTGAGCTTGCATTCTATTGGCTGATCGGAACAGCCAATAGAATGCGAGCTCAATCTGATTGGCTGATTGGATCAGCCAATCAGATTTTTCCTACCTTAATTCCGATTGGCTGATAGAATCCTATCAGCCAATCGGAATTCGAGGTACGCCATCTTGGATGACGTCACTTAAAGGAACCTTCATTCGTCGGGTAGTCGTCGTTGAAGAAGGATGTTCCGCGCCGGAGGTCTTGAAGATGGAGCCGATCCTTGTCGGATGGATGAAGATAGAAGATGCCGCTTGGATGAAGATGTCTGCCGGTCCGGATGTCCTCTTCTGCCCGGATAGGATGAAGACTTCTGCCGCTCCGGATGTTTTTATTTTGGTCCATCGGATGAAGAGTTCGGCCCAGTTGGGTGAAGATGACTCAAGGTAGGGAGATCTTCAGGGGGTTAGTGTTAAGTTTATTTAAGTGGGGTTTGGGTTAGAGTAGGGGTATGTGGGTGGTGGGTGTAATGTTGGGGGTGGTATTGTGTTTTTTTACAGGCAAAAGAGCTGATTTCTTTGGGGCATGCCCCGTAAAAAGCCCTTTTAAGGGCTGGTAAGGTAATAGAGCTGTTAACTATTTTAATTTAGATTAGGGTAGGGATTTTTTTTTATTTTGGGGGGCTTTGTTATTTTATTAGGGGGCTTAGAGTAGGTGTAATTAGCTTAAAATTCTTGTAATCTTTTTTTATTTTTTGTAATTTAGTGTTTGTTTTTGTAATTTAGTTTATTTAATTGTAGGTACTTGAAGTTAATTGATTTAATTTATTTATTGATAGTGTAGTGTTAGGTTTAATTGTAACTTAGGTTAGGATTTATTTTACAGGTAATTGTGTAATTATTTTAACAAGGTAGCTATTAAATAGTAAATAACTATTTAATAGCTATTGTACCTAGTTAAAATAAATACAAAGTTGCCTGTAAAATAAATATAAATCCTAAAATAGCTACAATATAATTATTTGTTATATTGTAGCTATATTAGGGTTTATTTTACAGGTAAGCATTTAGTTTTAAATAGGAAGACTTTAGTTAATAATATTACATTTATTTCGTTAGATTAAAATTATATTTAATTTAGGGGGGTGTTAGGGTTAGGGTTAGACTTAGCTTTAGGGGTTAATACATTTATTAGAGTAGCTGCGAGGTCCGGTCGGCAGATTAGGGGTTAATACTTGAAGTTAGGTGTTGGCGATGTTAGGGAGGGCAGATTAGGGTTTAATACTATTTATTATAGGGTTTTTGAGGCGGGAGTGAGGCGGTTTAGGGGTTAATACATTTATTAGAGTAGCGGCGAGGTCCGGTCGGCAGATTAGGGGTTAATAAGTGTAGGTAGGTGGCGGCGACGTTGGGGGGGGGGGGGCAGATTAGGGGTTAATAAATATTATGTAGGTGTTGGCAATGTTAGGGGCAGCAGATTAGGGGTACATAGGGATAATGTAGGTTTCGGCGGTGTGCGTTCGGCAGATTAGGGGTTAAAAATATTTATTAGAGTGGCTGCGATGTGGGGGGACCTCGGTTTAGGGGTACATAGGTAGTTTATGGGTGTTAGTGTACTTTAGAGCACAGTAGTTAAGAGCTTTATAAACCGGCGTTAGCCCAGAAAGCTCTTAACTACTGACTTTTTTCTTCGGATGGAGTCTTGTTGGTAGAGGCTCTACCGCTCACTTCAGCCAAGACTCTAAATTCCAGCGTTAGGAAGATCCCATTGAAAAGATAGGATACGCAATTGGCGTAAGGGGATCTGCGGTATGGAAAAGTCGCCGCTTGGAAGTGAGCGTTAGACCCTTTCCTGGCTGACTCTAAATACCAGCGGGCGGTAAAAAGCAGCGTTAGGAGCCCTTAATGCTGCTTTTGACGGCTAATGCAGAACTCTAAATCTAGGTGTTAGAGAGCTAAATTGGACTATAAGATCAAATAGGGCTGGGAGTGAACCTATGGGGCTAGTCAAGAATAGGTGTCACGGCCGTGCCTGGATTTGAACCTGGGACTCCTGGTTCCCAGCCTGTTTTTCTTTTCCTGTGCCACCAGAGGTATCTGTTTATGTTTGCAGCTTTTTGGAGACCAGTTACCTGCAGTGGATTACTCTCTGGCTCCACCTGCTTGCCAGCTGCAGGTAGTTTTCTAATCAGTTCTGCTATAAAGGGCTGCTTCACTAATCATTTGGTGCCTTGACATTGTGATTGATTTCCTTTGTTTTTGCCTCTGTTCTGTTTCCTGAATTCCTGTTTTGTTGTTGGATCCCTGGCATCTGAAATCGGCTTGCTGATTGACCATTCTTCTGGATTCCCCTTTTTGCTTTATGAAAGATTGGACTGCTTTCCTGGCTACTGACCCTTGGCTTGTATTCTGACTATTCTTTTGTATCCTGTATGCTTACTTGGCTACTGTGTCTATCACCATGCTGTGAGAACTGTAAGCTTAACTGGCTGCTGAGTCTAAGCAACTATACTGTGACATCTGTTTATCCTGAAGCCAAGTACCTCTGCTGTGAGTACCTGTATACTTCCTTGGCTGTTGGTACTAAACTCCACTGCTGTAAGAACTGTATGTTAATCTGCTTGCTGAGTCTAAGCAACTATACTGTGACATCTGTTTATCCTGAAGCCAAGTACCTCTGCTGTGAGTACCTGTATACTTCCTTGGCTGTTGGTACTAAACTCCACTGCTGTAAGAACTGTATGTTTATCTGCTTTCTGAGTCTAAGCAACTCTACTGTGACATTTGTCTTCCTGAACCCAAGTTGCCTTACCGAGATACTGGCGTATGCTCGTCCCCTTCCTGAAACCAAGTTGCCTTACCAAGATACTGGCGTATGCTCGGCCTGTTCCTGAACCCAAGTTGCCTTACCGAGATACTGGCGTATGCTCGGCCTGTTCCTGAACCCAAGTTGCCTTACCGAGATACTGGCGTATGCTCGGCCTGTTCCTGAACCCAAGTTGCCTTACCGAGATACTGGCGTATACTCGGCCTGTTCCTGAACCCAAGTTGCCTTACCGAGATACTGGCGTATGTCGTCCTGTTCCTGAACCCAAGTTGCCTTACCGAGATACTGGCATATGCTCGGCCCCTTCCTGAAACCAAGTTGCCTTACCGAGGTACTGGCGTATGCTTGGCTCCTTCCTGAAACCAAGTTGCCTTACCGAGATACTGGTGTATGCTCGGCCTGTTCCTGAAACCAAGTTGCCTTACCGAGATACTGGCGTATGCTCGGCCCCTTCCTGAACCCAAGTTGCTATACCGAGATACTGGCGTATGCTCGGCCCCTTCCTGAAACCAAGTTGCCTTAACGAGATACTGGTGTATGCTCGGCCCGTTCCTGAAACCAGGTTGCCTTATCGAGATACTGGCGTATGCTCGGCCCGTTCCTGAAACCAAGTTGCCTTACCGAGATACTGGTGTATTCTCGGCCCATCCTGAAACTAAGTTGCCTTACCGAGATACTGGCATATGATACCAAATACCTTGGCTCTAATACCCGTGTATGCCCACTTTGATCCTAATATCAAGTACTCGTATCGGTCGTCTGTGTCTGTTGAAGGACTTCTGCTTGAACTGTTCTTTTACAAAGACTTTCATTTGTTTATTATCAGTTTGGAATATAACCTCGATGTGCTTTACCTCTTGTTTTCCTTGCACATGCTCCAAACCCCTGAACCTACTCAGCCGAGCATGACAATAGGGTAATATTGTCTGCAAAGAGTGCTATTTTTTCTCCTTGCTGACTTAAGGGGACAACCCGAATTGCAGCCGAGTTTCTAATAGCCTGGGCAAAAGGGGTTCAATGGCCAGGGCAAATACTATGGGCGAAAGAGGACAGCCTTGTCTCATCCCATTAGTAATAAAACATTCTCCTGAGCAGAATCCTAACCCCTTGACTCTCGCTCAGGGGGAAGCATACATGGCCTAGATGGCTGTCACTATTTCTTTGGGAAACCCAAACTGCAACAGCATCTCCCAGAGGTATTCCCATCTGACCCTGTCAAAAAGCTTTTTCAGCATCCAAGGGCAGGGCCAACATGAGGACCTTCAATCTGTTTGCCTCAGTGAAAATATTTAGTATTCTTCTGGTGTTGTCTGGGCTTCTCTGCCCCATGTGAATCCCACCTGGATGTAGAAGTGTGGGAAGGATTAAACGTAATCTGTTAGTCCAAAGCTTAGAATATAATTTAACATCATTGTTAATGAGGGAGATGGGCTGGTAGCTGCTGCACTGGGTAGGGTCTTTATTGGGTTTTGGGATGGTTAGTACCATCGCCTCTAAGAGTTCTCTTCTATAAGTAACACAATCTCTGGCCTCCGAGTAAGCCCTCAGAAGTAGGGGTGAAAGAGTGTCTCGGAAGGATTTATTAAACATGGCAGGGAACCCATCAGGGCCTGGTGCTTTACCGTTTTGGAGTTGACAAATGACTCCCTTCAACTCATCCACAGAGAATGGGGCCATAAGGGAATACACATTCTCTACTGTCAATGTAGGGAGTTTTAGATTCATTAAGAAAGCTCAAATTTTATCTCTTATTTCAGCATTATGGAGATTGTATAATTTGGAGTAATAAGACGCAAATGCTTCTCAAATATCCCTAGGGGATGTTACCTGTTGACCCTCCCTGTCAATTGCAAGGGTGCGAGAATTTCCGCATCTGCCTCTTAGTTTTTACGCGAGGATGGACGATGCTTTATTCCCCTGATAGTAGAGGAGCTGGTTAAACCTACGAATAGCTTCTTTAATTCGGTTTGTTTCCACCTCTTTTATCTGACTATTCAGGGACTCTATATCTGCAGTTATTTCTGGGGAAGGGCTATTTTTGTTGAGCCTTTCTTTGATTCTAAGCTTAGCGACCAGGAGTCCTAGAGGTGCTCCCTTCCATTTTTTAATGGAGGCCTGCTTGTGAATGCAGACTCCTTTAATAAAGGCCTTTAAGGCTTCCCATATTGTTTGATGTGAGATCGAAGGGTCTGAATTATGTGTCAAATAATATTGTATAGAACTTTGTATTAAGGGCTTGAAGTCTGGGTTTGACCACAGATGATCCGGCAGCCTCCAGCCTGGGCAAGATGAAGTGTGGAGACTAGAGTCCAGTGAGAATATGAGTGCATCATGGTCAGACCAGGAACAGGACCTAATATTAGCCTCCCTAATTTTGTTTAGGGTCCATGTATGTGTAAAAAAATAATCCAGTCTTATGTAAGAACTGTGTGGCCTAGAATAGAATGTATAGTCCCTAGTAGAGGGGTGGCATGCTCTCCAAATATCAAATAGATTATGTTGTGAGATAAGGTCCCTACATTTCTTAGCTGTATTGACTGAGTAGGAGTCTATAACTTTGCCAGCACTTACTCGCTTATCTAGTGTAGGGTCCCAGATCATATTAAAGTCGCCCCCAACCAGTAGTCTACCTGACTTAAGTCTGTCAATGTTCTGGAGTAGGGTCTTCAGAAAACGGGGCTGACATTGGTTCGGGGCATACAGGTTAACTAAAGTGTATATATATCCATCAAGCTTACATATTAAAATAAAGAATTTACCCTCTGGGTCTGTTTCTAAGTATATTTTTTCACAGCTTACCTGTTTATGTATGAGGGTGGCAACCCCTCTTGTTTTATCAGAAAACGAAGCCGATACATAGTGGACATAATATGTAGATTTAAGTATTGGTGTCGAAGTGGTCAGCCAATGAGTCTCCTGAACAAACACAATTTTTACTGTTTTAGCTTGCATGTAATTATTTAGGGGGCTATGCTTGGTAGGCGAATTTAAGCCTTTACAATTCAAGGATGCGAAGGTGAGAATGTCTGACTTCTGCTCCATAATAGTAACAAAACAAAAAAAAGCGGGGGGGGGGGAGATGTGAGGCAGAAAGGGAAGAAGACTTAAGGAGTAAGAAAGGAAGAGGAAGCTTCACCTACTCTGGCTAATTCCTATTTCAGGGCTAAGGGGCATTATGGATAGGTGTTGCATCTCTAAATTGGCCACACCTAAGTAGCTTCTACTAGGTCATCAAATCAATGAAACCTGCATAGATACATTTCCCACAACTTATCCCTTTAATAAACCTAGACTAAGAAAGAGAAACAGTAACAGATACCAAACAATGTAGTAATATATTGAACAGTGGTATTGATCTTGAGCTCTCCAGACCATAGTTAGCTAAATTGAAATGTTCAGTTACAGTAAGCTTAACCTCAAAGGTGGAATTCCCCCAAATATTTGTTCAATTTAACGATACCAAACATGGGGTAATAGACTGTTAGCTGGTCTTTACACATGAGAAAGCAATTTTTAATTTTACCTATGATGTCAGCCAAAATGGGGACTAGAGTGTGGTAACACTCCAGCCCCCTCGGTACAAGGAGGGGACTGGCTTTCAAGCTGGGGGCTTGGGACCAGGGTCAAGAGGTTATAAGAGGTCTCAGTGATATGCTACTTCACTGTAACCGAAAGACTACTTTCAAATATAAGTAGAATGGACTGTATATGGCTTCACTGAACAGGGGCAAAGCCCCTATGCCTGATAATTAATGAAACTATTGGTACGGTCTGTATGAATATACATTATCACCAGGTTCTAGGTCTTGTCTGTTATTTCGGGCTGTGATATGCTGTGGGCTGGTGCAAAGCATCGGTGGTAATTATATATAGGTTGTATGACTTGATATATTGGTAAAGTGTAATTAAGTTTTAACATTGCATAAACCACGCCACTGTAACAGGTCCGGGCTAAGGAAGGAGTGACAACAATAAAAGTAGAACAATACAACATTGTGATGTACAATAACATTGGTGTTAAACATACCTCCTTGGAGGCGTTTGGTACGGTCTGTATGAGTATACGTTATCACCAGGTTCTAGGTCTTGTCTGCAATTTCGGGCCGTGATATGCTGTGGGCTGGTGCAAAGCATCAGTGGTAATTATATATAGGTTGTATAACTTGATATATTAGTAAAGTGTAATTAAGTTTTAACATTGCATAAACCACGCCCCTGTAACAGGTCCGGGTTAAGGAAGGAGAGACAACAATAAAAGTAGAACAATACAACATTGTTATGTACAATAACATTGGTGTTAAACATACCTCCTTGGAGGCGTTTAGCAGTAAACACTCCAGTCCAAGTAACATGCTTACAGAATCAGAGATTCCCTAACTAATAGCTTGGGCTAACTGTAACTAGTATTAAGCAGCAGTCACTCAGTTCAAGTATCAGCATCTGTGGGATGATTCAGTGTGGTCTTGGATACACTCTTAGGGTCCTGGGTTGGGGCGGAACGCTGTGGAAGAGTTGACCACTCAGTTGCATTTACCTGGAGCTTTTGTGTAGGAACTGCAACCTCAGGGATTAAGGGATCATTTGTTAAGTCCCATTCTTTAAGGTGGTCCATACCTTTATTCACTGATGATATTGTGTACAAAGTCCCATTCCTGTTGACTATGAGCTTAGTAGGGTACCCCCAGCGATACTTAACGTTGTTGTCGGAGGGCTTGCATGGATGGGGCAAAAGACCTTCTCCTCTAAAGTGTGAACTGGGATAGGTCTGAGAACACCGCTATGGTTTGTAAGTTTTTCGGGCATTGTAGGCTTCTTAGCAAGCTCTCTCAAGATCCTTTCTTTGTGTGTAAAGAAGTGGATCCTAGCCAGGACATCCCTGGGTTTATATGCTGAAATGTTTCGGGGTCTTGGGGTACGTTGGACTCTATCAAGAATGAAGTTGGGGGCGTCAGGATCAGTGAGGAATTGGATGCCGAATTCTTTAATTAACTTATCCAGATCAGCAGTTGCAACCTCCTCAGAAACCCCCCTGGACCTTAGAAGATAGATCCAGAAGAAATAACCTAAGTCAGAGAGTTTCAGTTCTAGATCCGAAATTTGGGAAGCGAGGTTCTGGGAATGTGACAATAAATTCTCCTGGTTATCAACCAAGTCCTCTTGTTTTCTCTCCAGCGCTTCTGTTCTTTCTCCAATCACTGCAATATCTCTGTGCAATTCAACTGCAGATCCCTTGATAGCCTTGTTAGAGAGTCTTGCAAACTATTCAAGTGCTGCGAAAGCGTAGCCACTATACTGGCTGCCATGTTGTGTAGTGGGGGGACTCAGTGATGTGGGAACTGGGGATAGGGTCAGTCTCCTGATCTTCTAGGGATAGAGCACCCTCAGGTGAGGACCCGTTTTCTTCTCTAGAGGGGTTTTTGAAATGGTCTCCTACAGTCCTGGGTGGGCCTGCCAGCTTAGTCTTCTTCCTATTAGATTAGAGCATAGCAGGGACTGAACAGATGTATCTTAAATTACCTCCACTATACTTGCAGAATATACTCATAAACCAATGACATGTAGATGGAACTTATGGTCTTTCTCCCCCCGTGTACTCAACAGCCCATTTATGCCATCACGGAGCAACTAACATCCTGCAGGGAGCAACACATTTTCAGCTGGAGAACGCCTCTCCCCCAGGGGAGAGTGTTATCTAATAACTATGTGGGGAAAAGGAGAGTGGATATGACCCACCGAGAGGGCCTCTGTGGGAAATGATGGGGGAGAGGCTTTGTTTAGCTATGTAGGCCACGGATTATTGTTGGAGGGCTCTCAGAACGCCCTTCAAAAGCAGACTATGCCTATTTTATTGTAACAGTTCATGTGGAAATGCTGTTTATAAAGTGAAGGGTCGTTATCCCTCTTTTTCCTTTTCTATCTCCTTCTGCTTTATCTCTCCTTCACTCATCCACCACTCCTTCCTCTCCTTTCCTTGTCTTTCCCCCTTTTTGTTTTCCTCACTTTTTCTTTATCTCTTCCCCCTTGTACCTTCTCTTTTCCTTTTCTCTGTTCTCCTACCTCCTGTCCGTTTCCACCCTAAGCACCTTCTAGCAGTTCCTATTCCTTTAGTTTTACAGGGCTACACCAGTGGCATACCACACACCGGGGATTCAAAGAGTAGTGGGGAGTAGATCTCTGATATGGCTTAAAGAGATAGTGAGAGAGGCTATGTGACGCAAGTTATCCCCAGTCTATACAGGCCACTGCAGCAGTATGGGAGGTGCATAGCGTAATTCAATAGGTTGTAGGGACAGCACTGACTATGCTTCCTGGGGCTAAGATGAGTGAGGAGTAGGTAAGTTATGGAGAACTTTTACCGGCCTTCGATGACCCCTTAGAGTGACTGGGTTTGTGCTTCTGGAGCTCCGGAAATGTGTACGCCCTGTGCGGTAAGAGGAGGCCTGAAGGAAAGATGGCAGCCTTTCGCACCAATCTGCAAATGCCGGTTTCTTCAGGGAAGCCCCCTTCAATAGTGTTAGCCAGATGTGGGTCTTAGCTGTCCTATTTTGGCAATCTGGGTTGGCTAGCTCCCGATGGAGCCCTGGGAGGTAATTCACTTCTCCGTTCTCGACCGACGTGTCCTCAGCATGTGGGCTTAGGCCCTCTGTAACTAGGATCACTCTGTTTCGTCTCCGATTGTCACCTTGTACTTCGGCTCCGGAGTGGAGCCCGGACCCTCCGGAGCTCGGATGTGTCTCGATGTGCAGCAGGATTTCAGGTGGGTAAGGCCTCAGGTGCACTGATAGTCTAGCGATGTCTGCCTCAAAATAAGAGTTCCCCTGAGGGTCCAAAAATCTCAGATCAGGGTCTCTCTTCTAAGGAATATCTGCATGACAATGTCTTGGGTAGCTCTAAATAAAGGTAGAATTTTACTTTTTAATTAACTCGGACAGAGAGCTCCCTCAAAACACGTCTGCTCTGTTTGACGGTTAGCTCCGCAACCCACATGCTTTTTTAATTTGCTTTTTACAACAGGGGAGTTCTAGTTCATATAAGCCATATAGATAACATTGTGCTGACGCCCGTGGATTCTAACATCACAGTACTAATTGGCTTAAATGCAAGTCAATAGATAATTAATAAAAAGTCATGTCATCAGGGGGCTGTCAGAAGATGCTTAGAAACAAGGTAATCACAGAGGTAAAAAGTATATTAATATAACAGTTTTCTGTGCAAAACTGGGGAAAGGGTTATAAAGGGATTATCTATTTTTAAACAATAAAAATGTATGAGTTGATTGTCCCTTTAAAGACTAAGCTGAATTTCTTGCCTGAGGTTGTGTCTTCAGACAATTATCAGTATGGAAATTGTTGTCCCTTATTTGTGTCCTTATCCCAAGAATGCTTCAGAGGGATCTTTGCATAATTTTGATTTTGTTAGCATTGAAGTATTACATTGATGCTGCTAAAGATTTCAGGTAAACTTCTAGTTTAACTTTTTTCAGGTATTAGGAAAGGACTATACATTTCTGCTGTTTTTGTGGCCTCTTGGTTGAAATGTTTGGTTCACAATGCTTACTTGTACGCAGGTCAGCCAACACCGAAACGGATTACTGCTCATTCTACTAAGTCGGCTGCCACTTCGTGGCCTTTTAGGAATGAGGCTTCAGTTGACCAAATTTGCATGGCAGATGTTTTGATGTTTTTGCTTCTTCTGAGGCAACCTTTGGTAACAAGGTCCTTCAGGCAGTTGTCTCGGCTGGATTTATTTTTCCCTAATTGTTAAATTTAAAGTGCATTTCAAAAATTCCCTTTTTTGGGGGGGAGGGGGTGGGTTGTGGATTTTGTTTTCAGCAACATTTATTTTTCTAAATCCCACACTTTATGTCTCATTACTTGTGAACTCCACAGCTTGGGTATTAGTTCCTCCTGTATGGAGAGAAATATAATTTAGGCTTACCTGATAAATTAATTTCTTTCATGGTGGTGACAGTCCACGAGACCTCAGCCTATGTTTTTGGTGTTCATTTTTTTTTTCTTAAGCACATCTTTTTTCCCTGCTCCTTTTATTGCTCTTGTAGCTTTTCCTATCTTTCATTTTGCATGGATATGTGTTAGACAGCGGCACCTGTGAGGTGAGAGGGGTTTTATAGAGCTCTTGTGGTTTGGGAATTTTGCCTTATCCTAGTGGTAGGGAAGAATAATTCCCAGGATTAATGGATTGTGGACTCTCACCACCATGAAAGAAATTCATTTATCAGATAAGCATAAATTATCTTTTTCTTGCTAGGCTTGTCTAGACGTGTCCCATTTCACCCAGCAGAATTGTGAGTTGTCCTTATCATTTTAAATAGTTATTTTTCAAGGTGCGCCTCTATAACCCAATGTGGGGATATACAGTCTTAAAGTTTAGAGAGAACTGACTTGTTCTAATAGGATTAAGATAAACAATGAAGAGTACTATAGTGATTGAGCAAATAAAATATTTTTTATTAAACATTAGACAAATGATGTTAAAAATAGTTATGTAGTTTTTTAATAAATTACTATATATAGTGTATTCTGTATCTTTTATTGCCTAATAAATGCGCTGTGCAATTACATCCTATGCAAAAGTAGGTTATTTAAAATTGATCAATTGCTGATTCATAAAAACTTCTTCAGAAAAAATATAAATCGATTTAAATACATAGATAAAATACATAAGACAAATACATATTTGGCCAAATATAAAAACAATTAATTGCAGGAAGCTTCCTATATGTTGTACATCAACAATTTAAATACTTTGTGACAGTCTGTTGTGTGAAACTTTCTTTGAGTTATTCACTGACACTTAGACACTTAGTAACAAAGTTTTGTTTTTTGGAGATACCTTGTTTGGCGATTACCGGTAAAAGCCATTCCTTGTCATTTTTTCAGATCTTTATGTTTCAGCTTACACCGCTCCTTGTTTTTTGGCTAGTCGATCCTTATGGTGCTTGATTCACCTTACTGTGGAAAGTTATTAAGCCTGTTATTATAATCAGCTGTACTTATCCACTTCAGATCCTCTCTAGCTCCAATCCCTTCAGTTGCGGTTGAACATATAGCTCCAAGCTGTATGAAGTTGTCGTTATTCAGTCAAAGTTAAAAGGTATTTAGCACACTACTACGCGTTTCAGCTGATTCCTTCATCCTTTCTCAAGCAGAATAATGCCAACGGTGTCGGCTTTTTAAATCTTTTCTGTAGATTCTATTGGTTGGGGCAATCCTGCCATGATTTCATAGGCTCTTGGGAATTAGTTATGTTCACAATAATTATTCACAGTCTAGAACAGCTGATTGGATTTAAATGATCATAAATACATAGAAATTCTCATTTCTAAACATCAATCCTTTGCTACAATTTTCGAGCAAAAAGAATAGTACTTGCAATTGTGTAATGTATGTAAATTCTCGTAATTAAAAACGTAATTATAAAATAGAAGGAAATGGAATATAGATTTCTCTGCAGATGTATAGAGAGTATGTTTAGTTCGGTTGATAAAAATGATGGGACTATATTCTTATTATGTCTGTAATCTATAATATAACAGTCTTTATATTTATAGTATTGATTTGTTGTATGATCCTAATCTGAATTATATTCCAAACTAAAGACTGTATATAGCCCTATGGATTATAAATTTAGAAGCAACAATTAAAATTTTGTAAGTATTAGAAATTGATAACAATAAAAATGAAACTAAAAATAAAGATCTCCATAAACGTTTAAATAGAGGTATATAAAACTTATATAAGAAAACGTGTATAAAAAATTGTAATTAAGCTCTTTATTGAATTCATTAATAAAATTTGATTATTATAAATCAGCTTATATGGCATTGATTTATTTAAATATATACAAGAGTCCACTTAGAATATTTTTTATAGTATGTTTGATGGAATAAAGGATTAATATTAAATTCTATTTTTATTGCAGGAAAGGAGTAATACTGAATTCTATGTTGAGGCCTTTTGGATATTTGGTTTCTAATTCATATATCCATTTATACTCTAATTTTAAGAGCTCTTTTCTTTTACAAGATATGACGAGTCCACAGATTCCATCCTTACTTATGGGATAACGCCTCCTGGTCGGCAGGAAGTGGCAAAGAGCATCACAGCAGAGCTGTATATATAGCTCCTCCTTTCCCGCCCACTCCAGTCATTCTCTTTGCCTGTGTTAGTGATAGGAAGAGGTAAAGTGAGGTGTTAGTTAAGATTCTTCAATCAAGAAGTTTTTTATTTTAAAATGGTGCCAGTGAGTACTATTTTTCTCGGAGAAATCGTCAGCCAATAACTTCCCAAGAGGAGTGGAGACATCTTATTTTCTGCCCTGATGTTGATGATCTTTGCAAACATTATCTAAGATCTTGCTGGTTCCCACAGAGTGGTTGAAGGTAGTGTAAAGAAACATCTTCAGTGTGGAGAACCGTGTCATGCTAAAAGCAGCATTGAGGTATGTTCAGTCATTTGTTTCTGGGGAAACTATATGCATCAGAACAGGCTGACATTATTCCCTAACTGGGGATGGGTAATCAGTATGCACTATATGTAAGGAAATGGTATACCTGGAATTCCCTTTTATTTTGATTACTGCAGAATATCAATGTGTTTGGTGTTTCACTTTCTTCTACAAGATACGACGAGTGCACGGATTTCATCCTTGTGGGATATTATCCTCCTGCTAACAGGAAGTGGCAAAGAGCACCACAATCTGGATGATTGTGACCCTATTGTGATACCACCAGAGAAATTGTGTAAGATGGACAAATATCTACAGATACCTACTTACACTGATGTTTTTCCGGTTCCTAAAAGAATTTCGGAAATTGTAAAAAAAGGAATGGGATAGACCAGGCATACTGTTCTCTCCCCCTCCTAATTTTAAGAAAATGTTTCCCATATCAGACACCATTCGGGACTCTTGGCAAACTGTCCCTAAGGTGGAGGGAGCTATATCTACCCCGGCTGTACCACTATACCTATTGAGGACAGTTGTGCTTTTAAAGACCCTATGGATAAAAAATTAGAGGGTCTTCTAAAGAAATTATTTATTCATCAGGGTTTTCTTTTGCAAGCTATAGCTTGCATTGTTCCAGTTACTACTGCAGCAGCTTTTTGGTTTGATGCTCTAGAAGAGTCTCTGAAGGTTGAGACTCCATTAGATGACATTTTGGATAGAATTAAGGCTCTCAAGCTAGATAATTCTTTTATTACTGATGCCGCTTTTCAAATTGGTAAATTAGCGATGAGGGGTAAAAAAAATAATTTTCGTTCCTTTCGAAACATTAAAGGAGGACCCTCTGCTTCCTCCTCCTCTACGAAGCAGGAAGGGAATTTTGCTCAATCCAAGTCGGTCTGGAGACCCAATCTGGCTTGGAATAAAGGTAAACAATCCAAAAATCCAGCTGCTGCTACAAAGACAGCATGAAGGGGCGGCCCCCGATCCGGGACCGGATCTAGTAGGGGGCAGACTTTCTTTCTTTGCTCAGGTTTGGGCAAGAGATGTTCAGGACCTCTGGGCACTGGAAATTGTGACCCACGGGTATCAACTGGAATTCAAGGATTTTCTCCCAAGAGGGAGGTTCCATCTTTCACGATTATCTATAGACCAGATAAAAAGAGAGGTGTTCTTACGCTGTGTAAAAGACCTCTATACCATGGGAGTAATTTGTTCCGTTCCAAAACTGGAACAGGGGCAGGGGTTTTACTCAAATCTTTTCGTGGTTCCCAAAAAAGAGGGAACTTTCAGACCCATTTGAGATCTCAAGTGTCTAAACAAGTTTCTCAGAGTTCTGTCATTCAAGATGGAGACTATACGAACAATATTACCTATGATCCAGGAGGGTCAATATATGACTACCATGGACTTGAAGGATGCATACCTTCATATTCCTATTCACAAGGATCATCATCAGTTCCTAAGGTTTGCCTTTCTAGACAAGCATTATCAGTTTGTGGCTCTTCCTTTCGGGTTGACCACAGCACCCAGGATCTTCACAAAGGTTCTAGGGTCCCTTCTGGTGGTTCTCAGACCGCGGGCATAGCAGTGGCGCCTTATCTGGACGATATTCTGATCCAGGCGTCAACTTATCAACTGACAAAATCTCACACGGACACGGTGTTGTCTTTTCTGAGAACTCACGGCTGGAAGGTGAACATAGAAAAGAGTTCACTAGTTCCACAGACAAGGGTTCCCTTCTTGGGAACTCTAATAGACTCGGTAGACATGAAAATATTTTTGACGGAGGTCAGAAAATCAAAGATTCTAAATACTTGCCGAGCACTTCAGTCCATTCCTTGGCCATCAGTGGCTCAGTGTATGGAGGTCATTGGATTAATGGACATCATTCCGTTTGCTCGCTTTCATCTTAGACCACTGCAGCTGTGCATGCTCGGACAGTGGAGTGGGGATTATGCAAGTTTATCTCCTCAGATAAATATGGATCAAGAGACCAGAGACTCTCTTCTTTGGTGGTTGTCGCCAGATCATCTGTCCCAGGGGACTTGTTTCCGCAGACCCTCGTGGGTGATAGTAACAACGGACGCCAGCCTACTGGGCTGGGGTGCAGTCTGGAATTCCCTGAAGCCTCATGGTGTTTGGACTCAGGTGGAGTCTCTACTTCCAATCAATATTCTGGAACTGAGAGCAATATTCAATGCGCTTCAGGCGTGGCCTCAGTTTGCTTCGGCTAGATTAATCAGATTCCAGTCGGACAATATCACGACTGTGGCGTATATCAATCATCAGGGGGGAACAAGGAGTTCCTTAGCGATGATAGAGGTATCAAAGATAATCCGATGGGCGGAGGCCCACTCTTGCTATCTATCAGCGATCTACATCCCAGGAGTAGAGAACTGGGAAGCAGATTTTCTAAGTCGTCAGACTTTTCATCTGGGGGAGTGGGAACTCCACCCGGAGGTGTTTGCCTCATTGATTCTCCAATGGGGCAGACCGGAATTAGACCTGATGGCATCTCGTCAGAATGCCAAGTTTCCACGTTACGGATCCAGGTTGAGGGATCCTCAAGCCGAACTGATAGATGCCTTGGCAGTGCCTTTGGTCGTTCAGCCTAGCTTATGTGATTCCACCGTTCCCTCTCCTTTTTCGCGTGATTGCTCGAATCAAACAGGAGAGAGCTTCAGTAATCCTGATAGCGCCTGCATGGTCACGAAGGACTTGGTATGCGGATCTAGTGGACATGTCCTCTCTGCCACCGTGGAAACTTCCTTTGAGACAGGATCTGCTCATTCAAGGTCCTTTCCTGCATCCAAATCTACATTCTCTGCTTAGAGATTGAACGCTTGATTTTATCTAAGCGAGGATACTCTGATTCGGTCATCGATACTTTGATACAGGCTCGAAAGTTTGTCACTAGAAAAATCTATCATAAGATATGGCGTAAATATCTTATTGGTGTGAATCCAAGGATTACTCATGGAGTAAAGTTAGGATTCCCAGGATTCTGTCTTTTCTCCAAGAAGGATTGGAGAAAGGGTTATCAGCAAGTTCCTTAAAGGGACAAATTTCTGGCTCTGACTAGAATTATGCCTGTATTTAGACCAATTACTTCTCCATGTAGTTTGAATTTAGTTCTTCGAGTTCTTCAAGGGGTTCCGTTTGAACCCATGCATTCCATAGATATTAAATTGTTATCTTGGAAAGTTCTGTTTTTAGTTGCTATTTCTTCTGCTCGACGAGTTTCTGAACTTTCAGCGTTACAATGTGATTCACCTTATCTCATTTTTCATTCTGATAAGGTGGTTTTACGTACCAAACCTGGATTTCTTCCTAAGGTTTTTTCAAATAAGAATATTAATGAGGAAATTGTTGTTCCTTCCTTGTGTCCTAATCCTTCTTCTAAGAAGGAGCGTCTATTACATAACCTGGACGTGGTCTGTGCCTTGAAGTTTTACTTACAGGCGACTAAGGATTTCCGTCAATGATCTTCATTATTCATTGTTTATTCTGGAAGGTGTAGGGATCAGAAAGCTACGTCTACCTCTTTCTTTTTGGCTGAAGAGTATCATCTGCCTGGCATATGAGACTGCTGGACAGCAGCCTCCTGAAAGAATTACGGCTCATTCTACTAGGGCTGTGGCTTCCACTTGGGCCTTTAAAAACGATGCTTCTGTTGAACAGATTTGTAAGGCTGCGACTTGGTCGTCCCTTCATACTTTTTCCAAATTTGATACTTTTGCTTCTTCTGAGGCTGTTTTTGGGAGAAAAGTTCTTCAAGCAGTGGTGCCTTCCGTTTTAGGTCTCTCTCTTGTCCCTCCCTTTCATCCGTGTCCTGTAGCTTTGGTATTGTATCCCACAAGTAAGGATGAAATCCGTGGACTCGTCTTATCTTGTAGAAGAAAAGGAAATTTATGCTTACCTGATAAATTGATTTCTTCTATGATACGAGTCCACGGCCCTCCCTGTCATTTTAAGACATATTACATTTTATTTTTTACAACTTCAGTCACCTCTGCACCTTTCAGCTTTTCCTTTCTCTTCCTAAAACCTTTGGTCGAATGACTGGGGGTGGAGGGAAGGGAGGAGCTATATATACAGCTCTGCTGTGGTGCTCTTTGAACCTTCCTGTTAGCAGGAGGATAATATCCTACAAGTAAGGATGAAATCCCTGGACTCGTCTTATCGTAGAAGAAATCATTTTATCAGGTAAGCATAAATTTCCTTTTTGCATTATACTGTGTGGGCCGACGCTGGGAGATGTGGTTGCTGCTTTAGGGCTCTTGTTATGTTATTGTAACTGGCTTGGCAGAGAGCTATTTCAATGTTTGTTGCGCTTTTATTAAAGTGTGTGTATCAGAGGGGCACATGGCGTTGCATAGTGAGTTAAGTTGGGAAACCAACATGTTGTTTTTCTTCCCATACGGGTCTCAGTACGGCTCGTGTTACGCCCACGGCGGGCGGGGCCTAATTTCTCGCACTCAGCCGCTCAGTATTTATCCAGATCGGCAGCAAGGTCCTGGGCTCCGGTGGGGCCTAAGTCAGTTTGTACAAGAAGGGTACAGAGAGCCTTAAGAGCACTACTCAAGGAGGATCAGTGTGATCTGGGGGCAGGTTGGCGCTGCAGCAGAGCTGTGGCGAGGTGCAGGGGCCTGAAGTGTGACAAAAATTGTTATATAACATAACCACACAAACGGAGCAATATTGTTAAGTTTCTTTGGAACATAAGGGCACTTTTTTATTGCTGCAAACGTTGTTTTGACTGATGATAGAAAAATTGTTGCGTTTTTATTATTTAAAGGTGAGGTACACTTTTTAGTTTTAATTTTTTTTTGATATATGATTTGACTTCAGAGCTCAATATATTAAGTATAGAACGACTATTATTGCTAGTCTGTTTAACATGTCTGAACTTGAGGAAAGTACTTGTTCTATGTGTTTAGATGCCATTGTGGAACCCCCTCTTTTTATCCCTCATGTACTGAAAGGGCCTTACAATGTAAAGAGCAGATTTTCTTTAAGGAAAGTGTGTCTAAGGATGCTTCTCAGTCTGATGAGAATTAGGGTATACCGCTACTTTCTCCCCAAGCGTCACAACCTTTACCGCCCACCAAGTGACGCCGAGTAAACTGCGTCAACTTCATTTACTCTGCTGGATATGGCTGCAGTTATGTCATCTAACCTTACAAAGGTTTTATCTAAGTTGCCAGTTTTTCAGGGCAAACGAAGCAGGGCAGGAGCCAATTCGAATCCTGCGACCTCTGATGCTTTGTTGGCTATTTCCGATGTACCCTCAGAGGGATCTGAATTGGGGGTCAGGAAACTTTCTGAGGGAGAACTTTCCGACTCGGAAGTGTGTTACCTCAGACGGACTCGGACGTCATGTCCTTTAGATTTAAGCTTGAACACCTCCGCCTGTTACTTCGGGAGGTTTTAGCGACTCTGGATGACTGTGAATCTATTGTTATACCACCAGAGAAATTGTGTAAGATGGACAAATACTTAGAGGTGCCTGCTTACTCTGATGTTTTTCCGGTTCCTAAGAGAATCTCGGAAATTATTACGCGGGAATGGGAAAGACCGGGTATCCCGTTCTCACCCTCTCCTAATTTTAAGAAAAAGTATCTCATATCTGACACTGTCCGGGACTCTTGGTAAACAGTCCCTAAGGTGGAGGGAGCTATATCTACCCTGGCTAAGCGTACAACTATTCTTATTGAGGACAGTTGTGCTTTCAAAGACCCTATGGATAAGAAATTGGACGGTCTTCTAAAAAAGTTATTTATTCATCAGGGTTTCCTTTTACAACCAACGGCCTGCATTGTGCCAGTTACAACTGCGGCGGCATTCTGGTTTGACGCCTTAGAAGAGTCTCTTAAGACTGAGACTCCTTTGGAGGAAATCGTAGATAGAATTAAGGCTCTTAAGCTGGCTAATTCTTTTATTACGGATGCCGCCTTTCAGATTGCCAAATTGGCGGCTAAGAATGCCGGAATTGCCATTTTAGTGCGTAGAGCGTTATGGTTAAAATCTTGGTCTGCTTATGTGTCATCTAAGTCAAAGCTTTTGGCTATTCCTTTCAAAGGAAAAACCCTATTCGTGCCTGACTTGAAAGAAATCATTTCTGACATTACGGGAGGTAAGGGTCATTTCCTACCTCAGGATAGAACAGCTAAACTGAGGGGTAAACAAAATAATTTTCGTTCCTTTCAGAACTTCAAAAGAGTCCCCTCTTCTTCCTCTTCTTCCACTAAACAGGAAGGGAATTTTGCTCAGGCCAAGTCCTTCTGGAGACCCAACCAGGCTTGGAACAAGGGTAAACAACCTAAGAAGCCCGCTGCTGCTACCAAGACGGCATGAAGGGGCGGCCCAGGTAGAAAGAGAACAACTGATGAAACTCAATGAAGAATATGAACTGAATGGTAAGCCGTTATAAGTTTATTATAACTGCCATTCAGTAAGATAAATGCTGTATAATCTTGTTTTTAACATTATTTTTTTTAGTTATTAATATATTTGTATTGTGATTAAGAGATGTTCTTTTTAAGAATAAAGCAGAAAGAAACTCAGCTGTTAAACATCTACATGTGTTATCAATTAAGCATATTATAAAATATAGGCTTCTTCTTAAAGGGACACTGAAACCAAAAAAAATATTTTGTGATTCAGATAGAGCATGCAATTTTAAAGGGCCATAATACCCAAATGTTTAAACACTTGAAAGTGATGCAGCAAAGCTGTAAAAAGCTGACTAGAAAATATCTCCTGAACATCCCTATGTAAAAAAGAAAGATATTTTACCTCAAAAGTTCCTCAGTAGCCACCTCCCATTGTAAAGGATTTCTAAGCAGCATATTAGTGTGTCTGTCCTGGGACATCTTAGGGGATGAGCCTCGTGAACTCTCATATTATTTCACCAATCAGGTAAAGGAAGCTTACTATGAAATCTCATGAGAGTTAAGTCAAATCTCACGAGATCACAGTAAGAGTTCATGACCTCAGCACTGCTGATGCTGATTGGCTGCTGTTCATTTCTTCATTTTTTTTTATATTTTTACCTGCAGCTGGGAACAGCTGAGTATAACTTTTTACACAGAACTTACTCTGCTGAGCTGAGATTGTGAGGTAAAATATCTTACTTTTTTACATAGAGATACTCAGGTGATATTTTCCTGTCAGCTTTTTACAGTTATACTGCATCAGTTTCAAGTGATTTAGCATGTGAGTATTATGTCCCTTTAAGCAACTTTCTAATTTACTCCTATTATCACATTTTCTTCGTTCTCTTGTTATCTTTATTTGAAAAAGGCATCTATTTTTTTGGTTCAGGCCCTGGACAGCACTTGTTTATTGGTGGGCGAATTTATCCACCAATCAGCAAGAACAACCCAGGTTGTTCACAAAAAATGGGCCGGCATCTAAACTTAGATTCTTGCATTTCAAATAAAGATACCAAGAGAATGAAGAAAATGTGATAATAGGAGTAAATTAGAAAGTTGCTTAAAATTGCATGCTCAATCTGACTCACAAAAGAAAAAATGTGGGTTCAGTGTCCCTTTAAGCTCACTATCTTCTCTGAGGAAGTAAGGCATGGGCAGCGTACCATAAGTAACACATCAGACCTATTATATTTTGCACATGGCATTATAAATGGAGATTTAACCCTTTCACTGCTGAGCCATTTTAACACCCCTGTTCTAGAGGTATTTTTAGTTGTTTGTCCCTCGTTGCAATTACACATACATTTTAACTTTTTTCTGTGAGCTATCCCCACAAATTATGCATAATTTATTCAGCATTTTTAGAAAATATCTTTAGCTTGCAGAAACATATCAGAAAACCCCAATTTTGAAATGTATAAAAAAAAAAACAACAAAACAAATTGTCATTTTCTGTGGTGTATATAGTAAGGAGAAGCATTGGAGTCAATATTTCTTACATTTTTCAAACACACATTTTATTGTCCCACATTAAGCATCTGTTCATCTTCCCAAAACAGCAACATCTATAATTGTATACTTGTATGCTTCAATTAAATTTAACAATTAAAAATCAGAAATTAGATTGTTATTTTTGTCACTACAGGGAGTGCAGAATTATTAGGCAAGTTGTATTTTTGAGGATTAATTTTATTATTGAACAACAACCATGTTCTCAATTAACCCAAAAAACTCATTAATATCAAAGCTGAATAGTTTTGGAAGTAGTTTTTAGTTTGTTTTTAGTTATAGCTATTTTAGGGGGATATCTGTGTGTGCAGGTGACTATTACTGTGCATAATTATTAGGCAACTTAACAAAAAACAAATATATACCCATTTAAATTATTTATTTTTACCAGTGAAACCAATATAACATCTCAACATTCACAAATATACATTTCTGACATTCAAAAACAAAACCAAAAACAAATCAGTGACCAATATAGCCACCTTTCTTTGCAAGGACACTCAAAAGCCTGCCATTCATGGATTCTGTCAGTGTTTTGATCTGTTCACCATCAACATTGCGTGCAGCAGCAACCACAGCCTCCCAGACACTGTTCAGAGAGGTGTACTGTTTTCCCTCCTTGTAAATCTCACATTTGATGATGGACCACAGGTTCTCAATGGGGTTCAGATCAGGTGAACAAGGAGGCCATGTCATTAGATTTTCTTCTTTTATACCCTTTCTTGCCAGCCACGCTGTGGAGTACTTGGACGCGTGTGATGGAGCATTGTCCTGCATGAAAATCATGTTTTTCTTGAAGGATGCAGACTTCTTCCTGTACCACTGCTTGAAGAAGTTGTCTTCCAGAAACTGGCAGTAGGACTGGGAGTTGAGCTTGACTCCATCCTCAACCCGAAAAGGCCCTACAAGCTCATCTTTGATGATACCAGCCCAAACCAGTACTCCACCTCCACCTTGCTGGCGTCTGAGTCGGACTGGAGCTCTCTGCCCTTTACCAATCCAGCCACGGCCCATCCATCTGGCCCATCAAGACTCACTCTCATTTCATCAGTCCATAAAACCTTAGAAAAATCAGTCTTGAGATATTTCTTGGCCCAGTCTTGACGTTTCAGCTTGTGTGTCTTGTTCAGTGGTGGTCGTCTTTCAGCCTTTCTTACCTTGGCCATGTCTCTGAGTATTGCACACCTTGTGCTTTTGGGCACTCCAGTGATGTTGCAGCGCTGAAATATGGCCAAACTGGTGGCAAGTGGCATCTTGGCAGCTGCACGCTTGACTTTTCTCAGTTCATGGGCAGTTATTTTGTGCCTTGGTTTTTCCACACGCTTCTTGCGACCCTGTTGACTATTTTGAATGAAACGCTTGATTGTTCGATGATCACGCTTCAGAAGCTTTGCAATTTTAAGAGTGCTGCATCCCTCTGCAAGATATCTTACTATTTTTTACTTTTCTGAGCCTGTCAAGTCCTTCTTTTGACCCATTTTGCCAAAGGAAAGGAAGTTGCCTAATAATTATGCACACCTGATATAGGGTGTTGATGTCATTAGACCACACCCCTTCTCATTACAGAGATGCACATCACCTAATATGCTTAATTGGTAGTAGGCTTTCGAGCCTATACAGCTTGGAGTAAGACAACATGCATAAAGAGGATGATGTGGTCAAAATACTCATTTGCCTAATAATTCTGCACTCCCTGTATGCACCATCATGCAATTTATGCAGAAAATGAGTAGGTATAAAATATCTAACCATACAAATTTTACATACATTTAAAATTACACAAAATTCTGATTTCCCAGAGGAGTGGATTAACCCATTATGACAAAGTATGAATGTTCTGTGCAGCATCATCCTATTTAGAATTTCATAAAATATCACCCATTTCTTCTACTAGATACGACGAGTCCACGGATTCATCCTTACTTGTGGGATATTATCCTCCTGCTAACAGGAAGTGGCAAAGAGCACCACAGCAGAGCTGTATATATAGCTCCTCCCTTCTCTCCACCCCCAATCATTCTCTTTGCCTATACTAAGTAATAGGAAGACATAAAGTGAAAGAGGTGATAAAATGATAGTTTTTATTTTCTTCAAGCAAGACTTTTTTATTTTAAATGGTACCGGTGAGTGCTATTTTTCCAAGGCAGCAGATGGATGAAGATTTCTGCCTGGAGACTGATGATCTTAGCAGTTGTCACTAAGATCCAGAGTAGTTCCCACAGAATGGCTGAGGAGTATTTAAGAAACTTCAGTGTGAGGAACGTTTTTCATGCTACAAGCATTGAGGTATGTTCAGTCATTTTTTTCTGGAGAGACTGTGTTATTTCAGAACTGGCTGACAGTATTCCCATAAGGGAAGGGGTAAGCAGTAATCCTACATGTGATAGAAAGGGTAATACTGGACCTGTATGTTATGGGCTGAAAAAATGGTTGACACTGATAACATAATGTTTTTGTGAAAAACGATTTTATGTTTGGAGGGCAATTTAAAGTTTTTTGTGTAAAGCAAACGTTTTTGACTTTTGATGGCACTGGAGGGTTCACATGGCTTTCTTTAATAGTTGGGTATATGGAAACTCACATGGCTAGGTTCTAGACCTAAAGCGGTTTTCTCTTACATGGTGTATCCAGTCCACGGTTTCATCCTTACTTGTGGGATATTCTCAATCCCTACAGGAAGTGGCAAAGAGAGCACACAGCAGAGCTGTCCATATAGCTCCCCTCAGGCTCCGCCCCCCCCCCAATCATTCTCTTTGCCGCTCTAACAAGTAGCATCTCCACGGGAGGGTAAAGAGTATGTGGTGTTAGATTTGTAGTTTTTATTTCTTCAATCAAGAGTTTGTTATTTTAAAATAGTGCCGGTTTGTACTATTTACTCTGAGGCAGAAAGTGATGAAGATTTCTGCTGAGAGGAAAAAGATTTTAGCATGTTGTAACTAAAATCCATTGCTGTTCCCACACAGGACTGTTGAGTACCGGAGAACTTCAGTTGGGGGGGAACAGTTTGCAGGCTTAACTGCTTAAGGTATGCTCAGTCACTTTTTTTCTAACAAGACTTGGTAATGCTAGAAGACTGACAGAAATCCCCATGTGGGAAGGTAAGCCATATTCTGAGACTCAGTATAGAAGGATGGCTTAGTTAAAAGGGCTTAAATCACTGGTGGACTCTGTTATGGGGAAAATCGATTATTTTTTTACTATAATCTGACATTTGCACAAGTGTTTATCATGTTTGGAACACTTTTTAGGGGTTTTATAAGCCTGGCATAATTTTAGACACCTAATTTGGCTTAGGAAGGCCCCACAACTCCGGAGTGAAGAGGGAGGGGGCCTAATTTTCGCGCTTCAGTTGCGCAGTTCTTTTGCAAGACAGCTTCATGCAGCTTCACATGTAGAGTCCAGAGATTGCAGGAGGACTACAGGGAGGCTTATTTTCGTTCCAAAACTAATCCCCAATTAAGGTAGGGCCACAACAGAGACTGTGGCATCGTGCTGTAGTGTGTTAAACCGGTGGCCAGCTTCAATTTGCTCCGGTTTGGGCAATAAGGGGTTAATTGGCTTGAAACTTGGTGTGCAATCTTTTTAAAGCTTTAGGATCATATGGTGTAAATTTCATAAAGATCTTTTTATTATTTAAAGGCACAGTAACGTTTTTTCAAAAAGTGTATTTTTCTGTATTTGAGTGTTATCTAAGTCTGTCTAACATGTCTGAGCCTACAGATAGACCTTGTTCCATGTGTTTAAAAACCATGGCGGTACCCCCATTGCATTTGTGTTTAAAGTGTGCTAAGGTATCTAAACATTTTAATAACCATGCAGTGACACTTAAAAATGTAGCCCAAGATGATTCTTTGACGGAAGGTAATGAGGATAGTCCTCCTTCCTCTCCCCATGTGTCGACACCAGTTACGCCCGTGCAAGCGTTGCCTAGTACCTCTAGCGCATTGTGCCCTATTACATTACAACAATTAGCAGTCATGGATAATTCCCTTGCGGCATTTCTATCCAAACTGCCAGTTTTTCCAAAAAAGTGTGATAGCTCAGTTTTAAGAACAGAGGATGAGCAATCAGAAGCTTTGGATGATTTATCTGTTCTACCCTCACAACACTCTGAAATGGCAGTGAGGGATGGTCTTTTAGAGGGAGAAATTTCTAACACAGGATAAGTTTCTCAGAGGGCAGATTCAGATTCCTTAGCGTTTAAATTTAAGCTGGAACACCTCCGCGTCCTGCTTAAGGAGGTTTTAGCTACGCTGGATGATTGTGACCCCCATGGTGGTCCCAGAAAAATTGTGTAAAATGGACAGGTTTTTAGAAGTCCCTGTATACACTGATGCGTTTCCGATCCCAAAGAGGGTGGCGGATATTGTGACTAGGGAGTGGGAGAGACCAGGTGTACCTTTTGTTCCCCCTCCTATCTTTAAGAAAATGTTCCCCATAAATGACCCCAGGCGGGACACGTGGCAGACGGTCCCTAAGGTAGAGGGAGCAGTTTCAACACTTGCTAAGCGTACAACTATACCAATAGAAGACAGTTGTGCTTTTAAAGATCCTATGGATAAAAAATTGGAAGGTTTGCTGAAGAAAATGTTTGTTCAGCAAGGTTTCCTTCTTCAGCCAATTGCCTGCATTATTCCTGTAACTACTGCAGCGGCTTTTTGGTTTGAGGCGCTGGAGGAGTCGCTCCAGAGGGAGACTTCATATGACAAAGTCATGGATAGAATTCATGCTCTAAAGCTGGCGAATTCTTTTATCACAGATGCCGCTTTACAATTAGCTAAGTTAGCGGCGAAAAATTCTGGTTTTGCCATTATGGCGCGGAGAGTGCTTTGGCTCAAATCATGGTCGGCTGACGTGTCGTCCAAGACAAAATTACTAAATATTCCTTTCAAGGGAAAGACCCTTTTTGGTCCTGAGTTGAAAGAAATTATCGCGGATATCACTGGGGGGAAGTGCCATGCACTCCCGCAGGATAGACCGTTTAAGGCCAAAAACAAGGCTAATTTTCGCTCCTTTCGCAACTTCAGGAGCGGACCTGCTTCAACCTCTGCTGCCGCAAAGCAAGAGGGTAATGCTTCACAGCCCAAAGCAACCTGGAAACCCTTGCAGGGCTGGAATAAGGGTAAACAGGCCAAGAAGCCTGCGCCTGCTACCAAGACAGCATGAAAGGGTAGCCCCCGATACGGGACCGGATCTAGTAGGGGGCAGACTTTCTCTCTTTGCTCAGGCTTGGGCAAGAGATGTTCCAGATCCCTGGGCATTAGAAGTTGTGGCTCAGGGGTATCTTCTAGAATTCAAGGACTCTCCCCCAAGGAGAAGGTTCCACATTTCTCGTTTGTCTTCAGACCAGACAAAGAAACAGGCGTTCGTACGCTGTGTAGAAGATCTTTTAAAGATGGGAGTGATTCACCCAGTTCCAATTGCAGAACAAGGACTGGGATTTTACTCAAACCTGTTTGTAGTTCCCAAAAAGGAGGGAACTTTCAGGCCAATCTTGGATCTAAAAATTCTCAACAAGTTCCTCAGAATCCATCTTTCAAAATGGAAACCATTCGGACAATCTTGCCGATGATCCAGGAAGGTCAATATATGACTACCATGGATCTAAAGGATGCGTACCTACATATTCCTATCCACAAAGATCATCATCAGTTCCTAAGGTTCGCCTTTCTGGACACGCATTACCAGTTCGTGGCCCTTCCTTTCGGTTTGGCCACCGCTCCCAGAATTTTCACAAAGGTGCTAGGGTCCCTTCTAGCGGTCCTAAGACTGCGGGGCATCGCAAGTAGCTCCTTACCTAGACGACATCTTAATTCAGGCGTCGTCTTTCCACAGAGCCAAGGCTCATACGGACATTGTTCTGGCCTTTCTAAGGTCTCACGGGTGGAAGGTGAACGTCAAAAAAAAGTTCTCTGTCCTCGCTCACAAGGGTTCCCTTCCTCTGAACACTAATAGACTCGGTAGAAATGAAAATCTTTCTGACAGAGGTCAGGAAGTCAAAACTTTTGAATACTTGCCGAGTTCTTCATTCCATTCCTCGGCCTTCTGTGGCTCAGTGCATGCAGGTAATTGGTTTAATGGTTACGGCAATGGACGTAGTCCCTTTTGCCCGAATTCATCTAAGACCACTGCAACTGTGCATGCTCAAACAGTGGAATGGGGATTATGCAGATTTGTCTCCTCAAATACAAATGGACCAGAAAACCAGAGACTCTCTTCTCTGGTGGTTGTCTCAGGATCACCTGTCTCAGGGAATGAGTTTCCGCAGACCGAAGTGGATCATTGTCACGACCGATGCCAGTCTGTTAGGCTGGGGTGCGGTCTGGGACTCCCTGAAAGCTCAGGGTCTATGGTCTCGGGAAGAACCTCTTCTCCCGATAAACATTTTGGAACTGAGAGTGATATTCAATACGCTCCAGGCATGACCTCAACTAGCGGAGGCCAAATTCATCAGATTTCAGTCGGACAACATCACGACTGTAGCGTACATCAATCATCAGGGAGGAACAAAGAGTTTCCTAGCGATGAAGGAAGTAACCAAGATCATCAAATGGGCGGAGGATCACTCCTGCCATCTATCTGCAATTCACATCCCAGGAGTAGACAACTGGGAGGCGTATTTTCTGAGTCGTCAGACTTTCCATCCGGGGGAGTGGGAACTCCACCCGGAGGTTTTTGCTCAGCTGACCAAGCTATGGGGCATTCCAGAATTGGATCTGATGGCGTCCCGTCAGAACACCAAACTTCCCCTTTACGGATCCAGATCCAGGGATCCCAAGGCGGCATTGATAGATGCTTTAGTAGCGCCTTGGTCATTCAGTCTAGCTTATGTCTTTCCACCGTTTCCTCTTCTCCCTCGGCTAGTAGCCAGAATCAAACAGGAGAAGGCTTCGGTAATTCTGATAGCGCCTGCGTGGCCACGCAGGACTTGGTATGCAGACCTAGTGGACATGTCATCGGCTCCACCATGGAAACTGCCATCGAGGCAGGATCTTCTAATTCAAGGTCCATTCAAGCATCTAAATCTAGTTTCTCTGCAACTGACTGCTTGGAGATTGAACGCTTAATTCTAGCTAAGCGTGGGTTCTCTGAATCAGTTATAGATACTCTGATCCAGGCCAGAAAGCCTGTCACCAGGAAAATTTACCATAAGATATGGCGGAAATATCTTTGTTGGTGTGAATCCAAGGGTTACTCGTGGAGTAAGGTTAGGATTCCAAGGATATTGTCTTTTCTCCAAGAAGGATTGGAGAAAGGTTTGTCAGCTAGTTCCTTAAAGGGACAGATATCTGCTCTGTCTATCCTGTTACACAAGCGTCTGGCAGCTGTACCAGACGTTCAGGCGTTTGCACAGGCCCTAGTTAGAATCAAGCCTGTTTACAAACCTGTGGCTCCTCCATGGAGTCTAAATTTAGTTCTTTCAGTTCTTCAAGGGGTTCCGTTTGAACCTTTGCATTCCATAGATATTAAGTTATTATCTTGGAAAGTTTTGTTTTTGGTAGCTATTTCTTCTGCTCGAAGAGTTTCTGAATTGTCTGCTTTGCAGTGTAATTCACCCTATCTGGTGTTCCATGCAGATAAGGTTGTTTTGCGTACCAAACCTGGTTTCCTTCCAAAAGTGGTTTCTAATAAGAATATTAACCAGGAACTTATTGTTCCTTCTCTGTGCCCTAATCCAGTTTCTAAGAAGGAATGACTGTTACACAATCTTGATGTGGTTCGTGCTTTAAAATTCTATTTAAAGGCAACTAAAGATTTCAGACAAACATCATCTTTGTTTGTTGTCTATTCTGGTAAGAGGAGAGGTCAGAAAGCGACTGCTACCTCTCTTTCCTTCTGGCTGAAAAGCATCATCCGATTGGCTTATGAGACTGCTGGAAAGCAGCCTCCTGAACGAATTACAGCTCATTCCACTAGAGCTGTGGCTTCCACATGGGCTTTCAAGAATGAGGCTTCTGTTGAACAGATTTGTAAGGCAGCGAATTGGTCTACACTGCATACATTTGCCAAATTTTACAAATTCAATACTTTTGCTTCTTCGGAGGCTATTTTTGGGAGAAAGATTTTGCAAGCAGTGGTGCCTTCCGTTTAGGTTACCTGTCTTGTTCCCTCCCTTCATCCGTGTCCTAAAGCTTTGGTATTGGTATCCTACAAGTAAGGATGAATCCGTGGACTGGATACACCATGTAAGAGAAAACAGAATTTATGCTTACCTGATAAATTACTTTCTCTTACAGTGTATCCAGTCCACGGCCCGCCCTGGCAATTAAGTCAGGTTCAAATTTAATTTTGTAAAACTACAGTCACCACTGCACCCTATGGTTTCTCCTTTTTCTCCTAACCGTCGTTCGAATAACTGGGGGGCGGAGCCTGAGGGGAGCTATATAGACAGCTCTGCTGTTTGCTCTCTTTGCCACTTCCTGTAGGGATTGAGAATATCCCACAAGTAAGGATGAATCCGTGGACTGGATACACCGTAAGAGAAAGTAATTTATCAGGTAAGCATAAATTCTGTTTTTACTAGGCAGTGAGACATCGATGTGGTGGGGCCTAATTTCGCGCCTCAGATGCGCAGTTTAATTCCCCATGCAAGCAGCAAGCTCCAGCTCCGGTGGGCCTAAACTGAAAGATTTGGCCTAAACGAAGTGTTAGAGTGATTTTACAGGGGGCTTATTGTTTAATATCATAACGTTTTTGAGTAACGTTTTGTTCCATTAAGGGTTAAGCATACCTTACTTGTGATTCAATCTTAGCTGGCAAGATAAGACACACATATACTAAAATTGGGGTAATTATAACATTTTAGAGCCTTTTTGGAAAAATTCTACGCTTTTTTATCTTAAAGGCGCAGTACAGTTTTTCAGATTGTTATTTTTTTCACTAAATAAAGTGTTTTCAAGCCTGTTTGTGGTCATTACTAGCCTGTTTCAACATGTCTGACATTGAGGAAAGTCAATGTTCTATGTGTTTAGAAGCCATTGTGGAACCCCCACTTAAAATGTGTCCCTCATGTACTAAAAGGGCCTTACATGGCAAAGAACATATTTTAGGTGATAAAAGTATGTCTCAGGATGATATTCAGTCAGAAGAGAATCAGGTTATGCCATCTAATTCTCCCCAAGTGTCACAACCTTTAACGCCCGCTCAAGCAACGCCTAGTACTTCTAGCGCATCTAATTCTTTCACCCTGCAAGATATGGCTGCAGTTATGTCTACTACCCTTACAGAGGTATTATCTAAACTGCCAGATTTACAGGGTAAGCGCAGCAGGTCAGGTATTAGAGTAAATGCTGAGCCCTCTGATGCTTTATTGGCCATCTCCGATGTACCCTCACAGTGTTCTGATTTGGGGGTGGGGGAATTGCTGTCTGAGGGAGAGCTTTCAGACTCAGGAAAGATGTTCCCTCAAACAGACTCAGATATGACAGCCTTTAAGTTTAAGCTTGAACACCTCCGCTTGTTACTCAGGGAGGTTTTAGCTACTCTGGATGATTGTGACCCTATTGTCATCCCACCAGAGAAATTGTGTAAAATGGATATATATCTAGAGGTCCCTACTTACACTAATGTTTTTCCGGTCCCTAGAAGAATTTTGGACATTGTTACTAAGGAATGGGATAGACCAGGCATTCCGTTCTCTCCCCCTCCTACTTTTAGGAAAATGTTTCCCATATCTGACACCATTCAGGATTCGTGGCAGACGGTCCCTAATGTGGAGGGAGCTATTTCTACCCTGGCTAAGCGTACAACTATACCTATTGAGGACAGTTGTGCTTTCAAAGATCCTATGGATTAAAAATTAGAGGGTCTTCTGAAGAAATTGTTTATTCATCAGGGTTTTCTTCTACAACCTATAGCGTGCATTGTTCCAGTAACTACTGCAGCAGCTTTTTGGTTTGAGGCTCTAGAGGAGTCTCTTAAGGATGAGACCCCATTAGATGATATTTTGGATAGAATTAAGGCTCTCAAGCTAGCTAATTCTTTTATTACAGATGCCGCTTTTCAAATGGCTAAATTAGCGGCAAAGAATGCAGGCTTTGCCATTTTAGCACGTAGAGCGTTATGGCTTAAGTCTTGGTCTGCTGATGTGTCATCAATATCCAAGCTTCTGGCTATTCCTTTTAAGGGTAAGACCCTATTCACACCTGAACTAAAGGAGATCATTTCCGACATTACTGGAGGTAAAGGTCATGCCCTTCCTCAGGACAAGACGGTTAAAATGAGGGCCAAACAGAATAATTTTCGTTCCTTTCTAAACTTTAAAGGTGGACCCTCTACTTCCTCCTCCGCCACTAAGCAGGAGGGGAATTTTGCACAATGCAAGTCAGTTTAGAGACCTAACGAGTCCTGGAATAAAGGTAAACAGTCCAAGAAGCCCGCTGCTGCTACCAAGACAGCATGAACCGGATCTAGTAGGGGGGCAGACTTTCTCTCTTCGCTCAGGCTTGGGCAAGAGATGTTCAGGATCCCTGGGCATTAGAAATTGTGACCCAGGGGTATCGACTAGAATTCAAGTATTCTCTCCCAAGAGGGAGATTTCATCTTTCACGTTTGTCTGTAGACCAGACAAAAAGAGAGGCGTTCTTACGCTGTGTAGAAGACCTATATACCATGGGTGTAATCTGCCCAGTTCCAAAACTAGAACAGGGGCAGGGGTTTTACTCAAATCTGTTCGTGGTTCCCAAAAAAGAGGGAACCTTCAGACCGATTTTAGATCTCAAATGTCTAACCAAATTTCTCAGAATCCCATCGTTCAAGATTGAGACCATATGAACAATTTTACCAATGATCCGGGAGGGTCAATATATGACCACCGTGGATTTGAAGGATGCGTATCTTCACATTCCTATCCACAAAGATCATCACTAGTTTCTCAGGTTCGCCTTCCTGGACAAACATTACCAGTTTGTGGCCCTCCCTTTCGGGTTGGCCACAGCTCCCAGAATCTTCACAAAGGTGCTAGGGTCCCTTCTGGCGGTTTTAATGCCGCGGGGCACAGCAGTGGCGCCCTATCTGGACGATATTTTGATTCAGGCGTCATCTTACCATCTAGCCAAATCTCACACTAACATCGTGTTGGCTTTTCTAAGAACTCACGGGTGGAAGGTAAACATACAAAAGAGTTCACTAGTTCCACTGACAAGAGTTCCTAGGGACTGTGATAGACTCGGTAGACATGAAAAATTTTCTGACGGAGGTCAGAAAGTCAAAGATCCTAACTACTTGCCGAGCAGTTCATTCCATTCCATTCCATCGGCCATCAGTGGTGCAGTATATGGAGGTCATTGGGTTAATGGTAGCGGCAATGGACATAGTTCCGTTTGCTCGCTTACATCTCAGACCACTGCAGCTGTGCATGCTCAGACAGTGGAATGGGGATTATGCAAATTTATCTCCTCGGATAAATCTGGATCTAGAGAGCAGATATTCTCTTCTGTGGTGGTTGTCACAGGATCATCTGTCCCAGGGAATGTGCTTCCGCAGGCCAGCATGGGTCATAGTGACGACGGACGCCAGCCTCTTGGGCTGGGGTGCAGTCTGGAATTCCCTGAAGGCTCAGGGTGTTTTGACTCAGGAGTCGTCCCTACTACCAATAAATATTCTGGAACTGAGAGCAATATTCAACACGCTTCAAGCGTGGCCTCAGTTGGCCTTAGCCAAATTCATAAGATTTCAGTCGGACAATATCACGACTGTAGCATATATCAATCATCAAGGGGAAACAAAGAGTTCTCTAGCGATGATAGAGGTTTCCAAGATAATTCGATGGGCAGAGACGCACTCTTGCCATCTATCAGCAATCTACATCCCAGGAGTGGAAAACTGGGAAGCGGATTTTCTAAGTCGTCAGACTCTTCATCCGGGGGAGTGGGAGCTCCATCCGGAGGTGTTTGCGACATTTATTCGTCAATGGGGCACACCGGAATTGTATCTGATGGCATGTCGTCAGAATGCCAAACTTCCTTGTTACGGATCCAGATCAAGGGATCCCCAAGCAGTACTGATAGATGCTCTAGCAGTACCTTGGTCGTTCAACCTGGCTTATGTGTTTCCTCCCTTTCCTCTCCTGCCTCGTCTGATTGCCAGAATCAAACAGGAGAGGGCTTCGGTAATCTTGATAGCGCCTGCGTGGCCACGCAGGACCTGGTTTGCAGATCTCGTGGAAATGTCATCTTTGCCACCATGGAAACTGCCACTGAGACATGACCTTCTCATTCAAGGTCCGTTCCAACATCCAAATCTAATTTCTCTGCAGCTGACTGCCTGGAGATTGAACGCTTAATTTTATCTAAGCGGGGATTCTCTGAGTCGGTTATTGATACTTTGATTCAGGGCCGGAAGCCTGTCACTAGGAAAATTTACCATAAGATATGGCGTAAATATCTTTATTGGTGCAAGTCCAAGGTCTACTCATGGAGTAGGGTTAGGATTCCTAGGATTTTGTCCTTTCTCCAAGAAGGATTGGGGAAGGGATTATCGGCTAGTTCCTTTAAGGGAAAAATTTCTGCTTTGTCAATCTTACTACACAAGCATCTGGCGGATGTCCCAGATGTTCAGTCTTTTTGTCAGGCTTTAGTCAGAATCAAGCCTGTGTTTAAAGCTGTTGCTCTGCCATGGAGTTTGAGTTTAGTGCTAAATGTTCTTCAAGGGGTTCCGTTTGAACCTATGCATTCCATAGATATTAAGCTTTTATCTTGGAAAGTTTTGTTTTTAGATGCTATCTCTTCTGCTCGAAGAGTTTCTGAGTTTTCTGCATTACAATGCGACTCGCCTTATCTTATATTCCATTCTGATAAGGTGGTTTTGCATACTAAGCCTGGATTCCTTCCTAAGGTTGTTTCTAATAAGAATATTAATCAGGAAATTGTTGTTCCTTCTCTATGTCATAATCCTTCTTCTAAGAAGGAGCGTCTGTTACATAATCTGGACGTGGTTTGCGCCTTGAAGTTTTAATTACAAGCGACCAAGGATTTCCGTCAAACATCTTCTCTATTTGTTGTTTATTCTGGAAAGCGTAGAGGTCAAAAAGCTACGGCTACCTCTCTTTCTTTTTGGCTGAAAAGCATCATCCGTTTGGCATACGAGACTGCTGGACAGCAGCCTCCTGAAAAGATTACAGCTCATTCTACTAGAGCGGTGGCTTCCACATGGGCTTTTAAAAATGATGCTTCTGTTGAACAGATTTGTAAGGCTGCGACTTGGTCCTCCCTTCATACCTTTTCCAAATTTTCCAAATTTGATACTTTTGCTTCTTCTGAGGCTGTTTTTGTGAGAAAAGTTCTTCAATCAGTGGTGCCTTCTGTTTAGGTATCTGTCTTGTCCCTCCCGTTCAGCCATGTCCTGTAGCTTTGGTATTGTATCCCACAAGTAAGGATGAATCTGTGGACTCGTAGTATCTAGTAGAAGAAAAGGAAATTTATGCTTACCTGATAAATTGATTTCTTCTACGATACGACGAGTCCACGGCCCTCCCTGTCAATTTAAGACAGATTATATTTTTTGTTCAAAACTTCAGTCACCTCTGCACCTTTTAGCTTTTCTTTTCTCTTCCTATACCTTTGGTCGAATGACTGGGGGTGGAGAGAAGGGAGGAGCTATATATACAGCTCTGCTGTGGTACTCTTTGCCACTTCCTGTTAGCAGGAGGATAATATCCCACAAGTAAGGATGAATCCGTGGACTCGTCGTATCGTAGAAGAAATCAATTTATCAGGTAAGCATAAATTTCCTTTTTACATTCTCCTAGTTCTCCCATTTATTTGATTCTTAATTTTTATGTAAGTTAAGACAAACATCGATCTATGAGCCCTAACTGTACAAAAAATCAAGCTAGCTAGGTTATCAGGTTACCAGTCTTGCTATGTTATTGACTCCATAACAAAGAAGGTGAAACCTCTTATTTTAATTGTAAAACCTCACTCTTTCAAATACGGGGTATATCAATTTATTATGGTGAGCAGGTAATAAAGGCCTTTTAATAATCTTTAGAGGTGTTTGCTAGCAGCATTTAGATTCATGATCAAAAGATTGCTGCTTTCGAATGAGGTGTCAAATTTACGTATGTATTGTTGGTGGGGTCCCTTTTATAGCCCGGAAGACTGTAAAAGGTACCAAGTATACAGGTGATTGCTATTTATATAGCAATCACCTGCTACTTAAAGGACCACTCATTTGACTATGGGCATTGTAAATTCTTTAGGTAGGTGATTGGCATAAAATGGCAATCGCATACTAATTATAGGGGTATGAGACCCCCACACTGATAAGAGGAGGTTCCTCTCTTTTAAACTGGGGTCTGGCATTCTTTTGTGTTTAATGGCGGGAATATGGGCTCTAAAACACAGTACACCTGTATAATTGGGAAGCCCTCTTTCACTTGTTGGGTTTCATACCCCTCTAAGTCAAAAGTGGAGATAGGAGCTCTAGTAGCTCCCCTTCCCACCACTAGGAAATCACTTTGTTTCTAGTGGGGCAGGTTATCTCAATTTTTAATGGTGATCAGCTGCATCCTAGGGGGCAAATGACCACCCTCATTTGAAATAGGAGAATATGCTCTTTCAAATAATTTCACTTGCCCCTGTAGCCCAAAAAGGATAAGAGATATGGAGGGGCTCTATTATAGCCCTCCACCCCTCAAGTTAAACCGCATTTTAAATGCTGCTTTAGGTAATCATGTTTACGGTAATCACCTGCAATGTGTCATGTAACCCACTTATCTGAAAGGGGGTGAGATATATGTGTGCATAATCCTCTCTATCCCCTGGCTTCCTGTCTCAAACTATTTTTTAGCAGGAGTAGATGTGCAGGACAAGAAGTGTTCATCATGCCCATCTAGGTTAAAGGGACACTTAACCCAAAAAAAATCATTCATGATTCAGATAGAGCATGCAATTTTAAGCAACTTTCTAATTTACTCCTATTATAATTTTTTCTTCGTTCTCTTGCTATCTTCATATGAAAACGAAGGCATCTAAGCTTTTTTCTTGGCTCAGAACTCTGGACAGCAGTTTTTGATTGGTGGATGAATTTATCCACCAATTAGCAAGGACAACCTAGGTTGTTCACCAAAAATGGGCCGGCATCTAAACTTACATTCTTGCATTTCAAATAAAGATACCAAGAGAATAAAGAACATTTGATGATAAGAGTAAATTAGAAAGTTGCTTAAAATTTCATGCTCAATCTGAATCACAAAAGAAAAAATTTGGGTTCAGTGTCCCTTTAATTTGTAAAGTTCTTCAGATTGTATTCCTTATTGTGGATAATTTTGAGGCTCAACAATAGGCGAGCATTACTGGGAATTACTCAATTGATACTGTGGTTTAGTTTTAATTTAAACAGCTTTTACTTTCTGGCAGTAAAATATTTTTAGCATGTTGGCGTATGTCACGGATACTGGATAACCAAGGTTACCCCCTACTACCTGTATAACTCCTTTTTACTTCAGATTTGGCCCATTCATGGCTTACAGGATCTCCCAGACCATTGCTATCTGTTGTTTTGCTATGTGTACTTTGTCAGGAAAGAGCTGAACTCTGACCGGGAAAACCCTTTTCGACTGGCCGGGCTCCTGGAACTGCCGGTCGGCCACATCACCCATGGCACCCACCTTGCCCCTCTCCGGCTGGCTGGGCTCCTGGAACTGCCGGTCGGCCGCATCACCCCGGGCACCCACCTAGCCCCTCTCCGGCTGGCCGGGCTCCTGGAACTGCCGATTGGCTGTATCAACCCCAGACACCCGCTAACTTTTACACCAGGTTGCTCCAGCGGCCCTTTGCCCCAGAGCTCTGCTCTTTTAGGGATTGGTAGCCCCTAGGGAGGACCAGAGATGGGGTGATTACTGGAAGGGAGCTCCCTTGGGAAATGGGGGGTTTGGACACCCCCATCTGCATATCTTTACCAGACTGTAACTCCGGTCCCCAGTAGTGGATCCTGCTGCTTTTTGGACTTGCATCTGGGCACCGAGGGCTTTCCAAGGACACCCTGGAAGTGCCGCCGCTCCACCGGGATCACCCCGAAACAGGGACCTAAGTACTGTAGGGACCCTATGGGACTGGGGCTCCTATGGAGGTGCCGGACTGTCTAGAGGGGTGGGAATGGCGTGAGATCTTGGGATCAGATAAGGCTCTGAATGTGTATATAAGCAGTGTGTGTTTCACAATAAAATCAGTTCTTGTTTCACCTGAATACTAGCCTGTGTAGTTCTTTGGGGGGGGGGCTCCTGAATACTAGTCTGTGTAGATCTTTTGGTGGGCTCCGGAATACTAGTCTGTCTAGTTATTTGGGGGGCCTCGCTATAATCACTTTCTTCGCTACATAGCGGCCTTTTCCAAGTATAGGAAGGATCCTTCTTGCGGAGTTACCCAGTCGGGGTAGCCGGTATCTGTCAAAGGTGGGCTACAATCACTTGGCGGCTACAGCGGACATCGCTTCCCCTCAGCAGAGAATGACACAATTTTGTTCTCCTGCATAAATGATGAAGTACCTGGGAAAGAGGCACTTCCTTATTGCTAGTGGTGATAAGGGTGATGCTTTTACAACGGTCTTATCTTAATTTCCGCACCTCTTAGATTCACCAGCAGCAGACATATGACTGTGGAAGGGAATCTAACTTAACCTTTATCTTCACCTGTTTTATTTTTCCTTAGGGTTAGGTTACCCATCATTTGCAACTTGAGAAGCCACTATTTTATAAAAGGGGTAGTTTGTCCCTCTAAGATGTAGGTGATCACTATAAAACAGAGCCCCTATCACCCCCTCAGATTTAGATATGGTCGTCTAAATTTGCAGAATTGTAATGTTGATTACATACCCCAATTGGGTACCAGGAAGGAGTTAGCTAAGAGAGAAGAGTTTTTTTTAATGCCATTGATACCCCTCTCAAGCCACATAGAGGGTCATAAAAACAATAATTTGTAAAGAAGGGTACTGCTTATTTCCAGTGAGGGAGTATCTAACCTTTGTTATTTTTAGGTAATTTTTATGGCAGTCACCGTTTATAATTATGCAATTTTATTTAGTGTTTAAGGGAAATTATGGCTCAAAAGGAGCACCCATACCCACAAGACAGCATACATCATCCAAATACCCTTCATATGACAAAGTGGATTACTCTCTTTCAAATAAGATGTCAACTGGGAAGGTATGCTCATGCAGGAAAATGAATATGTGGGTCTTAAAACTTTAATATGGGTGCTTGTAGAGAGTATTGAAAGTGGGAATTCTGTTTATGGATTTATTATCCCACTTTGTTCAGTAACCCAAAAAAAGAGTGCAGTTGTGCAGGTCCAAGCAATGCAAAGTAGGTGATCATTTATTACAATGGAGAGAATTCAACTATTCATTTTATACAGCAGATTTTGCAGGGTCTCCAGCTTTTTTTCCCCTTGTGATCACTTCACTTTATTTTTCCAGTACAAATGTGTCTTTCAGACAACTGATATTACAACATTGGGCAGATAGGATATCCCAGTCATTTCGGAAATTCCTTGCTAAATTACACTCCCAAATGCTAATAGAACAGGAAGATGTTAAGGGAAACATTGAACAGAGGATATCTTGATTCATTAAGAAATGGGAACTATATCTACTACACTTACCAGAGAATGTTAGAGAGAGAGTCTTATACCCATTTAAAAATAGTGAATTTATATTAAAAGAGAATCTCAAGGGCAACTGGTGTTTCTCCGACACTAACACATAACATGTTCAAGGTTATACCACAATCCTTCTATATTCACACTGTCTTGAAGTACTGGTCAAGGGCTGGCAGGCTGGAGGGTGCTCCGGGTAAGTAGAATTAGTACCACGCATTGTTGGTACACATTATTATTTTTTGTTTTATTTTATTTATGTTGTTATATGTTGTTCATGTTATAAAGAAAATAGGAACATGTGAGGGGTAGAAGCAAGACCCATGACCCCTTTGCCATACTAATGCAGGACTGTTATCTATTGTTCCTTGGACAGAAGCATTGCCGGGGTCTGGCATTGGACGTGAAATGTTATTTTTTCTATATATGTAAATTGATTTATCATTGTCCTGGGCTTGTGTGTATACCATTCACACTGAATAAATAAAGTTTTTAAAAAAACAAAACAAATGTGTCTTTCATTCGTATCTTGATGTTCTTTCAAGCCAGGAAAGAATTTTCAGTTTTCAATTATCCCATTCCTTTTTGAGATCTAATTTTTACTTTCAGGTTCATAATTTTGAACCTTTGCACAAAGTGTCTTTTTACTCTTTACATTAATTTTTAAAATGTTTCTACTAGCTCTGACCATTCTTCAGAAGTCACTAAACAACTTCTTCAAGTATTTACACTCTACATAATCCTTTATATTATCAACTTCAGGTTTATTTGTTAGGTTTAGACTATTAGATTAGTAAAGCACTAAAGCACATTTTATTGTTATTTTAGCAATTACTTCTCATGTCATTATCCCTTTACCAATAATGTTCATCGCTGCCTTATGAACATTTACTGAAGTGTCTCTAAAAACTCTTTATAATTCATTTTACAGGTTTATAAAGGTGAATTTCAACTCCCTGATTTCTTGAGAGAGGTACCTCAGGTAGAGTATTTTGAATATGTATTAATATCTTTATTTTACCTTGTCCATTATTTAGATATGCTTTTCATGTTGAAATATTTAACATAAACATTGACATAAATAATTAGAATCTTAACATTCAATGCCACAATTTAGAACATTTTAAAACACAATAGGCAACATTTTGATGTCAGGTTACCACAAAAGTGCTTATCACTAGTTGTTAATACTACACAAAATAGTAAAATAATAGTAGTTGTGAAACGTAAGAGGTGCAGGAAGTTTCTACTTATATTTATTGTGAGGTCAACATTCTGTGTGAGGGGGCAGCTCAAGCAATTAGTTTTGGGGATCACAATTGACCGAAAAAATGGATCATATAAGCAGAGTTTTAATTGTTGATTTATACAAATAACATCTATTTTTGTAAAATCACCACTATAGTTCAAATGAACAGAACATTTGAGATTCATGTAATGGGAAAAATATTTAATGTTTCATACATATACTATAAATTGGCTGGATATATTATGGCTCATATACACATGATACAAGTTATAAGCTTATATAAACAGATACTGTATATGGTATTTTTCAAATAAAATGCCTGCATGCAGTTGATATGAACATATGATTGTGTGTGATAGTTCATATCAAGAGCATAAGGAAAAAGCACCCCCCTTATTTATATCAAATGCGCATCTGAGTCACAAGATAAGTATAATCCAAAAAGTTTGTTAGATAGGAGCCTTTCTTTCTCGTGTCTTGTGGGTAGTAGCACCAAATGAGCCCCTGTCCCCTGATGACAGCAAAAAAATGATGCACCCCCCCCCCAACACACACAAATGGAGGGGTCTCTTGTCCTCTATTTAGCAAGTAATTACATTAGAAATGTTTAGGGTGCTTTGGGCTTGCACCTCTATGTAAGCACTAAAATGACCAAAATTCTCCAGTTTTAACAAAGTTGTAATTTGATTGGCTCCTTATTAGGTGATTACTGTGGCAATATGGGCAAACTTGGGAGGGGGTCCATAGAGGGGCTCCTTTGAAAGCAGCAGACCTCCACTTTCAGATTAATGATCCTTTCTGTCCTACTACCAGTTGATTGTTGCACTAATTACAAATACCTCACAGAACTTTGACCTATTTTGGGGCGGGTTCATCTATATTAAAGGGACAGTCTACACCCAGGGCCGGATTTCCCATTAGGCACAGTAGGCATGTGCCTACAGGCGCCTTGCAGTGAGGGGCTCCTGCCTGACAGTAATAAAATTTTTTTTTTTTTTTTTTTTTGGTGAGGGCATTAATTTTAGTAAGAATTGTGCTGCCAGGTGCTTACAGAGTCGAGTGTTTATTGGGAATATGTTACAGCAGTTGAGGGAGCCATGAAGGAGAGAGGGGCAAATATTAAAACTAAACCCCTCCCATTTTCGCCAGGCATGTTTAGTTTCACTTTTATTTTATGTACTTCTGTTGCCTCACACAGCCAAGCTCCATGATGATGTGTAGCAGACACTTTTTTGTTGAGGAATGAAAGCTTCAAAACAACAGGTTAGGACTGTACAAGGCTTCTAATGCTGCCTAGAATGACAACATAACAAGCAGAGCACTTTAACCCCTTGGCTACCAGAGAGGGTTGCAGTGTATTCACTTGTTATGTGCTGTAGGGCATTTTTATAGCCAGTGGGTTAAATTCTGCTTCAGGATGAATGTTTTTGTTCTATAAAGGCCTTGGAGGTGTGGAGGTTATGTGGGACTAGCTGCTCTGCTCTTTATTACAAGCTGCCAATTGTGATTTACAAATTTTACAGCCTTTAGGGCACTTTGACAACAAAGTTTGTAGACTGTAAGGCTGTAAAATGTGTGTGTGTAAACCACTCACATGGCATATTTGTTTGTATGTATGTATATGTATGTGTGTATATATATATATATATATATATATATATATATATATATATATATATATATATATACAGTTGCAAGAAAAAGTATGTGAACCCTTTGGAATGATATGGATTTCTGAACAAATAGGTCATAAAATGTGATCTGATCATCATCTAAGTCACAACAATAGACAATCACAGTCTGCTTAAACTAATAACACACAAATAATGAAATGTTGCCATGTTTTTATTGAACACACCATGTAAACATTCACAGTGCAGGTGGAAAAAGTATGTGAACCCCTAGACTAATGACATCTCCAAGAGCTAATTGGAGTGAGATGCAACTGTAGTCCAATCAATGAGATGAGATTGGAGGTGTTGGTTACAGCTGCCCTGCCCTATAAAAACACACACCAGTTCTGAGTTTGCTTTTCACAAGAAGCATTGCCTGATGTGAATGATGCCTCGCACAAAAGAGCTCTCAGAAGACCTACGATTAAGAATTGTTGACTTGCATAAAGCTGGAAAGGGTTATAAAAGTATCTCCAAAAGCCTTGCTGTTCATCAGTCCACGGTAAGACAAATTGTCTATAAATGGAGAAAGTTCAGCACTGCTGCTACTCTCCCTTGAAGTGGCCGTCCTGTAAAGATGACTGCAAGAGCACAGCGCAGACTGCTCAATGAGGTGAAGAAGAATCCTAGAGTGTCAGCTAAAGACTTACAAAAGTCACTGGCAAATGCTAACATCCCTGTTAGCGAATCTACAATACGTAAAACAATAAACAAGAATGGATTTCATGGGAGGATACCACAGAGGAAGCCACTGCTGTCCAAACAAAACATTGCTGCACGTTTACAGTTTGCACAAGAGCACCTGGATGTTCCACAGCAGTACTGGCAAAATATTCTGTGGACAGATGAAACCGAAGTTGAGTTGTTTGGAAGAAACACACAACACTATGTGTGGCGAAAAAGAGGCACAGCACACCAACATCAAAACCTCATCCCAACTGTGAAGTATGGTGGTGGGGGCATCATGGTTTGGGGCTGCTTTGCTGCGTCAGGGCCTGGGCGGATTGCTATCATCGAAGGAAAAATGAATTCCCAAGTTTATCAAGACATTTTGCAGGAGTACTTAAGGCCATCTGTCTACCAGCTGAAGCTCAACAGAAGATGGGTGTGTTGCAACAGGACAATGACCCAAAGCATAGAAGTAAATTAACAACAGAATGGCTTAAACAGAAGAAAATACGCCTTCTGAAGTGGCCCAGTCAGAGTCCTGACCTCAACCCGATTGAGATGCTGTGGCATGACCTCAAGAAAGTGATTCACACCAGACATCCCAAGAATATTGCTGAACTGAAACAGTTCTGTAAAGAGGAATGGTCAAGAATTACTCCTGACCGTTGTGCATGTCTGATCTGCAACTACAGGAAACGTTTGGTTGAAGTTATTGCTGCCAAAGGAGGTTCAACCAGTTATTAAATCCAAGGGTTCACATACTTTTTCCACCTGTACTGTGAATGTTTACATGGTGTGTTCAATAAAAACATGGCAACATTTCATTCTTTGTGTGTTATTAGTTTAAGCAGACTGTGATTGTCTATTGTTGTGACTTAGATGATGATCAGATCACATTTTATGACCAATTTGTGCAGAAATCCATATCATTCCAAAGGGTCACATACTTTTTCTTGCAACTGTGTATATATATATATATATATATATATATATATATATATATATATATATATATATATATATATATACACACATCACATAAAAAATTGTTAATCTGTTCTTTTATCAAGTAAGTGTGGTATTTTTGTATTGTGGTAAATTGAATTTCTAATTTTAAACACATTTGTTGACCCCTGGATTACATATAATCTACAACATTCCATGTTTCTCTTACATTGGTGTGTCCGGTCCACGGCTTCATCCTTACTTGTGGGATATTCTCAATCCCTACAGGAAGTGGCAAAGAGAGCACACAGCAGAGCTGTCCATATAGCTCCCCTCAGACTCCGCCCCCCCAGTCATTCTCTTTGCCGCTCTAACAAGTAGCATCTCCACGGGAGGGTAAAGAGTTTGTGGTGTTAGATTTGTAGTTTTTATTTCTTCAATCAAAAGTTTGTTATTTTAAAATAGTGCCGGTTTGTACTATTTACTCTGAGGCAGAAAGTGATGAAGATTTCTGCTGAGAGGAATATGATTTTAGCACCAGTAACTAAAATCCATTGCTGTTCCCACGCAGGACTGTTGAATACCAGAGAACTTCAGTTTGGGGGAACAGTTTGCAGGCTTAACTGCGTCAGGTATGATCAGTCATTTTTCTAACAAGACCCAGTAATGCTAGAAGACTGACAGGAATCCCCATGGAGGAAGGTAAGCCATTTTCTCAGACTCGGTATAGAAGGATGGCTTAGATTAAGGGCTTAAATACTGGTGGACACTATATTGGGCTCAATCTATTGCTTTATTAGCATGATTTCATATTGAATCTGGTGTTTTTAGACTTATAAAACACTTATGTTTTTTTTTTTATTCGCCTGGCACTTTATTAGACACCTAATCTATCTCAGAGGCCCCATCACTCCGGAATGAAGAGGGAGGGGGCCTCATTTTCGCGCATCAGTTGCGCAGTTGTTTTGCTAGACAGTTCATGCAGCTTCACGTGTAGAGTCCAGAGACCTTAGAGAGGACTTCAGAGAGGCTTATTTCTTCTTCAAATAATCCCTAAGGAAGGTAAAAGCCACAGTAGAGGCTGTGGCATAGTGCTGTAGTGTTTACAACCGGTTGACTGCTCTCTTTAGCTCCGGTTTGGGCATTAAGGGGTTAATTGATTTGAAAATTTGTGTGCAATCATTCCAAAGCATTAGGATAATGTGGTGAAAATTTCATTAAGATCGGATGTTTCTTTGATGTTTTGGTAAAAAATTGTGTGCTTTTTATTATTTAAAGACACAGTAACGTTTTTTCAAAAAGTATTTTTTCTTGCATTATAGTGCTGTCTAAGTCTGTCAAACATGTCTGAGCCTTCAGATAGCCCTTGTTCTGTGTGTTTAAAAGCCATGGTGGTACCCCCATTGCATATGTGTTTAAAGTGTGCTATAGCGTCTAAGCAGTTTAAGGACCATGCAGTGACACTTAAAAATGTAGCCCAAGATGATTCTTTAGCAGAAGGTAGTGAGGATAGTACTCTCTCCTCTCCTCCTGTGTCGACACCAGCTATGCCCGTTTTTTTATATTGCTTGTTAACTTGCTTTAAAGTGTTTTCCAAGCTTGCTAGTCTCATTGCTAGTCTGTACAAACATGTCTGAAACAGAGGATACTTGTTCATTATGTTTAAAAGCCATGGTGGGGCCCCATAGGAGAATGTGTACTAAATGTATTGATTTCACCTTAAACAGTAAAGATCAGTCTTTATCTATAAAAGAATTGTCACCAGAGGGGTCTGTCGAGGGGGAAGTTATGCCGACTAACTCTCCCCACGTGTCGGACCCTTCGCCTCCCGCTCAAGGGACGCACGCTAATATGGCGCCAAGTACATCAGGGACGCCCATAGCGATTACTTTGCAGGACATGGCTGCAATCATGAATAATACCCTGTCAGAGGTATTATCCAGATTGCCTGAATTGAGGGGCAAGCGCGATAGCTCTGGGGTTAGACGAGATACAGAGCGCGTAGATGCTGTAAGAGCCATGTCTGATACTGCGTCACAATATGCAGAACCTGAGGACGGAGAGCTTCAGTCTGTGGGTGACGTCTCTGAATCGGGGAGACCTGATTCAGAGATTTCTAATTTTAAATTTAAGCTCGAGAACCTCCGTGTATTGCTTGGGGAGGTATTAGCTGCTCTGAATGACTGTGACACAATTGCAGTGCCAGAGAAATTGTGTAGGCTGGATAAATACTATCCAGCCTCCTGCCGGTGAGTACTGATGTTTTTCCAATACCTAAAAGGCTTACAGAAATTACTAGTAAGGAGTGGGATAGGCCCGGTGTGCCCTTTTCCCCACCTCCTATATTTAGAAAAATGTTTCCAATAGATGCCACTACACGGGACTTATGGCAGACTGTCCCTAAGGTGGAGGGAGCAGTTTCTACTTTAGCAAAGCGTACCACTATCCCGGTTGAGGACAGTTGTGCTTTTTCAGATCCAATAGATAAAAAATTAGAGGGTTACCTTAAGAAAATGTTTATTCAACAAGGTTTTATTTTACAGCCCCTTGCATGCATTGCGCCTGTCACTGCTGCGGCGGCATTCTGGTTTGAGGCCCTGGAAGAGGCCATCCATACAGCTCCATTGACTGAAATTGTTGACAAGGTTAGAACTCTTAAGCTAGCTAACTCATTTGTTTCTGATGCCATTGTTCATTTGACTAAACTAACGGCTAAGAATTCCGGATTCGCCATCCAGGCGCGTAGGGCGCTATGGCTCAAATCCTGGTCAGCTGATGTGACTTCAAAGTCTAAATTACTCAACATTCCTTTCAAGGGGCAGACCTTATTTGGGCCTGGTTTGAAAGAAATTATTGCTGACATTACTGGAGGTAAGGGTCATACCCTTCCTCAGGACAGGGCCAAATCAAAGGCCAAACAGTCTAATTTTCGTGCCTTTCGAATTTTCAAGGCAGGTGCAGCATCAACTTCCTCTGCTTCAAAACAAGAGGGAACTTTTGCTCAATCCAAGCAGGCCTGGAAACCTAACCAGTCCTGGAACAAGGGCAAGCAGGCCAGAAAGCCTGCTGCTGCCTCTAAGACAGCATCAAGGAGCGGCCCCCTATCAGACAACGGATCTAGTAGGGGGCAGACTCTCTCTCTTTGCCCAGGCGTGGGCAAGAGATGTTCAGGATCCCTGGGTGTTGGAGATCATATCTCAGGGATATCTTCTGGACTTCAAAGCTTCTCCTCCACAAGGGAGATTTCACCTTTCAAGAATATCTGCAAACCAGATAAAGAAAGAGGCATTCCTAAGCTGCGTACAAGATCTCCTTGTAATGGGAGTGATCCATCCAGTTCCGCGGACGGAACAAGGACAGGGGTTTTATTCAAATCTGTTTGTGGTTCCCAAAAAAGAGGGAACCTTCAGACCAATTTTGGATTTAAAGATCCTAAACAAATTCCTCAGAGTTCCGTTATTCAAGATGGAAACTATTCGAACCATTTTACCCATGATCCAAGAGGGTCAGTACATGACCACAGTGGACTTAAAGGATGCCTACCTTCACATTCCGATTCACAAGAATCATCATCAGTTCCTGAGGTTTGCCTTTCTAGACAGGCATTACCAATTTGTAGCTCTTCCATTCTGGTTGGCTACAGCCCCAAGAATTTTTACAAAGGTTCTGGGCTCACTTCTGGCGGTCCTAAGACCGCGAGGCATAGCGGTGGCTCCTTACCTGGATGATATCCTGATACAGGCGTCAAGCTTTCAAATTGCCAAATCTCATACAGAGATAGTTCTGGCATTCCTGAGGTCGCATGGGTGGAAAGTGAACGAAGAAAAGATTTCTCTATCTCCTCTCACGAGGGTTTCCTTCCTAGGGACTCTAATAGATTCTGTAGAAATGGAAATTTACCTGACGGAGTCCAGGTTATCAAAACTTATAAATGCTTGCCGTGTTCTTCACTCCATTCCACGTCAGTGCATGGAAGTAATCGGCTTAATGGTAGCGGCGATGGACATAGTGCCATTCGCGCGCCTGCATCTCAGACCGCTGCAATTATGCATGCTCAGTCAGTGGAATGGGGATTACACAGATCTGTCCCCTCTACTAATCTGGATCAGGAAACCAGAGTTTCTCTTCTCTGGTGGTTATCTCTGGCCCCTCTGTCCAAGGGTATGACCTTTCGCAGACCAGATTGGACAATTGTAACAACAGATACCAGCCTTCTAGGTTGGGGTGCAGTCTGCAACTCCCTGAAGGCTCAGGGTTCATGGACTCAGGAGGAGAAACTCCTCCCAATAAATATTCTGGAGTTAAGAGCTATATTCAATGCTCTTCTGGCTTGGCCTCAGCTAGCAACACTGAGGTTCATCAGATTTCAGTCGGACAACATCACGACTGTGGCTTACATCAACCATCAAGGGGGAACCAGGAGTTCCCTAGCGATGTCAGAAGTCTCTAAGATAATTCGCTGGGCAGAGACTCACTCTTGCCACCTGTCAGCGATCCATATCCCAGGTGTAGAGAACTGGGAGGCGGATTTTCTAAGTCGTCAGACTTTTCATCCGGGGGAATGGGAACTCTATCCGGAGGTGTTTGCTCAATTGGTTCTCCGTTGGGGCAAACCAGAATTGGATCTCATGGCGTCTCGCCAGAACGCCAAGCTTCCTTGTTACGGATCCAGGTCCAGGGACCCAGAAGCAGCACTGATAGATGCTCTAGCAGCGCCTTGGTTCTTCAACCTGGCTTATGTGTTTCCACCGTTTCCTCTGCTCCCTCGTCTGATTGCCAAAATCAAACAGGAAAGAGCATCGGTGATATTGATAGCGCCTGCGTGGCCACGCAGGACCTGGTATGCAGACCTAGTGGACATGTCATCCTTTCCACCATGGACTCTGCCTCTGAGACAAGACCTTCTAATACAAGGTCCTTTCAATCATCCGAATCTACTTTCTCTGAGACTGACTGCATGGAGATTGAACGCTTGATCCTATCAAAGCGTGGCTTCTCCGAGTCAGTAATTGATACCTTAATACAGGCACGAAAGCCTGTCACCAGGAAAATTTACCACAAGATATGACGTAAATATCTTCATTGGTGTGAATCCAAGAATTACTCATGGAGTAGGGTTAGGATTCCTAGGATATTGTCCTTCCTCCAAGAGGGTTTGGACAAAGGATTATCAGCTAGTTCTTTAAAGGGACAGATTTCTGCTCTGTCTATTCTTTTACACAAGCGTCTGGCAGAAGTTCCAGACGTTCAGGCATTTTGTCAGGCTTTAGTTAGAATTAAGCCTGTGTTTAAACCTGTTGCTCCTCCATGGAGCTTAAACTTGGTTCTTAAAGTTCTTCAAGGGGTTCCGTTTGAACCCCTTCATTCTATCGAAATCAAACTTCTTTCATGGAAAGTTCTTTTTCTGATGGCTATTTCCTCGGCTCGAAGAGTCTCGGAAGTTATCTGCCTTACATTGTGATTCTCCTTATCTGATCTTTCATTCAGATAAAGTTGTTCTGCGTACAAAACCTGGGTTTTTACCTAAGGTGGTTTCTAATTAGAATATCAATCAAGAGATTGTTGTTCCATCATTATGTCCTAATCCTTCTTCAAAGAAGGAACGTCTTTTGCATAATCTAGACGTAGTCCGTGCCTTGAAGTTTTACTTACAGGCTACTAAAGATTTTCGCCATACATCTAACCTGTTTGTTGTTTACTCTGGACAGAGGAGAGGTCAGAAGGCCTCTGCAACCTCTCTTTTTGGCTTCGGAGTATAATCCGTTTAGCCTATGAGACTGCTGGACAGCAGCATCCTGAAAGGATTACAGCTCATTCCACTAGAGCTGTGGCTTCCACCTGGGCTTTTAAAAATGAGGCCTCTGTTGAAAAGATTTGCAAGGCTGCGACTTGGTCTTCGCTTCATACCTTTTCCAAATTTTACAAACTTGATACTTTTGCTTCTTCAGAGGCTGTTTTGGGGAGAAAGGTTCTACAGGCAGTGGTTCCTTCTGTTTAAGTTCCTGCCTTGTCCCTCCCATCATCCGTGTACTTTAGCTTTGGTATTGGTATCCCACAAGTAATGGATGATCCGTGGACTGGATACACTTAACAAGAGAAAACATAATTTATGCTTACCTGATAAATTTATTTCTCTTGTAGTGTATCCAGTCCACGGCCCTCCCTGTCCTTTTCAGGCAGGTCTAAATTTTTATTAAACTACAGTCACCACTGCACCCTATGGTTTCTCCTTTCTCGGCTGGTTTCGGTCGAATGACTGGATATGGCAGTGAAGGGAGGAGCTATATAGCAGCTCTGCTGTGGGTGATCCTCTTGCAACTTCCTGTTGGGAAGGAGAATATTCCACAAGTAATGGATGATCCGTGGACTGGATACACTACAAGAGAAATAAATTTATCAGGTAAGCATAAATTATGTTTTTGCAGACTATCCCTTTCAAAATTGGGAAAAATGTATTTAGGAAGTTTTTTCTTTTACAAGATATGACAAGTCCACAAATTTCATCCTTACTTGGGATATTGCCTCCTGGTCAGCAGGAGGAGGCAAAGAGCACCACAGCAGAGCTGTATATATAACTCATCCCTTCCCTCCCACTCCAGTCATTCTCTTTGCCTGTGTTAGTGATAGGAAGAGGTAAAATGAGGTGTGAGTTTAGATTCTTCAATCAAGAGTTTATTATTTTTAAATGGTACCGATGTGTACTATTTTATTCAAGGGTAAAGCAAGGGGAGCTGTACAGATTGATACATTTGTTTCTGTGACCCCCAGACTGTGTGCTGCCCTGCTGAATATGGTCTTAGCAAATTTTATCTAAGACCCAGTTTTGTTCCCACAGATTCCTTGAGGAGAAGAAGGACCTCTGGCAGTGTGGGACAAGTCATGCTGTTACTCAGCATTGAGGTATGTGCAGTCTATTACTTTCTGTGACACCTAGTACCTCAGAAAAGACTGTCGTTTTCCTCTGTGAACTGATTATCCTAACCTATGTCTTTGTGCTACTAGTACATGATTCTAGAGGGCTACCATAATTATTGGGCCTGTTTTTAAGGGGCTGCATGTGGTACATTTGTTTTTTGTTTTTTTCAGAAATAACCCCTTCAGGTTCTGGGCTGACGCTGGGGATGTTTATTTTTATTGAGTATTGCTCTCCGGTATGCTGCTCGTGTATACTCCTGGTTCAGGGGTTGTCTCAACAGACCGGGAGTTGTCAGATTTAGTTGGGGGTCTGGCTCCTATGTTAGACTTGTATTTTGGGTCACATTTATCCCGGCGACTCCATTTTGTGCTACTGTACAGAGCCGCCCGGGAGTTTCCTTTGATACGCCCACGATGGGCGGGGCACTCTTTTGCGCACTGAGAGAAGCCGCGCAGTGTCTTCCTGGGAGTCGGACAGAATAATTGACTCCGGTGTTTGTCTGGACCGCGTGGGTAGATCAGGCGGTATAGACACTCTGCTGTCCGGATGCACGGTTGTCCCTGGGTCATAAGGAGCAGCTAGGCAGCGCAGCAGAGCTGTGGCGAGGTGCTCTTATTTTTTAAAGGGTAGTTACTGCTCCAAATTAGTTAACAGCTCTTATGGGATACATAAAAACAACGTTTTTGTCTCCAAAACCACATGTATTAAAAAACAAAATTTCACAAGTGTACTAAGCAAAACATTTTTATTTTTAAAGGCACAGTTGCTTTTATTTTTACAATGGTTTTCTATATAAAACGTATATTACATAATTAAAGAACTTTTTGTTTTCACAATGGATGATCTTAATGCCAGTACTTGTTCCATGTGTTTAAATGCCAATGTGGAACCCCCGGTTACTTTTTGCCCTTCATGCACTGAAAGGGTATTGCAATATAGAGAAAAGATTTTCTTTAACAAAGATATAGCTAAGGATGTTTCTCAGACTGATGAGACTCAAGTTATGCCACTTCTTTCTCCCCAAGCGTCACAACCCTTAATGCCCACTCAAGCGACGCCATGTTCTTCAACTGCGTCCGCCTCATTTACTCTGCAGGATATGGCTGCAGTTATGTCATCCACTCTTACAGAAGTTTTATCTAAGTTGCCGGTGTTACAAGGCAAACGCAGCAGGACAGAAGCCCTTTTGGTTCCTGCGACTTCTGATGCTTTGATGACTATCTCAGATGTGCCCTCCCAGGGATATGATTTGGGGGGTAGGGAGATTCTGTCTGAGGGGGAACTTTCTGACTCAGGGAGTGCACTACCTCAGACAGACTCGGACGTCATTAAGCTTGAACACCTCTGCCTGTTACTTCGGGAGGTTTTAGCGACTCTGGACGACTGTGACTCTATTGTGGTACCTCCAGAGAAATTGTGTAAGAAGGACAAATACTTAGAGGTTCCTTCTTATTCTGATGTTTTTCCGGTTCCTAAGAGAATTTCGGAAATTGTTACAAGGGAATGGGAAAGACCGGGTATCCCGTTTTCACCTTCCCCTAATTTTAAGAAAATGTACCCTATAGCTGACACTGTTCGGGATTCTTGGCAAACGATCCCTAAGGTGGAGGGAGCTATCTCTACTCTGGCTAAGCGTACGACTATCCCTATTGAGGACAGTTGTGCTTTCAAAGACCCTATGGATAAAAAGTTGGAGGGTCTTCTAAAGAAGCTATTTGTTCATCAAGGGTTTCTATTACAGCCGACGGCTTGTATTGTACCAGTCACAACTGCGGCTGCCTTTTGGTTTGACGCCTTAAAAGAGTCTCTTAAGACTGAGACTTCTTTAGAGGAAATATTGGATAGAATTAGGGCCCTTAAGCTGGCTAATTCTTTTGTTACGGATGCCGCCTTTCAGATCGCCAAATTGGTGGCTAAGAATGCAGGATTTTCCATTTAGCGCGCAGAGCTTTATGGTTAAAGTCTTGGTCTGCGGATGTGTCCTCTAAATCCAAACTTTTGGCTATTCCTTTCAGGAAGGTCACCTCCTACCTCAGGATAAATCATCTAAACAAAGGGGTAAACAGAGTAATTTTTGTTCCTTTCGAAATTTCAAGGGAGTCCCCTCTTCCGCTAAACAGGAAGGGAACTTTGCACAAACCAAGTCCATCTGGAGACCCAACCAGACTTGGAAAAAGGGTAAACAGCCCAAGAAGCCCGCTGCTGCTCCCAAAACAGCATGAAGGGGCGGCCCCCGATCCGGGACCGGATCTAGTAGGGGGCAGACTTTCTCTCTTTGTCCAAGCATGGATACGAGACTTTCAGGACCCATAGACACTAGAGATAGTGTCTCAAGGGTATCAGTTGGACTTCAAAAATTCTTTCCCAAGGGGAAGGTTTCTTCTTTCAGGATTGTCTGTAGACCAGATAAAAAGAGAGGCGTTCTTACTTTGTGTAAAAGACCTCTCCACTATGGGAGTAATTTGTCCCGTTCCAATACAGAAACAGGGACAGGGGCTTTACTCAAATCTTTTTGTGGTTCCCAAATAAGAGGGAATGTTCTGACCCATTTTAGATCTCAAGAGTCTAAACAAGTTTCTCAGAGTTCCATCCTTCAAGATGGAGACTATTCAGACAATTCTTCCATTGATCCAGGAGGGTCAATATATGACTACCGTGGACTTAAAGGATGCATATCTTCATATTCCTATCCACAGAGATCATCACCAGTTCCTAAGGTTTGCCTTTCTGGACAAACATTTTCAGTTTGTGGCCCTTCCTTTCGGGTTGGCCACGGCACCCAGGATCTTCACGAAGGTTCTGGGGTCTCTGCTGGCGGGTCTCAGGCCACGGGGCATTGCAGTGGCGCCTTATTTGAACGATATTCTGATACAGGCGTCGTCTTATCAACTGACAAAGTCTTATACCGACAATGTTCTGTCCTTTCTAAGGACTCACGGGTGGAAGGTGAATCTAGAAAAGAGTTGATTAGTTCCACAGACAAGGGTTCCTTTCCTGGGAACTCTAATAGACTCTGTATCCATCCAGAAGTCAGAAAGTTAAAGATTCGGCGTACATACCAAACCCTTCAGTCCAATCCTCGGCCATCAGTGGCTCAGTGCATGGAGGTAATTGGGTTCATGGTGGCGGCAATGGACATCATTCTCGTTTTCATCTCAGACCTCTACAGCTGAGCATGCTCAGACAGTGGAATGGAGATTATGCAAATTTGTCTCCTCAGATAGATCTGGATCAAGAGACTCTCTTCTTTGGTGGTTGTCGCAGGATCATTTGTCCCAAGCGACGTGCTTCCGCAGACCCTCATGGGTGATAGTGACAACGGATAGTCTACTAGGATGGGGTGCAGTCTGGAATTCCCTGAAGGCTCAGGGTGTGTGGACTCGGTCGGAGTCTCTACTTCCAATCAATATTCTGGAATTGAGAGCAATATTCAATGCACTTGAGGCTTGGCCTCAGTTGGCTTCGGCCAAATTCATCCGGTTTCAGTCGGACATCACGGCTGTGGCTTACATCAATCATCAGGGAGGAACAAGGAGTTCCTTAGTGATGACAGAAGTGTCCAAGATAATTCGGTGGGCGGAGGCTCACTCTTGTTATCTGTCGGCAATCTACATCCCAGGAGTGGACAACTAGGAAGCGGATTTTTTGAGCAGACAGACGTTTCATCCGGGGGAATGGGATAGATGTCTTGGCAGTGCCTTGGTCGTTCAACCTAGCTTATTTGTTTCCACCGTTTGCTCTCCTTCCCCGGGTGATTGCTCGGATTAAACACGAGAGGGCTTCAGTGATTCTCATCGCTCCTGCGTGGCCTCGCAGGACTTGGTATGCCGACCTGGTGGACATGTCCTCTCTGCCACCGTGGAAGCTTCCATTGAGGCAGGACCTTCTCATTCAGGGACGCTTCCATCATCCGAATCTAGTTTCTCTGCAGCTGACTGCTTGGAGATTGAACGCTTGATTTTATCTAAGCGAGGGTTCTCTGACTCGGCCATTGATACCTTGATTGAGGCGCATAAACCTGTTACTAGAAGAATTTACCATATGATATGGCGTAAATATCTTTATTGGTGCGAATCCAAGGGCTACTCATGGAGTAGGGTTAGGATTCCCAGGATTTTATCTTTTCTCCAAGAAGGATTGGAGAAAGGGTTGTCGGCAAGTTCCTTAAAGGGACAGATTTCTGCTTTGTCTATTTTGCTACACAAACGTCTGTCAGATGTTCAATCTTTTTGTCAGGCCCTGACTAGAATCAGGCCTGTGTTTAGACCAATTGCTCCTCCTTGGAGTTTGAATTTAGTTCTTAATGTTCTTCAAGGAGTTCCGTTTGAACCTATGCATTCCATAGATATTAAGTTGTTATCTTGGAAAGTTTTATTTCTGGTTGCTATTTCTTCTGCTCGCAGAGTTTCTGAGCTTTCAGCTTTACAATGTGATTCTCCTTATCTTATTTTCCATTCTGATAAGGTGGTGTTACGTACCAAACCTGGTTTTCTTCCTAAGGTTGTTTCTAATAAGAATATTAATCAGGAAATTGTTGTTCCTTCCTTGTGTCCTAATCCTTCTTCTAAGAAGGAACATCTGTTACATAACTTGGACGTGGTCCGTGCCCTGAAGTTTTACTTGCAGGCGACTAAGGATTTTTGTCAATCATCTTCATTATTTGTTGTTTTTTATGGAAAACGTAGGGGCAAGAAAGCTACGGCTACCTCTCTTTATTTTTGGCTGAAGAGTATCATCCGTCTTGCGTATGAAACTGATGGACAGCAGCCTCCTGAAAGAATTACGGCTCATTCTACTAGGGCTGTGGCTTCCTCATGGGCATTTAAAAATGATGCTTCTGTTGAACAGATTTGCAAGGCTGCAACTTGGTCGTCTCTTCACACTTTTTCCAAATTTGATACTTTTGCCTTGTCCGAGGCTGTTTTTGGGAGAAAGGTTCTTCAAGCAGTGGTGCCTTCCATTTAGGTCTTGTCTTGTCCCTCCCTTTCATCCGTGTCCTATAGCTTTGGTATTGTATCCTATAAGTAATGATGAAATCTGTGGACTCGTCATATCTTGTAAAAGAAAAGGAAATTTATGCTTACCTGATAAATTTATTTCTTTTACGATATGATGAGTCCACGGCCCACCCTGTCATTTTCTAAGACAGGTCTTTATTTTTGTTAAACTTCAGTCACCTCTGCATCTTGGCTTTTCCTTTCTCTTCCTAACTTTGGTCGAATGACTGTAGTGGGAGGGAAGGGAGGAGCTATATATACAGCTCTGCTGTGGTGCTCTTTGCCTCCTCCTGCTGACCAGGAGGCGATATCCCATAAGTAAGGATGAAATCCGTGGACTCGTCATATCGTAAAAGAAATAAATGTATCAGGTAAGCATAAATTTCCTTTTTTATCTTACCTGGGGTATAGTCTTTTCTTCAAAATTGACTGTTTTCTTTAATTTTCACGGGCAAAATTAGGCTTGCGAGGCCGCAAAATGCTATTGTTTATTGCGTCATTCTTGGCACAAGAATTTTTTTGGCACGAAGGTACGTTAGTTGACTCAAGTTCGTCATTTCTGGCGTCTTAGTTGACGCCAGGTTCCTTGCACAAGGTTGCGTCTGCCATGATGCGAGTTGCGTCATTTACGGAGCCCTCAGAGGGCTTTGCTGTTTGCATTTTTTCCCATTTCTGAAACTGCCATATAAAGAAATTGATAATTTTACTTTAAATGTTGTTTTTTCTCTTACATTTGCAAGATGTCTCAATCTGAGCATGTCTCAGAAACCACTGTTGGATTCCTGCTGCCTGATAACAGTTCTACCAAAGATAAGTTTATCTGTTGTAAATTAGTAGAGATTATATCTCCAACGGTAGTATGTAACAGTTGTCATGATAAACTTCTACATGCAGAGAATGTATCTATCAGTACTACTAGTACAATGCCTGTTGTTCCTTCAATATCTAATGTAGATGATATCCCTGTGAATATAAAAGATTTTATTGCTGATGCGATTCAGAAGGCTTTGTCTGCTATTCTGCCTTCTAATAAACGTAAAAGGTCTTTTAAAACTTCTCATAAAGTTAAATTCTGTTTATAAACCTTCCTAATGCTATTTCTGATATGATTTCAAAGGAATGGAATAGGCCTGGTACTTCTTTATTCCTTCTGCTAGGTTTAAAAAGTTGTATCCCTTGCCAGCAATTAGATTGGAGTTTTGGGAAAAAATCCCTAAAGTTGATGGGGCTATCTCTACTCTTGCCAAATGTACTACCATCCCTATGGAAGATACTTCCTTTAAAGACCCTTTAGATAGGAAACTTGAATCTAATCTAAGGAAAGCTTATTTATATACTGGCTATCTTCTCAGGCCTGCCATTTCTATGGCTGATGTTGCAGCTGCATCAACTTTTTGTCTGGAAAGTTTAGCGCAACAGGAAACAGATCCTGATTTGTCTAGCATTGTTCGCTTGCTTCAACATGCTAATCATTTTATCTGTGATGCTATTTTTGATATCTTCAAAATTGATGTTATATCTATGTCTTTATCTATCTTAGCTAGAAGAGCTTTGTGGCTTAAAGGGACACTGAACCCAATTTTTTTCTTTTGTGATTCAGATAGAGCATGCAATTTTAAGCAACTTTGTAATTCACTACTATTATCAAATTTTCTTTTTTCTCTTGCTATCTTTATTTAAACAAGAAGGCATATAAGCTTTTTTATTAGTTCAGACTCTGGACAGCACTTTTTTATTGGTGGATGAATTTATCCACCAATCAGCAAGAACAACCCAGGTTGTAAACCAAAAATGGGCCGGCAGCTAATCTTACATTCTTGCATTTCAAATAAAGATACCAAGAGAATGAAGAAATTTTGATAATAGGAATAAATTAGAAAGTTGCTTAAAATTGCATGCTCTATCTGAATCACAAAAGAAAAAAATTGGGTTCAGTGTCCCTTTAAATATTGGAATGCTGACATGGTATCTAAGTCTAGATTACTATCTCTTTCTTTCCAAGGTAACAATTTATTTGGTTCTCAGTTGGATTCAATTATTTCAACTGTTACTGGGGGGAAGGGAGTTTTTTACCTCAGGATAAAAGATCTAAGGCTTCTAATCATTTTCGTTCTTTTCGACAGAATAAGGAACAGAAAGCCAATCCTTCCCCCAAAGAATCTGGTTCCAATTGGAAACCCTCAAGTTGGAATAAATCCAAACCTTTTAAGAAACCAAAGCCAGCCCCCAAGTCTGCATGAAGGTGCGGCCCTCATTGCAGCTCAGCTGGTGGGGGGCAGATTAAAAAAATTCCAAGACGTTTGGGCAGATTCTGTCCAAAATCAATGGATTCAGAGCATTGTCTCTCAAGGGTATCGAATAGGTTTCAGAGTAAGACCTCCTGTGAGAAGATTTTTTTTCTAACGCATTCCAGCAAACCCAGTGAAGGCTCAGGCCTTTCTGAAGTGTGTTTCAGATCTAGAGCTTTCAGGGGTAAATTATACCAGTTCCGTTTCAGGAACAGGGTCTGGGGTTTTATTCAAATCTATTGTCCCAAAGAAAGAAAATTCATTCAGGCCAGTTCTGGATCTGAGAATTTTAAAACATAATGTGAGAGTGCCAACTCTCAAAATGGTGGCTATAAGGACTATTCTGCCTTTTGTTCAGCAAGGTCATTATATGTCCACAATAGACTTACAGGATGCATATCTTCATATTCTGATTAGTCCAGACCACTATCGGTTTCTGAGATTCTCTTTTCTAGACAAGCATTACCAATTTGTCGCTCTTCCATTTGCCCTAGCAACAGTTCCAAGGATTTTTTCAAAAGTTCTCGGTGCCCTAGTCTCTGTAATCAGAGAACAGGGTATTGCGGTGTTTCCTTATTTGGACAATATCGTGGTACTAGCTCAGTCTCTTTACATTTTGCCGAATCTCACACATATCAACTAGTGTTGTTTCTTCAAAGACATGGTTGGAGGATCAATTTACCAAAAAGTTCCTTGATTCCTCAGACAAGGGTCACCTTTTTAGGTTTCCAGATAGATTCAGTGTCCATGACTCTGTCTCTAACAGACAAGAGACAAATTAAATTGGTTTCAGCTTGTCGGAACATTCAGTCTCAATTGTTCCCTTCAGTGGCTATGTGCATAGACGTTTTAGGTCTTATGACTGCAGCATCGGACGCGATCCCCTTTGCTTGTTTTCATATGAGACCTCTCCAGCTTTGTATGCTGAAGCAATGGTGCAGGGATTATACAAAGATATCACAATTAATATCCTTAAATCCCACTGTTCAACTTTCTTTGACTTGGTGGTTAGACCACCACCGTATAATTCAAGGGGCCTCTTTTGTTTATCCAACCTTGACTGTAATCACAACAGATGCAAGTCTTTCAGGTTGGGGAGCTGTCTGGGGAACTCTGATAGCACAAGGGGTTTGGAAATCTCAAGAGGTGAGGTTACCAATCAATATTTTGGAACTCCGTGCTATTTTCAGGGCTCTTCAGGTTTGGCCTCTGTTGAAGAGAGAACCATTCATTTGTTTTCAGACAGACAATATCACAACTGTGGCATATGTCAATCATCAGGGCGGGACTCACAGTCCCCTAGCTATGAAAGAAGTATCTCGGATACTTGCTTGGGCGGAATCCAGCTCTTGTCTAATTTCTGCAGTACATATCCTAGGTATAGACAATTGGGAAGCGGATTATCTCAGCCGTCAGACTTTACATCCGGGGGAGTGGTCTCTCCATCCAGATGTGTTTTTTCAGATTGTTCAGATGTGGGGTCTTCCAGAAATAGATATGATGGCTTCTCATCTAAACCAGAAACTTCCCAGGTACCTATCCATGTCCAGGGATCCTTAGACGGAGTCGGTGGATGCGTTAGCAGTTCCTTGGTTTTACCAACCTGCTTATATCTTTCCGCCTCTAGTTCTTCCAAGAGTGATTTCCAAAATCATCATGGAACGTTCGTTTGTGTTGTGATTGATACTATGTTACAGGCTCGTAAATCTGTTTCTATGAAGATTTATTATCCAGTTTGGAAGACTTATATTTCATGGTGTTCTTCTCATAAATTCTCCTGGCATTCTTTTAGAATTCCTAGAATTTTACAGTTTCTTCAGGATGGTTTGGATAAAGGTTTATCTGCAAATCTCTGCTCTTTCTGTTTTATTTCACAGAAAGATTGCTAAGCTTCCTGATATTCTCTGTTTTGTTTGGGCTTTGGTCCGTATCAAGCCTGTTATTAAATCAATCTCTCCTCCTTGGAGTCTTAATTTGGTTTTGAAAGCTTTACATGATCCTCCTTTTGAGCCTATTCATTCTTTGGATATTAAACTACTTTCTTGGAAAATTTTGTTCCTTTTGGCTATCTCTTCTGCTAGAAGAGTTTCTGAATTATCTGCTCTTTCTCACCTTTTCTGATTTTTTTATCAAGATAAGGCAGTTTTGCGGACTTCATTTAACTTATTACTTAAAGTTGTGAATTCTAACAACATAAATTGGCAAATTGCTGTCCCCTCTTTGTGTCCTAATCCTAAGAATTCTTTGGAAAGATCCTTATTTTCTCTGGATGTTGTAAGAGCTTTAAAATATTATGGTGAAGCTACTAAAGATTTCAGAAAGACTTCTAGTCTATTTGTTGTCTTTTCTGGTTCTAGGAAAGGTCAGAAAGCTTCTGCCATTTCCTTGGCATCTTGGTTAAAGCTTTTGATTCATAAGGCTTTTTGGAGTTGGGTCAGGCCCCGCCTCAGAGAATCACAGCTCATTCTACTAGATCAGTCTCCACTTAGTGGGCTTTTAAGAACGAAGCTTCAGTTGATCAGATTTGCAAAGCAGCAACTCGGTCTTCTTTGCATACATTTACTAAATTCTACCGTTTCTATGTATTTGCCTCTTTTTGGGAGAAAAGTTCTTCAGGCAGCTGTTTCAATTTGATTCTTCTGCTTATGTTAGTTTTTTCTTTCATCTATGAGAAAAACTTATTTTTTTTTTTGGTTGTGGATTTAATTTTTTCAGCGGAAAATGGCTGTTTTCATTTTATCCCTCCCTCGCTAGTGACTCTTGTGTGGAGTTCCACATCTTGGGTATTTCTATCCCATACGTCACTAGCTCATGGACTCTTGCCAATTACATGAAAGAAAACATAATTTATGTAAGAACTTGCCTGATAAATTTAATTTCTTTCATATTGGCAAGAGTCCATGAGACCCACCCTTTTTATGGTGGTTATGTTTTTTTGTATAAAGCACAATTACATTTCCAATTCCTTTTTTGATACTTTTTACTCCTTTTTTCTATCACCCCACTATGGCTATTCTTTAAACTGAATTGTGGGTGTTGTGAGGGGTGTATTTATAGGCATTTTGAAGTTTGGGAAACTTTGCCCTTCCTGGTAGGATTGTATATCCCATACGTCACTAGCTCATGGACTCTTGCCAATATAAAATAAATGAAGTTATCAGGTAAGTGCTTACATAAATTATGTTTTTCCTTCTGTATCCCTGTCCAATCCGCTTAGACTTGTTGATCAGACACAGGTGTGCGCACGCACTAGCAGAAGGAACACTGTTTATCAGAGTAACTAGTATCCCCTAGCAATGTTTATAGCAGCTGTCCTAGCATGTCAGTCAAGGGAATCAATATGTACTTTACAAAGCCAGTCCCTTGGCGAGCCTTCATTTTCCAACATACCGATTTTAGATTTAAAAGATAAGGTCCCTTTAAACATTTATTTATAGGAGAGTTCATTTGGTGTTTAATTTTGGGTAACATGCAAGTCTACGTCTGAATTAAATACTGTAAAGCAGGCGAGCAAACACTATCATACATTTTTGTTTGAAATTTTTAATAATGATTCATTTAGTTTTTGGTAAACTACAATCATGAAAAAAAATTTGACACGTGGCTTTGATTTTGCAAGATATGACTCTTTAATTAGTAAATTATCTTACAAAAATGGCATTGCAAAATTCTTCTGAAATACTATGACTGTGGGAAAAATATTTTAGTCCAAGTGTAAATGCTTTGTAATCAGACACTTTAGAGTGATCAAATGATCTTCCATTCTTTATGAAGCCCCATCGTATTGTTTAATTTTTTTAAAAATGTACTTTCTCTCTCATGTAGTCGCATGTTTAGGTAGTAGTGGATCATATGTCGGCTTTGTAATAGGTAGAAGTACCCTTAAAGGGACATTGTACGCTAGATTTCTCTTTGCATAAATGTTTTGTAGATTATCCTTTTACATAGCCCATCTGTGAGTTTTTTTGTAACAATGTATAGTTTTGCTTATTTTGTATTAACATTCAGGGCTTGGTTAGGAGTCTGAAAATCATCAGCACATAGGGCTCCATGTACTAAGAGGCGGGCGGACAGCTTCTTAACTCGCGAAGCTGTCCGCCCGCCTCCGCTACACACGGGCAGCGGATCTATTGATCCGCTTGCCCGTATGTATCATTACACACTCAGCGGAGTGTGTAATGCCCGCCCCTTCAGTCGCGCGACCAATCACGCGACTGAAGGGGCTGTCAATCACCGAGAGCGAGCGAGCTCTCGGTGATTTTGCTTCGCCACCTAAGAGGTGGCGTAGGGTGTAGGAAGCAGCGGTCTAATGACCGCTGCTTCTTACATTGCGGGAAGCAGGCTCGCATATGCGAACCTGCCCCGCAAAGGCTCCGGAGCAGCTTTCGCTGCTTCGTACATGGAGCCCATAGTGTCAGGTGTATATTTAGTTTACAGACTACTGCTGGCTCCTGTTTGTTATCTGTGTTTTCATATGCGGGGGGGGACGACTGCTCTACCTACTTTCCCAGCCCTTTTCACTGGATGTCCCTGCCTAACCACATCAACAGTGCTAAACTGGGGGTTTCTAACTAAGTTTTTGAAAGTTTTTATACTGGATTTTTAGATCAGTATCTGTGCACATTCTTCTTTATAGTAGTGTCTATTACATGCGTATTATATGAAAAATGGTGTATACTGTCCCTTTAAACCTTCAGATCACCTTGGCTTTGCTTTTACCCGTTCTGAAGTTACAAAGTGTGACCTTTCCAGCCCCATTTGAAATTTGTTTTTCTTTCTAGATGATGAAAGGCCACCATAAGTTATTGGAATTGTCTGTGAATAGGGTGTTTCGGGCTTAAGATTCTTGTTTTTTGTGTGTCCTGTTTGTTCAGTGAAGGTAAAGGTGTTTTGGGCACTCTTTAAAGATGGTAGATCCTGGGTTGGGTTCCACACTTCTTTCTTTTAAAGAGTGGGGTTGTTTTTGTTTCTTTTTGCCTCCAACTGTATTGTACTATAGAATAAGAGACCATTGTGTTAATTTCGAAAATATTTGAAAAACACTGGATAATACCTTTTTTTTAAAAAAATAATAATAGATTAAATGTACTTAAAGGATGCCTACTATCATGTTGCTATCCACCCAGATATATTTTAAGTTCTTCAGGATTGATGTGGGACATTTTCTTATCACGAATCTTGTCTACAATTCAGTTGAACTAAACTAATGTGGTGGTGTTCTGACAATGATTTGTTCAAAAAGCATTCTCTAAAACCTGATATCTGGATAACATTGTGGTACAAGCTTTGTTGGCAGAGGGGACTGTCACACCAACTTGGAGATTTATATGCTTCAGAGTTTAGTTTGGCAGTGCAATCGTTGTGTCTCATTCAGCCAGGGTCCTGACTCCCTTAATTAAAAGTTAACTTTCATATAAATCTCTACAATGTTTTTCTCATGTATGAGAAACTGTTTCATGTAATCAGGATTCTGAATACCAGATATCTGTTCTACACAGTGTGATATATGTGCTACACATTGAAATTGCACAGAATTTCACAGATCTTTTCCATATAATACATCAATCTCATCAGATGAGGTCATTCTTCAACTAATGATAAATGAAAACTAAACACTTCAAAATGAAATAGTTGTCTTTTGCCCAGTTGGATCTCTAAAGCTGCTGGTCTGCAAACATGAAATACAGTAGAAAATTATTTCAGTGCTTTTTGAGCATTGTCTCTTTGAGAGACCTGTCCTTCAAATGCTCTGAAAACCTTGTATGTCTTAATTCCAGGGACAGGTTTTAAATCAGTCCTAAAAGTGCAGCTGCTAATGTAATTAATTGATGTGGATTTAAAGCAAGTCAACAACTTTGGATGTTGACTACATCTTCTATGGGATGAAATTAATTTGTATCCCATCCATTGAATCTACTGAAGTTACCAGTAGATTAATTTAAGGTTACACTTGGATGTCTTTGTGGAAATTTCTATATCAAAATAACAAGTCTTGCAGTGTGCAGTAATACCTTTATTATTGGACTAATATTACATAGTTAAAAAAAAAAAAGCTTTCGAGATTTCTCTGTTCCTCAGGTCTGAAGCAATACTGATCAATAGGATAGAATTTATTTATTAATATCTTAGAGACAAGGGGGCCTATCTATCAAGCTCCAAATGGAACTTAATGCCCCGTGTTTCTGGCGAGCCTGCAGACTCGCCAGAAACAGCAGTTATGAAGCAGCAGTCACAAAGACCGCTGCTCCATAACCTGTCCGCCTGCTCTGAGCAGGCGGACAGACATCGCCGGAATTCAACCCGATCGGGTTGATTGACACCTCCCTGCTGGTGGCCGATTGGCCGCGAGTCTGCAGGGGGCGGCGTTGCACCAGCAGCTCTTGTGAGCTGCTGGTGCAATGCTGAATACGGAGAGCATATTGCTATCCGTATTCAGCGAGGTCTGGCGGACCTGATCCGCACTGTCGGATCAGGTCCGCCAGACTTTGTTAAATAGAGGCCAAGGGGTGCTAAGGGAAGACAAAACAAGAGGTGGGAGAGATCATTCAGAGAATTCGCTGAGTATTGTAAAAAAAGATCAGTCTCATGCTAAAAAATGTTGGGGTGGGGCACTGGCAGGTTAAGTGCTGGATAATCTTAATACAGAAAATTGCATGCTGAGGTATACTGTACATAACGTTTTCACATATAATGCACAGGCATTTACTGATGTTAACATTTACAGGGTACAGGCCAATAAAAGATGTTAGGTGACTTATATAAAGTTTTGGTAATGTGACAAAAAAAAACCTTTGTTTTGGTGACATGACCAGACTGCAAGGTAACTAAGTTTCTCTTGTAAGATGTATCGAGTCCACGGATTCATCCTTTACTTGTGGGATATTCTCCTTCCCAACAGGAAGTGGCAAAGAGGGCACACAGCAGAGCTGTCCATATAGCTCCCCCTCTAGCTCCACCCCCCAGTCATTCTCTTTGCCGGCTCTAAGCAATCGGAAGGGTAAAGTGAATGTGGTAAAAAAATGTAGTTTTTATTTTCTACAAGCAAGAGTTTATTTTAAATGGTACCGGTGTGTACTATTTACTCTCTAGCAGAAAGGATGAAGATTTCTGCAGGGAGGAAGATGATTTTAGCATGTTGTAACTAAAATCCACTGCTGTTCCCACACAGGACTGAGGAGTACAAGAGAACTTCAGTTGGGGGGAACGGTTTGCAGGTTAGGCTGCAATAAGGTATGTTCAGTCATTTATTTCTAGACAAGACTGTGATAATGCTAGAAAAGACTGTTAATATCCCCATGAGGGAAGGGTAAGCTGTATTCAGAGACTAAGTATGGAATTTCAAGCTTACATAACTGGGCTAGTTTATGCTGGTTGACACTACTCAGGGTTTTTATTGAAAATATCGTTTTTTGAGACACTTTGAAGGTTCCTTTGGGTTTCTTTCAGGGGTTGTTATCCACATGGCTATTACTAAAACACTTTGGAGTGTTTCTTTAGGCCTCACAAGCACCGGAGTGAGGTGGGAGGGGCCTAATTTCGCGCCTCAGATGCGCAGTTATATTGACTAGAAGCTCAGGCTGTTTTCACATGGAGGGTCCTGCTGCAGTTTGAGGGCCTATAAGAAGCTTATTCCCCACAAATCTGGTTCCTAAGGGAAGGTAGGGCCACAGCAGAGCTGTGGCAAGGTGCTGAACTTTTTTTAACCGTTTTTTTTTTGGCTTACTGTCGATCCGGTTTGGGCATTAAGGGGTTAATCGTTTTTATTGCTAGTGGTGCAATCTTAATAATGCTTTAGGTACATACTGTAAAAATTTCGAAAAGTTTGCTGCATTTTGTCACTGTTTTGCAAAATTGTGCGCCTTTTTTATCTCTTAAAGGCACAGTAACGTTTTTTTTCAAAGTGTGTTTTTACTTGATTAAAGTGATTTCCAAGCCTGTTTGTACTACTACTAGTCTGTTAAACATGTCTGACACCAAGGGAAATGCTTGTTCAATGTGTTTAGAAGCCATGGTGGAACCCCCTCTCAGAATGTGTCCCACTTGTACTGATATGTCTATACACTTTAAAGAACATATTGTTGCACTTAAAAATGTGGCCCAAGATGATTCTCAGACAGAAGGTAACGAGGTTAGCCCGTCAACCTCTCCCCAAGTGTCACAACCAGTTACGCCCGCTCAAGCAACGCCTAGCACCTCTAGTGCGTCTAATTCTTTTACCTTGCAAGACTTGGCGGCAGTTATGAATAATACCCTATCACTGTTCTTATCTAAACTGCCCGTGTTACCTGCAAAGCGTGATAGCTCTGTTTTAAGAACAGATATTGAGCATTCTGACGCTTAGTAGCCGTATCCGATATACCCTCACAACACTCTGAAGTGGGGGCGAGGGATGTGCTGTCTGAGGCAGAAATTTCCGATTCAGGAAAGGTTTCTCATCAGACAGATTCAGATACGTTGGCTTTTAAATTTAAACTAGAACACCTCCGCGTACTGCTCAGGGAGGTATTAGTTACTCTGGATGACTGCGACCCTATGGTGGTTCCAGAGAAATTGTGTAAAATGGACAAGTACCTAGAAGTTCCTGTTTACACTGATGTGTTCCCTGTCCCTAAGAGGATTGCGGATATCGTTACTAGGGAGTGGGATAGACCAGGTATTACCTTTGAAAATGTTCCCCATATCTAACCCCATGCGGGACTCGTGGCAGACGGTCCCTAAGGTGAAGGGGGCTGTTTCTTCACTTGCTAAACGCACAACCATACCAATTGAAGACAGTTGTGCTTTTAAAGACCCTATGGATAAAAAAATAGAGGGTTTACTTAAGAAAATTTTTGTTCAACAAGGTTTTCTTCTCCAACCTTCTCCAACCTATTGCGTGCATTGCTCCTGTAACTACTGCAGCTGCTTTCTGGTTTGAGGCGCTGGAAGATGCGCTCCAGACGGAGACCTCATATGAGGACAAGTCCTTTAAGATAAAGAACAAACAAAATAATTTTCGTTCCTTTCGGAATTTCAGGAGCGGTCTCGCTTCATCCTCCCCTGCTACAAAGCAAGAGGGTAACTCTTCGCAACCCAGGTCAGCCTGGAAACCTTACCAGGGCTGGAACAAGGGTAAACGGGCCAAGAAGCCTGCAGTTGCCTCCAAGACAGCATGATGGGGTAGCCCCAGATCCGGGATCGGATTTTGTAGGGGGCGGACTCTCTATCTTCGCTCAGGCCTGGGCAAGAGACGTACACGATCCCTGGGCCTTAGAGATTGTATCCCAGGAATATCTTCTAGAATTCAAGGACTCCCCTCCAAGGGGTAGGTTCCACATTTCTCGTCTGTCTACAGACATGACAAAGAAAGAGGCGTTCTTACGCTGTGTAGAAGACCTACATACAATGGGAGTGATCCACCCAGTTCCAATTGCGGAACAAGGGCTGGGTTTTTACTCAAACCTGTTTGTGGTTCCCAAGAAAGAAGGAACTTTCAGACCAATCCTGGATCTCAAAATTCTAAACAAATTCCTCAGACTCCCATCATTCAAGATGGAGACCATTCGGACAATCTTACCAATGATCCAGGAGGGTCAATATATGACTACCGTGGATCTAAAGGATGCGTATCTGCACATTCCTATCCACAAAGATCATCACCAGTTTCTCAGGTTCGCCTTTCTGGACAAGCATTATCAGTTTGTGGCTCTTCCTTTTGGGTTGGCCACTGCTCCCAGAATTTTCACAAAGGTGCTAGGGTCCCTCCTGGCGATTCTAAGACCGCGGGGCATAGCAGTGGCGCCTTATCTAGACGACATCTTAATTCAGGCGTCGATTTTCCAAAGAGCCAAGTCTCACATGGAAATTGTATTGGCCTTTCTGAGGTCTCACGGGTGGAAGGTGAACATCAAAAAGAGTTCTCTCTCCCCCTCACAAGAGTTTCCTTCCTAGGAACCCTAATAGACTCGGTGGAAATGAAAATATTTCTGACGGAGGTCAGAAAGTTAAAACTACTTGCCGAGCTCTTCATTCCATTCCTCGGCCATCTGTAGCTCAGTGCATGGAGACAATCGGACTAATGGTAGCGGCAATGGACATAGTCCCTTTTGCACGGATACACCTCAACCACTGCAACTATGCATGCTCAAACAGTGGAATGGGGATTATGCAGATTTGTCTCCTCAAATACAGTTGGACCAGGAAGACCAGAGATTCTCTTCTCTGGTGGTTGTCTCAGGATCACCTGTCTCAGGGAATGTGTTTCCGCAGACCAGAGTGGATCATCGTAACGACCGACGCCAGTCTGTTGGGCTGGGGTGCAGTCTGGGACTCCCTGAAAGCTCAGGGCTTATGGTCTCGGGAAGAAGCTCTTCTCCCGATAAACATTCTGGAACTAAGGGCGATATTCAACGCGCTTCAGGCATGGCCTCAGCTAGCTGCGGCCAAATTCATCAGATTTCAGTCGGACAACATCACGACTGTAGCTTACGTCAATCATCAAGGGGGAACAAGGAGTTCCCTAGCAATGATGGAAGTAACCAAATTAATCAGATGGGCGGAGGATCACTCTTGCCATCTCTCAGCAATTCACATCCCAGGAGTAGACAACTGGGAGGCGGATTTTCTAAGTCTTCAGATTTTTCACCCGGGGGAGTGGGAACTCCACCCGGAGGTATTTGCCCAGTTGACTCAGCTATGGGGCACTCCAGAATTGGATCTGATGGCGTCCCGTCAGAACACCAAACTTCCTCTTTACGGGTCCAGGTCCCGGGATCCCCAGGCGGTGCTGATAGATGCTCTAGCAGCGCCTTGGTCCTTCAATCTGGCCTATGTTTTTCCACCGTTTCCTCTCCTCCCTCGTCTGGTTGCCGGAACCAAGCATGAGAGGGCTTCAGTGATTCTAATAGCGCCTGCATGGCCACGCAGGACCTTGTATGCAGACCTAGTGGACAGGTCATCTGTTCCACCATGGACACTACCAATGAGGCAGGACCTTCTAATACAAGGCTCTTTCAAACATCCAAATCTAATTTCTCTGCGTCTGACTGCTTGGAGATTGAACGCCTAATTCTATCAAAGCGTGGTTTCTCTGAGTCGGTTATTGATACCCTGATTCAGGCTAGAAAGCCTGTCACCAGGAAAATCTACCATAAGATTTGGCGAAAATATATTTTTTGGTGCAAATCCAAGGGTTACTCATGGAGTAAGATTAGGATTCTTAGGATATTGTCCTTTCTCCAAGAAGGATTGGAGAAAGGATTATCAGCTAGTTCCTTAAAAGGACAGATATCTGCTTTGTCTATTCTTTTACACAAACCTCTGGCAGAGGTACCAGACGTTCAAGCGTTTAGTTAGGCTTTAGTCAGAATCAAGCCTGTTTATAGACCTGTGGCTCCGCCATGGAGTCTGAATCTAGTTCTTTCAGTTCTGCAAAGGGTTCCGTTTGAACCTTTACATTCCATAGATATTAAACTTTTATCTTGGAAAGTTTTGTTTTTGGTAGCTATCTCTTCTGCTCGAAGAGTTTTAGAGTTATCTGCTTTATAGTGTGATTCACCTTACCTGGTTTTCCATGCAGATAAGGTAGTTTTGCGTACCAAACCCGGTTTTCTTCCTAAGGTTGTGTCTAATAAGAATATTAATCAGGAAATTGTTGTTCCTTCTCTGTGTCCTAATCCTTCTTCGAAGAAGGAACGTCTGTTACACAATCTTGATGTGGTTCGTGCTTTAAAGTTCTATTTACAAGCAACCAAGGATTTCAGAGAAACAACTTAATTGTTTATCTATTCTGGTAAGAGGAGAGGTCAGAAGGCGACTGCTACTTCTCTTTCCTTTTGGCTGAAAAGCATCATCCGTTTGGCCTATGAGACTGCTGGCCAGCAGCCTCCCGAAACAATTACTGCTCATTCTACTAGAGCAGTGGCTTCCACATGGGCTTTTAAAAATGACGCTTCTGTTGAACAGATTTGCAAGGCAGCGACTTGGTCTTCGCTGCATACTTTTTCCAAATTTTCCAAATTTGATACTTTTGCTTCTTCGGAGGCTATTTTTGGGAGAAAGGTTTTACAAGCAGTGGTGCCTTCCGTTTAGGTATCTGTCTTGTTCCCTCCCTTCATCCGTGTCCTAAAGCTTTGGTATTGGTATCCCACAAGTAAAGGATGAATCCGTGGACTCGATACATCTTACAAGAGAAAACAGAATTTATGCTTACCTGATAAATTACTTTCTCTTGTGATGTATCGAGTCCACGGCCCGCCCTGGCTATTAAGTCAGGTAGTTTTTTTGATTACACTACAGTCACCACTGGACCCTATGGTTTCTCCTTTTTCTTCCTAACCTTCGGTCAAATGACTGGAGTGTGGAGCTAGAGGGGGAGCTATATGGACAGCTCTGCTGTGTCCTCTCTTTGCCACTTCCTGTTGGGAAGGAGAATATCCCACAAGTAAAGGATGAATCCGTGGACTCGATACATCACAAGAGAAAGTAATTTATCAGGTAAGCATAAATTCTGTTTTTATAACAGAAGCAGAGATCCTCATGTAATTACTGTAGATACCATGATGATTCCTCTGTGGTACAAGCTGGTGTATTTTCCTCTGATCACTACTTCATCTGACGATCTAGTAAATCACATAGTGTAAGCAGGATGCTATCCTTCTAGTCTGATCAAGAATGTTTTTTTATTTGAGGTACAGGACAGTATATATGTTATTTCCTTATATTCCTGGTCTTCTCTTTTTAGGTTCTTTTTCATTTAGATAATTTCTAGTGTTTGCATTTAGAGCATTACTTTTTTCTAGCCATATTTAACAAATGTGGCGAGAAAAATATTATTTGGGATATAACTTCTATAATATTGTAGTTTGGTTCTATAGTTGCTCTTACATCATGCTGTGGAACCTGTCCACAACTTGTCTATAAAATCCATTTTAACTTTACTTGACACTTTATACACAGATAGGAGATTTTGTTATCTTTTCTTTCTCCATATAAGTTATGCCTTGTCTATACCTAATGCTGACATGAGGGGGGGAGGATATGTAAATAGCAAGAAGACATCTGGTAACTTCTGCCTTCTGTAAATAGGCACAAGTGTGAAGAAACTGATTTATGGGTAACTGGGTTTTTAATGCAATTTTAAGATGTGCTGGCCACTTTCAGAATCACACAACCCATTGTTGTGTTATTGAAGGTGACAATACCAGAGAAATACTATTTGTTTTATTACCAATGATTTAGAAACACAATTTTGCAAAGTAGATATTGCAGGTTAAACTCAAAATGTGATCTCCCATAAACTAATTTAAATAATGAAAATATCACACCATTACAATTTGCATTCAATATTTATTTTGCTTGGTTTTGCTGAAAAATATCTCTAAAAATTGTGTTTTTTCCCGCTTCTTTCTAGAAAGGATGGAACCCAAATTTTAGATTGCACATCTAACCTTAGTTGGCCACAGTCAAAGGAGAGGAGATAAACATACTCACTAGGGTTTTAGTGGTCTGCTCTAAGACAGTAAAACTTTGCATATTGTGCTAAAAAGGGGACAGTACTATGTTTTGTTTTTTTAAAAGAAAACATTTATTTAAATATTTTGCAATTCATTGCTTGTTTATTGCTATAGTTTATACATATATAAAATATCCTGAATTTCCCGTCAAGCTATGTTATAAAGTAAAAAAAAGATACAAATTCTTCATACCATTATAGAGCTGGATAATCCAACCAAAGTCCTTCACCCTTCAGCGTGCTACCTTTTTTTTCTGGTAGCACACTGAAATTGTATGTTTGTGTGCCACAAATTTTAGTATTTTGCAGCATACTACCACACTTTTTGCAACCCATGACTACATGCAGTTAAGGTGAAACACCTCTGCACCTTTAGAATAGACAGTGTGCACACTTAGGGCTCATCGGTGATGCTGAAGCCGTGAATGTTCTTATATCTTTATATATATATATTATATATATATACTGAAAAAAGGATGAACGTAATGTTTGGTACTTGAGTTACTTTATATTGAAAATATAGTTTAGAAGTATTTTGTATGCCTTATATAGGATGTATATTTAACTCACTAAAATGTCTTAAAGGGTATGGGGGATATTTATCAAAGCGTCAACTCAAAATACGCTGGAATTCCACGTCGTAATTGTCGCAAGATTGATCCGCCGTAGTTATCAAAGCTTCAAGATCGGCAAATGTGGAAATTTGTGACGTAACATACAATCCCGCGATCTCAATCCGACGCACATCGATGCGAGTTGAAAACCCGTGGAATTCGAGCGGAATCGTGTTCATTCGCCCTCCTATTTGACACTATTTGAAGCTGGGACAAAAAGAGAAAACTGAGCAAGTCCGTTGTATATATAAAACTTAGCATTTATTGCACCCATGTGGGTATTTAAAAGTTCTTGGTTACTCCACCATAAAAGACATAACAGCACATAGGTTTAGGGTACAGCTGTGTAAAGCATACGCGTTTCAGCAAAAGCCGTAATCATAGCCTAACTAAACAGTTACGCGTGCGTCTTTTCCGACTCAGTGTATTTGGTTTTCAATCCACCACCCTTTAGGTCATGGATGCCATAGAACTCAATGGGAGTCTGAAAACACAGAAAGCGTATGGTCGATGCTGCAAGAGAATGAAGTATATTACATAATAAAAGTAAATTAGAAACTTTATTAAAATTGTATACCCTTTGTAAATCAAACAATATTATTGCTCCACATTTGTTGCTCTAGTAGATATAGGGATAAAAATGAAAAATACATTACTACTGATGGATTATGCTACAACTTTGTATCTCATTACAAATCAAGGGGACAATATTATTTGTACATAGTTGGTGCAAAGTTTTGCCCCAAACGTGTCGCCCTAATAGATATAGAGATAAAATTAAATAAATACACAACATAATATAGCTAACTTCATTTTTATTTTTGAAAAAATATATGTGCACCATGTTATTACAAGTCCCACTCTACACTTCGCGCCATTTTTGATGCAACACTTTTCGCACCGATTATGACACAAACTCTTAAATAACCCACACTCGTGAATTTTTCCACCACTTTTGATTGGAATATGCATAATCACATGATTTGACATCAGCCAATCTGATTCAAATACACATTATAAACTATCACTGATTAATTAAAATTCTCGATACTTGTGTCACTCATCGGAACTTGTAAGTGCCATTTGTTACATTGTGTATTATACTTTGAAAGTATGTATTTGTGAAATTAGTATTAAAGATAAACATTGATGCTGACATTAGAACACACAGTATAATATTTTAGACAAGGATTTTAAAATTCGAATTGATGTTTGATTCAATATAATCTTAAACTGATAGCTCAAAGGGAAAGCCCACATAACTTTAAACTGTCATGATTCAGATACAGCAGAAATTAAAATCACCTCTTTACTGTCATGCTATTTTCAGTGTATTTCTTCCTTCTCTTGAATCTCTTTTTCAGTAAGAAATGTCATTTTATATGCCAGCCCATTTTATAACACCTGTGAAGGAGTGGTTTTTAAAAATAGATTGCAATCAGGAGGGGTTAGACAAGTGCAGAGAGAAACCTGGCCCAGTTCTTAAAGGGACAGGAAACCCCAAAATATTATTTCATGATTTAGATAGAACATACAATTTTAAACAACTTTCCAATTTACTTCTATTATGAAATTTGCTTAATTCTCTTTGCTTAATTCTCTTGTTATCCTTTGCTGAAGGAATAGCATTGCACTACTGGCAGCTAGCTGAAAACATCTATTTAGCCAATCACAAGAGACAAATGTGTGCAGGCACCAATTAGCAGCTAGCTCCCACTAGTGCAACTTAAATTTTTTCTTTCCTATGCCTTTAAAATATCCATTGATTGCAAATAAATACATATGATACTCTGATTACTAAAATATGTATATACAATATTAAAAATAATTCTAATAATTCACTATCCACTTTGCACCAAATATGTCGCTACTTGCTATATTCGCAATTAGTCCTGCTCAGAAAAAGAATACATTTACACTATCTATACTATAATTGCGTTTGTAATGTCCGTCGGCAGTTGCGCATGCATCCTCAATGGAATGTTGGCAGTGCGAGTTAGCCAACAGAAGTCGCTGCATCCAGGTGGATTCCAAAAATGGCAGGGTGGTGAAATAATCCACCGGGATGCAGCCACCCTGCCATTTTCGGAATACACTGGGATGCAGCGAATGCAAATGGAGCATTACAAAAAAGAAAAAAAAACATTCCCCGCACAAAGTATATAAAAAAAAAAAAAACGAACCTCCCACACGAAGTATTAACACATACACCGCAAACCCACACATCACAAAATAAAGTAATAAAGCCATTAATCCCTTAACCGTCAACCACCCACATCGCAATAAACCTAATTACCCTATTAACCCCTAAACCGCAAAACCCTCACATCGTAATAAACCTAATTACCATTTAACCCCTAAACCGCAAACCCCCCACATCGCAACAAAAATAATTAACCTATTAACCCCTAAACTGCAAAACCCACACAGCGCAATAAACCTATTTACCCCATTAACCCCTAAACCGCAAAAAACACACATCGCAATAAACTTGATTAACCTATTAACCCCTTAAACCGCCAAAACCTACAATGCAAATAATTAATTATTACTAAGCCCCCAACCTAACACCCCTTAAACTAACACCCCCTAAAATAACACAAATTAACTAAACAAAATACTAAAGTTACAAAAAATAAGCTTAGATTACAAAAAATAAAAAGGCTAACATTACAGAAAATAAAAAAAAACAAATTACCCAAGTTTACAAAATTAAATTTAATCCCTATGAAAATAACCCCCCCCCCCAAATAAAAACATCCCCTACTCTAAGAAATAACTACTATTAGCCCTTAAAAAGGCTTTTTGCAGGGCATTGCCCCAAGATAAACAGCTCTTTTACATTTAAAAATACACAAAGTCCCCCCTAACAGTAAATACCCACCAAACCTCCCAAAATAAAAGAACCTAACACTAAAAAACCTAAACTACCCATTGCCCTGAAAAGGGCATTTGTTTGGGCATTGCCCTTAACCCCCAGGTTGGTACTCACCATTCCTGAAGTCCGACGGAGAAGGTTCTGTTCCAAGCTGTGAAGTCTTCTTCCAAGCGGCGATCTCTTCTTTCTTCTTCCAGGAACAATCCACAGCGGAGGGTGGAGCTGAAGACCGGCGACCCTGGAGCTGAAAACCACGGAGCCATGGTGCGTGGAGGATCCTCTTAGTACGATTGCTGCCGTACACTGAATAGTGAATTCAAGGTACGCGATTAAAGATGGCGTCCCTTGAATTCCTATTGGCTGATTTAATTCTTCAAATTCAAATCAGCCAATAGGATGAGAGCTACTTAAATCCTATTGGCTGATTTAAACAATAGGAATTCAAGGGACGCCATCTTTAATTGCGTACATTGAATTCACTATTCAGTGTACGGCGGCAATCGTACTTAGAGGATCCTCCATGGCTCCACGGTCGCCGGTCTTCAGCTCCAGGGTCTCCGGTCTTCAGCTCCGCCCTCCGCTCCGCGCCGGATTGTTCCTGAAAGAAGAAAGAAGAGAACGCCGCTTGTAAGAAGACTTCACCGCCTTGAACAGGACCTTCTCCGCCGGACTTCAGGAATGGTGAGTAACAACCTGGGGGTTAGACTTAGGTTTTTTTAAGGTTTTTTTTTGGGGGGGTTGTTTTATTTAAATTAGGGATTGGCAGTAAAAGAGCTAAATGCCAAAAAAGATGCCCTTTTCAGGGCAAGCGGTAGTTTTTTTAGTTTTAGGTTCTTTTATTTTGGGGGGTTTAGTGGGTGGAGGGGTTTACTGGGGGGACTTTGTGTATTTTTAATGTAAAGAGCTGTTTTTTATCTTGGGGCAATGCCTTGCAAAAAGCCCTTTTAAGGGCAACTGGCAGTTTATTCTTATATTAGGGGGGCTTTTTTATTTTCATAGGGATTAGGTTTAATTTTGTAAACTTTGGTAATTTGTTTTTTTATTTTCTGTAACTTAGGTTTAATTTTTGGGGGTTAGACTTAGGGTTTTTTAAAAATAATTTTATTTTTTTTAGATTAGGGATGGGCAGCAAAAGAGCTAAATGCCCTTTTAAGGGCAATGCCCATACAATTCCCTTTTCAGGGCAATGGATAGTTTAGGTTTTTTTAGTGTTTATTTTGGTGGGTTTTACTGTTAGGAGGGACTTTTTGGTAACTGCAAAAGAGCTGTTTAACTTAGGGCAATGCCTTACAAAAAGCCCTTTTAAGGGCTATTGGTAGTTTAGCATTAGGTTAGGGGGTGTTTTTATTTTGGTGGGCTTTTTTTATTTTCGTATGGATTAGGTTTTCTTTTTTTTTCCCTGTAATATTTTTTGTTTTATTAACACAGACTGAGAGGGGAGAGAGAGAGCAAAAGAGAGGGGAGAGAGAGAGCAAAAGAGGGGGGAGAGAGAGAGCAAAAGAGGGGGGGAGAGAGAGAGCAAAAGAGAGGGGAGAGAGAGAGCAAAAGAGAGGGGAGAGAGAGAGCAAAAGAGAGGGGAGAGAGAGAGAGCAAAAGAGAGGGGAGAGAGAGAGCAAAAGAGAGGAGAGAGAGAGAGCAAAAGAGAGGAGGGAGAGAGAGCAAACGAGAGGAGGGAGAGAGAGCAAATGAGAGGGAGGAGAGAGAGCAAATGAGAGGGAGGAGAGAGAGCAAACGAGAGGGAGGAGAGAGAGCAAGCGAGAGGGAGGAGAGAGAGCAAACGAGAGGGAGGAGAGAGAGCAAACGAGAGGGAGGAGAGAGAGCAAACGAGAGGGAGGAGAGAGAGCAAACGAGAGGGAGGAGAGAGAGCAAACGAGAGGGAGGAGAGAGAGCAAACGAGAGGGAGGAGAGAGAGCAAACGAGAGGGAGGAGAGAGAGCAAACGAGAGGGAGGAGAGAGAGCAAACGAGAGGGAGGAGAGAGAGCAAACGAGAGGGAGGAGAGAGAGCAAACGAGAGGGAGGAGAGAGAGCAAACGAGAGGGAGGAGAGAGAGCAAACGAGAGGGAGGAGAGAGAGCAAACGAGAGGGAGGAGAGAGAGCAAACGAGAGGGAGGAGAGAGAGCAAACGAGAGGGAGGAGAGAGAGCAAACGAGAGGGAGGAGAGAGAGCAAACGAGAGGGAGGAGAGAGAGCAAACGAGAGGGAGGAGAGAGAGCAAACGAGAGGGAGGAGAGAGAGCAAACGAGAGGGAGGAGAGAGAGCAAACGAGAGGGAGGAGAGAGAGCAAACGAGAGGGAGGAGAGAGAGCAAACGAGAGGGAGGAGAGAGAGCAAACGAGAGGGAGGAGAGAGAGCAAACGAGAGGGAGGAGAGAGAGCAAACGAGAGGGAGGAGAGCGAGCAAAAGAGAGGGGGAGAGCGCAAAAGGGGTGGTGAAATAATCCACCTGGATGGATTCTTTCACCACACTGCTTTTTTCGGAATCCACCTGGATGCAGCATAAGCTGCATCCAGATGGATTCCAAAAATGGCAGGATGATGAAAAAATCTGCCTCATCCAGGTGGATTTTTTCACCACCCTGCCATTTTCGGAATCCACCTGGATGGCAGGGTGGTGAAAGATTCCACCTGGATGCAGCATAAGCTGCATCTAGGTGGATTCTTTTACCACCCTGCCATTTTCGTAATTCACCTGGATGCAGCATAAGCTGCATCCAGGTGGATTCCGAAAATGGCAGGGTGGTTCCATCACCACAATAGACTGCCCTTCCGAAAATGGCAGGGTGGTTCGGTGGTTCCGTCACCACAATAAACTGCCCTCTGGGCAGGCTTTCCCACTAGTATACAATAATGGGCTGAAAAGAAATGTGCTTGTTCGTGGACAGTAATGAAATTTTATACATAAAGTTGGGAAAAACCCGAATAGCCGCGACATCCATGACTGTTAGTTAACACCAGTCCGATGCTCTTCGCATCGTACTTGACGCGCAGGTTTTTGATGGCTTTTTTGATAAATAAGGAGATCGTATTCAGATCCTCGTCCGCAATGTTTGGCAAGCGTATTGACTCCCATGAATGCAACATAGTTGACGCTTTGATAAATATACCCCTTAATCTATTTTTTTAAATTATTTGATATATTTTAAAACATATATGGTTTCTTGTGTTTTAGCCAAAGAAGACAAAAGAAGAAAAATCCTGAGGCAAGATTTGTCTTTGCATGGATTATTAGACTAACTACTGTTTTACCTACTTGCAACTAATGTTTGGCATTTGATATTATTAATTATGGCACAGTATCTTAAACTTAACTGTTGCTACTAGTATGGAACTTCTGCATGCTTTAATACCCTAAATGTAGTCTGCCTCTGAAATCTTTCACTAATGCTTGCAATAAATAAAGCATATTAAAGTATCTGTAATTTGATTAACATGTTGCATTGAAATATGGTGCTGCGAAAAAATATGCTAAAACTAAATTTAAAAGTCTGCTTGAATCTGTTTGAAATATTAATTGCAACTAAATCGCATTCATAACAAATTAAACCATTTAATTAAAACTGTTGCAGGATAGATAATTTACTTTCAAGGAACATTCATTTTCGCCCTCCCAATCTAAATTCCAGCTGCACATAATTTTGATACTCACTCATGTTTTATTATAACTGCGTGTGATTCCTTATGATTGGGTTGCATGCGTTTTGCCCATTTGGAAACACTGAATCACTTTCAGCTTCTATTTAAATATACCATCCTTGTCCTTTCAAACCATTTTTTTTGTTCTACTTGAATAAATTGGTATCAGAATCTAAAACTGTTACTCTAACCTGACAAGTTTTATATATAAGAATTCTGCATTATAATACAGGTGGCCCTCAATTTACGCCGGGGTTAGGTTCCAGAAGGTATGGTTGTAAATCGAAACTGTTGTAAATTGAAACCCAGTTTATAATGTAAGTCAATGGGAAGTGAGGGAGATAGGTTCCAGGCTCCTCTCAAAATTGTCATAAGTAACACCTAATACATAAACCTAATAAAATAATCACACAACACAGACTTCACTTGCATTTTTCTGCAAACAGTTCTTTCTGTGCATTCCAATCTGGACTGATTTATAGACAGGAAGATCTTGTTCCTTTGAAATCTGCTCAATAGCTCAGGTCTGGTTAAACGGGTTAATTTCAGCTTGCTTGGCTTTGCTGCAACACAAGTGGACAGCTCCACCTACTGGCTATTTTAATAAATGCACTGCTTCTCAATGCTTTTTCAATAGCAGTCACATGACTGGAAAAAAAGGTTGTTATTCTGAAACGGTGTAAACTGAACCGTTGTAAAACGAGGGCCACCTGTAATCCGTTTCTATAATAGTTACTACTGCTGCAAGGTTCCACACATCTTAAATGGTTATTGGGTAGACAGAGGGGACATTTAAACTGTAGCCCATCTCAGTGTGAGTTTCACCTAAGGCTAGTGATGTACACTGCAGAAATCTTTGATGAGAAAGAGGAGACAAGAGATTTATATGTGCTTATAAAATCAGTACTGGGAACCGAAAATGAATGGAGCAATAATGGAAGGCGAGCTATCTTTTGTCAAAGGGAGCATCTCAAAATAAAATTAGATTATAATCAATTTTTTATTTAAAAATTACATAGAAAAATATTTAATGTTAAGCTTAAAGTAAATGTAATTTTTACTGATTGGTACAAATACACATGCATAATTATCTATTTGTTTGGCAACACATCTGCTTTCTAAGGGCCACACAAAACCTTAGAGGGCCAGATGTAGCCCATGGGCAGTAGTTTGAGCAGTCCTGAGATAGAGCATGATAGAACATGCATTTTTAAAAACATTGCTGCAGAAACTGTCACCCTATTGTACTCAAGATACATGCATGCTCCTGAGCCTACCAAGTTATGATTTATATGGAAAGGAAATACATTTTAACAAATGCCTAGCGAACAAAGTACATTGGATAACAGAAGTAAACTGGAAAGCTTGTTTTCATAATATATGCAGTCTCTAAATTAAGAGACTTTTTAAAGGGACAGTAAAGTCAAATTTAAACTTTCATGTTTCCAATAGAGCATGCAATTTTAAACAACTCTACAATTTACTTCTATTTAATGTATTTATTCTCTTGGTATCCTTTTGTTGAAAACCCATCTACGTAGGCTTAAGAGCAGCAATGTACTACTGGGACCTAGTTGCTGATTGGTGGCTGTACACATACAAATGTTGTCATTGTTTCACCCAATGTGCTCAGCTTCCTGTATTGCAATGCTGCTCCTTAAACTAAGGATACCAAAGTAATTAAACTAATTTGCTAACAGAAGTAAGTTGAGAAGTTGGTTTAAACTGTATGCTCTAAATTCTGAAAGAACAAAATTGTATTTCTTTCATACAGGTGTTGAGAGCCCACAATCCATTACTCATGGGAATTACTCATCCCTACCACGGGGGAAGGAGGCAAAGATTTCCAAACCCTAAGAACTCTGTAAAACTCCTCCAACCTCACCAGTACCTCAGTCTTGTCTTTGCCTCCATCTAGATGGATTTCTGCTTGCTTTGTTTTTTTGACCAGTTGCCACTTGTCAGCCATTTGGCGTTACTGCATGTTTTGTTTTACCATTTTAATGTTGTTGCTGCTTCTGAGGCAGCCTTTGTAATGTGTCCTTCAGGGAGTTGTCTCAGGTTGATATATTTTTGTCTGTTGGTTATTTTTTATTGCCGTTTTTAGGCTCTATTAGGGTTTTGGATTTAGTTTCTCAGTGAAAAAGATGTTTTTTAGATCCCTCCATTTTCTGTTATTACTCATGGACTCCACAGCTCGGGCATCAGTTCCGTGGAGTAATGGGTTGTGGACTCTCACCACCTGTATGAAAAAAACCCCATAATTTATGCTTGCCTGATAAATTAATTTCTTTCATCGTGGCAAGAGTCCACGAGACTCTACCTTATTTTTTCTTGGCTTGTCCCCCCCCCCCCCCCCCCCTTTATGTGGCACTTATTACTTTTCCTTCCCCTTTGTGCACAGCTATACATTAGACTGAGGTATTGGTGAGGTAGAAGGGGTTTTTATAGATTTTTTGGGGTTTTAGGAATCTTTTTCCTCCTCCTAGTGGTAGGGAAGGGTAATTCCCAGGAGTTATGGATCGTGGACTCTCACCACCATGAAATAAATTCATTTATCAGGTAAGCATAAACCCCTTTAACTGAAAAGTTTTATGGCAAACAGAGGCACAGTGGCAGGAGATGGGGTGAACATGAGATTTGGTAAAGTAGCTGAAAAAAAAAGTATAGGAATCTCAGATCCCCCATCAATACACCCATTGCCAATAACCACTGGTGCAGAGTAAAACAGGTTATTCGCACCATCAATGCATTATGCAGAGAATAATATACACAACATGGTGGATTCTGGGGAATAATTGTCTACATCAACAGCACACTCATTAATTTATATGTGCAAATAAGTTGATAAATCAAATACTTGGTTTCAAATGTCAAAGGATGTTACCTATATTCTGGTTACAGAGATTTATAAAACGGAATGTACAATTAACACAACCCTAACACCATTATTTACTTATAAATAATCTAGGATATTTTTTTGGGAAAAAGTTTTTCTATTAATTTTGCATTTAGGTGGATCTTCCAGACCGTACATTTCTCTGTTAACAGGAACTTTACAGAAGTTGGAAAATCTTTTTGGCAGCATAATAAAAAAATAAAAAAAATTCCTAAGCTATGCTTTATAATAAAAACTTGTGTTACTGTTTAGTTCCTTTAAGTCAATTTGCAAAGATTATCATATTGACTTTGTTTCTTTTCTGTAGTTTAAAAACATACAAAAAAAATAGTTAAGCCTTTTGACTGCTTTAAAAGTGTTTTTAATCTTTTGGTGTGTTTTTTATTTTACCAAAGAGAGGGTCAGAAATTCCATTTCATGTTGTTTCATTGGATAAATACATTTGGTGAAGCTTCCTATTTTCTGAAAGTGTTTATTCATATCATTTGATATAGATCAGACTCTGCTTTCTTTTTTCCCCATTTAACTAAAAGCTGAATTTCATGCAACATCCTTCCAGTCTGTGAGGATTTTTCATTCAACTGCTAAGGAGGAGTCCAAAGGGTGTCTTCTTTGTTATACACCTCTCAAGCTTACTTGAGCAGAATTCAGTTTTAGTACCACAATCTTTCTTTTTTTTTGACCTTTTATATTTTTAGAACCAGTTTTTCTTAGTTGTTTAACAAATTTTCCAAAGACGTGGCTTCTTCTCTTAGATGTATGTGTTGTATATATTTTTTTATTCCCTTACATTTAAGAGATACATTTGATGGTGGCTACTGCAGAGTTTTGCTGTTTTACTTAAAATTAATGAGTAGCTCAGGCCTTTGCTCTTAATACAGTGTTGTTTGTCTTTGATGCTGAGACTGGTTTGTTTTCTTCAATTGCTTTTCTTTCTGATACTATTTAGATGTTTTAACAGAACCAGCACAGATCAGATGTTCAGTTTGGGACCTGGCCCACCTAACTGGGCAGTTTTATTGGTAAGTTCACTAGGTTTCCAATTTTTGTTTGTTTACCAAGATTTGAGAGCATTGGCTGCAAGAAGTATCTCTAATGCTGAAACAATATTCTCCAAATATTGGAGTTGAGCAGTTTAGCTGATACAGCTTATTTATTTATTTTCTTCTGTAAATGTCTTGGCAAAAACTGGAAGAGAACTAATTTTCAAAAAATCCTGTTTCTCCTTTGGCTGTATTACTAAAGATTTTTCCTAGAGACTTTAGACATCCTACGGTTAATTGCTTCTAATAAATACCACCTAATCTGATGTAATGCAGTTTTATTTCACTTAACCAATAACACATTCATGAAGAGACTGCAGTTTCAAATATGTTTCACAGTGTTGTTAACATTTTTGAAATTCCAAAGACTAAAATTCTGATGACTGAGTTTTAAGTTATGTTCAGGTTATATAGTTTAAACATCTGATTCCTTTAGGGTTGATAATAATGTTTATTAATACTTGAACTGTTCAGAAACTAGACTGGGAATAATCCATATGCACCACCATGATATAATGCTTGAAATTGGGTTTTAAGAGGTCAACATTCTGGAAATAGAAAAGTCAATAATTCATAGCTGCTAGAAAGATATATTTTGATTTAATATGGCTGTTGCTTTTTCTTTCCTAAGATATGGTGAGTCCACGGCTTGAGTAATTACTGTTGGGAATATCACTCCTGGCCAGCAGGAGGCAAAAAGCACCACAGTTAAACTACTAAGTATCACTCCCTTACCCACAACCTCCAGTCATTCTCGTTGCCTTAGGTGCATGGAGGAGGTGAAGCTTAGGTGTCTGAAGAAAAATTTTCATCTACAAGCAAGTTTTGGGCTATAGCCGTATTCCACGTCATTCCTTGCAATCGGGTAATGGTGTCTTTAAAGCAGTTAGGAACTTGTAAAGAGGTACTTACTGAGTTTTCCTAACAATTGCTGCACTGGTTTAGAAAGCCAGAGTTGTCTACTCTGTTCTTCCTTTTTTAAAGGTCTCTGTGAAGAACTGTGTCTTGGTGCCATATGAGGCAAGCAGGGCAGCTCTTAGGAAAGACTTGGAGAATTGAACTCACTAAACATTGCTGATCCCAGAACTATTTAAGCTTGCCGTATTTGTGACCTCAGAGAACTGAATAAGATCGTTGAGACCGGTAGCAAAGGCCTCATTTTCTTCAATCCTACCAACCCCCTGTAACTGGGGTTTGCAGCGTAGATACAACTACCACTACTCTACACCGACTAGATCATGGAGGACACCAACAGACTCATACAAAAATTATTGCCAGAACTAGATCAGATGTGCAGGAATTTTGAAAACCTTATACATACAGTACGTCATGCACATGTGGAAGACAACATCCTGAAACAAGAAGAAGATCCTACCGCAGAACCAGTTGATCGATATTGGAGGCATTCGGGTCCACCTAGAGAAGAGAAAGAATCAGACTACAATTTGGCACACATCTGTGAGAGTCCAGCACCCCTTATCCTGAACCCTGTAAGAGGTGATGCGGCCAGCCCCTCCCAGGGTGATGGAGTTATATCAAACTTGGAGATAAAGACAGAATACCTGCCATGCCAGATAGATGAGCACACTACTTGGTCAGGAAAGATTCTTCCACAACCTTATGAGAAACAGAACCGTTTCATTATTCTGGATTGTTCCACCCTCATTAACACATTCCAGGAGAACACCACCGGATTAGTTTTTGCGCTCAGTGCTACTAGGGGAGGGGAGCACCTTCTCAGACTGCAAGTCACTAGGATGTCTGCTGACGAGGATTCGTGTTTTTCATCTTACCGGGTATCTTGCAAACACCAGTTGCCATTGCCAGTAGAAGAGGTTACACCACTTTCCTCTTGGATGCCGCCCAAACACGGCATAGGTTAAACGGATAATACACTGATGGGACCAGCTGAGAATCCTTTTTTTATTTTTTTTATTTAGTATTTGACTTTACTATATTTTTCCATTAAAGTTGATTCTTACAGTGGATGCCAGCACCCCCAATACTATTGCATAATGTTTATCTGGAGTACTGTACTGTGAGCTTCTTACTAAATCCCTAGTAGGAAGACGTTCCTTATTGCAAGAAAGCTACGGACTAGCATGTGTTCCTCTAAACATGCAGAACCTGCATTTCATTAGCCATATGAGATGATCATATTGCAGCATAAATTGACAGGGACTCAGTTAATATGTTCTACTAGCCCATGGGTTCCTATTTTGTCATTCCTGCTGTGAAAACTCTGATCCTGTTACATTCAATTACCATCCTTTCCACCTGTGCGTTATATAGTGAATGTGATAGCTTGTAATCATTAGATGTACCACTTAGCACATCAGAATAAGATAGCCTGACAGCTCACTCCTGGCTCCTATAATTATATCCATCTGTCTATATAAGTGTATATACTTTTGTATACCCCCAACACTATTATTCATGCCTCACAACAAATAGATAATTAAGTTCCATAGTTCATCTTGACACATGTATATTACACTGCACTAGTACATCTTTGTTTAATATTACCCACTCTAGATATTTAGCTTTAATGACACACCTATATTACACTGCATGAGTATCTCTGTGTTTTATATGGCCTCCTCTAGATATTTAGCTCTTATGACACATGTATATTACACTGCGCTAGTATGTCTGTGCTTTATATTACCTCTTCTAGATATTTAGCTCTTACTATTGCTCTGGTTATTACTTTCTTGTTCAGTAATTATTTGCATGTAACAGACATGCAACACTCATATGTGTGGTAGTTCTACTTACATTGTTTTGAATGTAATTGCAATATCATATCTGTACAACCTCAAGAAAAAAAATTCTTTAAAAAAAACAAAGAAAAAAAAAAACTATATCTTCTCATACATTGTAACTGTCTTCATGCCGGACAGCGGAGCTGGTAAGTACTTTTTCTTCCGGTTGGGGAGACCATGCACTTAACAAATTAAAATACACTGCTATTTTATTGGGACATAGATAATCCTGTTGTATGGGTTACACTGGGGCATGAAGCCAGGCCACTGTAGCATGTGTGAGATTAATCTCTTTTAAAAAGAAAGGGTAAAATGTTTTTATTAGGCTTTATTTTCTGACACACATTTACTTGATAAAACAATGCAAGTTTAAACTGAAAGTAAGGCTTACTTTTCTATTTCAGCAGCTTATTCATTTCCCCATTGCTTTAAAATAAACCGATGCAACATTTGAAAAAACGGTTATTTCCGGTACTCATTGTACCAGGAAGCTATTTTTAGTGCCTCTCTGTGTCGTAGCAGTAATTTGAGCTCGGCAGTTGCGGTCGCATGACCGGCTTTACTTCATAATGTTTCTGAGGAAAAAGTTGTTTTTCTCTATTTTTGGGGGATCCTGTCTTAATTGGTAGAGGTAAGGCACCTCAGTAATTAAGGTGTGGGGTTGCCTGAGGGGTATTTTAGAAGGTTTTTTATGTTTATTAAATGTTTTTTTCTTAATTTTTCTCACATAATTTTAACTGTGGATCGATCCTAATTAGGGATAAAATGAATTTTTTCCCAAGTAAATTTTTTCCTTAGTGAATTTTTTCCTTGGCTTATTTTAATTGAATATTAAAATCTTTGAAACTTATTTGTACAAGTTTATTTACTGTTTCATAACATGTCTGATATGGAGCAAGAGCCTGCTCTCATGAATTCATGCTTATTATGTTTAGATGCACAAATTGCAGCTCTTATCCAATTTTGTTCTTCATGTGTCAAGAAAACCTTGCAAAATAAAGGTAAATTTTTTTAGCCTAATGTCTCTCAGGATGATGCTGTTAAAATAATACCTTAGCTTTCTCCTGCTACATCCCAAGCCTCATTGGCATCACATGCAGTGCCCTGCGGTTCCTCTATAACTCCTAGTGGAGTTTATTTAAAAGCAGAAATTGCTGCCCATGTATCTTCAGCGGTATCTGCGGCATTAGCTGCCATTCCCAGATTACAGAGAAAACGCAAGAGGAAATCTAGAAATTCAGAAAGTAAGGTGCCTGTCCTCATTTCTGCTTTCTAAGTTGCGTCTGATGAGAAAGATACATTGGGACTTTCTGAGGGTGAAATCTCAGATTAGGACAGTATAATTCCTTCTTCTGAGACTGAGGTGGTATCCTTCAGATTTAAGCTTGAACACCTTTGTGTATTGTTAAAGGTTTTTTTTTTTGCTACTTTAGATGACTCCGATACCCCTGTCGTCACTCCTAAGAAATCGAGTAAACTTAATAGTTTCTTTGATGAACCTTCCACTTCTGCTAGGGAGATTATCTCACAGGAATGGGAGAAACCTGAGGTGTCTTTTTCCCCATCTCCCATTTTTAAGAAAATGTTTCCTGTTGAGGACTGCATTAAAGACCCTTGGTATACTGTACCCAAACTGGAAGGGGCCATTTCCACTCTGACTAAGAGAACCACTATTCCTATTGAGGATAGCTGCTCTTTTAAGGATCTGATGGACAAGAAGCTGGAGGCTTAGTTGAAAAAGAGTTATGTTCATCAAGGTCTCCAATGGCAACCTGTGGTGTGTATTGCAACCTTGACTAGAGTGGCATCTTATTGGTTCGAAGCCTTGTCTGATTCTCTTCAAGTAGAGACTTCCTTGGATGAAATTCAAGATAGGATTAAAGCTCTTAAGTTGGCCAATTCCTTTATTGCAGATGCCATTTTACAGGTTGTTAAACTAGAAACTAAAACTTCTAGTTTTGCTGTCCTAGCCTGCATGGCGTTATGGTTGAAATCCTGGTCTGTGGACGTTTCCTCTAAAGTCAAGCTTCTGGCAATTCCTTACAAGGGCAAAACCTTGTTTGAACCCGGTTTGGCAGAAATTATATCTGATATTACGGGTGGAAAAGGGTCTTTTCTAGCTCAAGATAAGAATAGGCTTAAAGCACGTCAGAGTAATTTGTGTTCCTTTTGTAACTTCAGAGGAAAGCCTACCCCTTCTTCCAAGCAGGAACAATCTAAGTCTTCTTGGAAACCCAATCAGTCTTAGAACAAGGGGAACAATCAAAGAAACCTGCAGCTGATTCCAAATCAGCATGAAGAGTTTGCCCTTGATCCGGGATCGGATCAGGTGGGGAGCAGACTTTCTCAGTTCTCTCAAGCCTGGATACAAGATGTCCCAGATCCCTGGACTGTGGACATAGTATTACAGGGTTACAAATTGGAATTCAAGACTTTTCCTCCCAGAGGTAGATTCCATCTCTCAAGATTATCTGCAGACCAGATAAAGAGAGGGGCATTCTTGAAATGTATACAACATCTTTCCTCCCTGGGAGTGATAGTTCCAGTGTAGGAACAGGGTCTCGGGTTCTACTCCAACCTATTTGTGGTTCCCAAAAAAGAGGGAACTTTCCGTCCCATTCTAGACTTGAAGTGTCTAAACAAGTTTCTCAAAGTTCCATCCTTCAAGATGGAGACTATACGCTCCATTCTTCCTTTAGCACAAGAGGGTTCGTGCATAACAACCATAGACCTAATGGATGCATATCTTCATGTTCTTATTCACAGGGACTATCACAGATTCCTGATATTTTCCTTTCTGGACAAACCTTTCCAGTTTGTGGCCCTTCCATTTGGTCTAGCCACAGCTCCCAGAATTTTTTCAAAGGTTCTTGGGGCTCTTTTGGCAGTGATCCGTTCTCGTGGAATTACTGTGCCACCCTACCTGGACGACATATTGGTTCAGGCGCCATCTATTTAACTAGCAAAATCTCACACAGAGATAATGTTGTCTTTTCTTTGTTTCCACGGATGGAATGTGAATCTGGAAAAAAGCTCCCTTTCCCCTGCTACAAGAGTAGTGTTCTTAGGGACCATAATAGATTCTCTATTGATGAAGATTTTACTAACAGAGGTTAGGAAAAACTAAATAATTTCCTCTTGCCTCTCTCTTCAGGCTTCTGCTCATCCTTCAGTCGCTCAATGTATGGAGTTTATCGGTCTGATGGTGGCTTCCATGGACATCATTCCTTTTGCTCGATTCCATTTGAGAGCTCTCCAGTTGTGAATGCTCAGACAATAGAATGGCGACCATGCGGATCTATCGCAGAGAATAGAGTTAGATCAGTCATCAAGGGATTCTCTCCCATGGTGAATTTCTCAGGAACATCTGTCTCAGGGCATATGCTTTCTGAGACCTTCATGGGTGATCGTGACCATGGACGCCAGCCTACTGGGCTGGGGAGCAGTCTGGAACTCGTTAAAAGCCCAGGGCCTTTGGACTCAGGAGGAGTCTGCTCTTCCCATCAACATCTTGTAGTTGAGGGCGATTTACAATGCTCTATTGGCTTGGCCTCAGTTGTCCTCAGCCCAGTTTATCAGGTTCCAGTCAGACAACATAACTTCTGTGGCTTACATAAATCACCAGGGAGGAACGCTGAGTTCCTTAGCCATGAAAGAGGTTACTCAGACTCGTCAGTGGGCAGATACCTCCAATTGCTATCTATCTGCCATCCTCATTCCAGGAGTAAACAACTCAGAAGCAGATTTTTTATTGGTGAGCAGACAGACTTTTCATCCCGGGGAGTGGGAACACCATCTGGAGGTGTTTTCCAGCTTAGTCCTCAAATGGGGGGTGCCGATGTTAGATGTGATGGCGTCCCGTCAGAACTCCAAGCTTCCAAGGTACGGTTCAAGGTCAAGAGAGCCGCAGGTTGTTCTGATAGATGCTCTGGCGGTTTCTTGGGTTTTCAGGTTGGCATACCTGTTTGCTCTCCTTCCACGAGTCATTGCTCGTATCAAACAGGAGAGGGCATTGGTGATTATAATGGCCCCTGCGTTGCCTCGCTGGATCTGGTTTGCAGACCTAGTGGAGATGTCCTCTCTCCCAACTTGGAGTCTACCTCTGAGGAAGGACCTCCTGATTCAGGGTCCCTTCCTTCATCCAAATCTCGTTTCTCTGAAGCTGACTGCTTGGAGATTAAACGCTTAATTCTGTCTAAGAATGGTTTTTCTGAGTCGGTCATTGAGACCATGATTGAGGCTCTCAAGCCTGTTACTAGAAATATTTACCATATGGCGTAAATATCTTTATTGGTATGAATCCAAGGGCTACTCTTGGAGTAGAATTAGAATTCTTAGAATTTTATTTTCTTCAGGAAGGCCTGGAGAAGGGATTGTCAGTTAGTACCCTGAAGGGACTGATTTCTGCTTTATCAGTTTTACTACATAAACGTTTGTCGGATGTGCCAGATGTGCAATCTTTTGGCCTGTCTTTAAGTCTGTTGCTCCTCCTTAGAGCCTTAACCTTATTCTTAACATTTTACAGCTTGCTCTGTTTGAGCCGTTGCATTCCATAGACATTAAGTAGTTATCTTGGAAGATTTTGTTTCTTGTTGCTATCTCTTCTGCTTGAAGTGTCTCGGAACTCTTATCTCTGCAGTGTGATTCCCCTTATCTTATTTTTCATGACGATAAGGCGGTTCTTCTTACTAAGTCCTTCCTAAGGTTGTTTCTAATAGATATATCAATCAGGAAATTGTTGTTCACTCTCTGTGTCCTAATCCTCCTCCTTCCAAAGAACGTTTGTTACTCAATTTGGATGTTGTACGTGCTCTTAAATTCTACTTACAGGTGACTAAGGATTTTCGCCAGTCCTCTGCCCTCTTTGTCTGTTTCACTGGGAAACGTAAAGGTCAGAAAGCTACTGCTTACTACTGCTTGGTTACGAAGTATAATTCGTTTGGCTTATGATACCGCTGGACAGCAGCCTCCTGAGAGAATTACAGCTCATTCCACAAGAGCTGTTTCCTCTTCTTGGGCTTTCAAAAATGAAGCTTCTGTGGAACAAATTTGCATGGCTACAACTTGGTCTCTACATACTTGTTTCAAAATTTTACAAATTTGATACTTTTGCCTCGGCTGAGACTTCTTTTGGGAGAAAGGTTCTTCAAGCAGTGGTGCCTTCTGTTTAAGACTGCCTTGTCCCTCCCTATTTATCCGTGTCCTCTAGCTCGGGTATTGGTTCCCAACAGTAATTACTCAAGCCATGGATTCACCATATCTTTGGAAAGAAAAACAAAATTTATGCTTACCTGATAAATTTCTTTCTTACCAAATATGGTGAGTCCACGGTGCCACCCTTTATTTTAAGACAGTTGCTCTTTTGACTATAACTTCAGGCACCTCTACACCTGGGCAGATTGGACCTTTGCGATGACATATCTGCATAATTGTTTTTATGGTCTGTTGCCTACAAACTTGCTTAAATTTTGCTGGAAAGATAATAAAGAGGAAAATTTGCTTTTAAAGGATTGCTGTGTTATTTTGTTTATTTTCTGCATTACCGCTACACCTTGTGTTACTCCTTTTTCTCCATTTCCCTTTGGTCGAATGAAAGGAGGTTGTGGGTAAGAGAGTGATACTTAACAGTTTAACTGTGGTGTTCTTTGCCTCCACCTGCTGGCCAGGAGTGATATTCCCAACAGTAATTACTCAAGCCGTGGACTCACCATATCCGGAAACAATAAATTTACCAGGTAAGCATACATTTTGTTTTTTCTTCCTAAGGTTGTGTCAGACCCCAACATCAATCAAGAGATTGTGGTTCCTCCCTTGTGTCTTATTCCTCCTTCATCAAAGGTTGTGGTTGTGGTTCGCGCCTTTAAGTTCTATCTTCAGGCGACTAACGAGTTTAGACAATCTTCCTCTTTGTTTGTTGTCTATTCAGGGAAGCGTAAGGGGCAGAAGGCTACTAAGACTTCCCTATCTTTTTTGGTTAAGGAGTGTCATCCACTTAACTCAAGAGATAGCAGGACATCTTCCTCCTGTGAGGATAACGGCTCATTCCACTAGAGCAGTGGCATCCTCTTGGGCCTTTAAGAACAAGGCCTCTATGGATCAGATTTGCAAGGTGGCTGCCTGGTCCACCTTACATACTTTTCTTTCATGTAATTGGCAAGAGTCCATGAGCTAGTGACATATGGGATATACAATCCTACCAGGAGGGGCAAAGTTTCCCAAACCTCAAAATGCCTATAAATACACCCCTCACCACACCCACAATTCAGTTTTACAAACTTTGCCTCCTATGGAGGTGGTGAAGTAAGTTTGTGCTAAGATTTCTACGTTGATATGCGCTTCTCAGCATTGTTGAAGCCTGATTCCTCTCAGAGTACAGTGAATGTCAGAGGGACGTGAAGGGAGTATCACTTATTTGAATATGATGATTTCCCTAACTAGGGTCTATTTCATAGGTTCTCTGTTATCGGTTGTAGAGATTCATCTCCTACCTCCCTTTTCAGATCGACGATATACTCTCAATTTACCATTATCTCTACTAATAACTGTTTTAGTACTGGTTTGGCTATCTGCTATATGTGGATGGGTGTCTTTTGGTAGGTATGTTTTTATTTCTTAAGACACCTCAGCTATGGTTTGGCACTTTATGCATTTATATAAAGTTCTAAATATATGTATTGTACTTATATTTGCCATGAGTCAGGTTCATGTATTTCCTTCTGCAGACTGTCAGTTTCTTATTTGGGGAATTTAAACATTTTAAGAAATTTATTTCTTACCTGGGGGTTTTAGTCTTTTTTTCAATTGACTACTTCTTGCTATTGCGGGTATTAGGCCCGCGGGTGCGTCAAATGCTAAACTTTATTGCGTCAATCTTGGCGCAAATTTTTTTTGGCGCGGAAAAAGACGTTTATGACGCAACTTCATCATTTCCGGCGTCAGACGTGACGCCGAGACCTTTCACACGGCGGCGTCATTAGTGACGCGAGTGTGTCATTTATGGTTATTTTTGGCGCCAAAAAAGTTTACGTTACGTTGTGCGTCATACTTGGCGATAGAGTATATGCGTTCTTTATTAAAAGAAGTGTTAATTACTTTGGATATTGAGGTAACTAGTCCTATTGACGTTCAGTCTAATGAACGTTTAAATGCTGTTTTTAAACCTCCTGTGGTTTCCCCAGGGGTTTTTCCTATTCCTGAGGCTATTTCTGATATGATTTCTAGGGAATGGAATAAGCCAGGTACTTCTTTTATTCCTTCTTCAAGGTTTAAAAAATTGTATCCTTTACCAGCTAAATCTATAGGGCTAGATTTAGAGTTCTGCGGCTAAAGGGGTGCGTTAGCTACGCGTGTATTTTTCCCCCGCACCTTTTAAATAATAATAATTTACCGCCACTGCAACTCTAAATACCAGCGGTGCTTACGGACGCGGCCAGCTTAAAAAACGTGCTCGTGCAAGATTCCCCCATAGGAAACAATGGGGTAGTTTGAGCTGAAAAAAACCTAACACCTGCAAAAAAGCAGCGTTCCTAAGTCTGCACCTAACACCCTAACATGTACCCCGAGTCTAAACACCCCTAACCTTACACTTATTAACCCCTAATCTGCCGCTCCGTACACTGCCGCAAACTACGTTATCCCTATGTACCCCTAATCTGCTGCCCCTAACACCGCCGACCCCTATATTATATTTATTAACCCCTAATCTGCCGTCCCCAACGTCGCCGCCACCTACCTACAATTATTAACCCCTAATCTGCCGACCGGACCTCACCGCTACTCTAATAAATGTATTAACCCCTAAAGCTAAGTCTAACCCTAACACCCCCCAAAGTTAAATATAATTTTATTCTAACGAAATAAAATAAATCTTATTAAATAAATTATTCCTATTTAAAGCTAAATACTTACCTGTAAAATAAACCCTAATATAGCTACAATATAAATAATAATTATATTGTAGCTATTTTAGGATTAATATTTATTTTACAGGCAACTTTGTATTTATTTTAACTAGGTACAATAGCTATTAAATAGTTAATAACTATTTAATAGCTACCTAGTTAAAATAATTACAAAACTACCTGTAAAATAAATCCTAACCTAAGTTACAATTAAACCTAACACTACACTATCAATAAATAAATGAAATAAACTATCTACAATTACCTACAATTAAATCAACTAAACTAAATTACAAAAAAAACAAAACACTAAATTACAAAAAAAAAAAAACACTAAATTACAAAAAATAAAAAAAGATTACAAGAATTTTAAACTAATTACACCTACTCTAAGCCCCCTAAAAAAATAACAAAGCCCCCCAAAATAAAAAAATGACCTACCCTATTCTAAAATAAAAGTTGTAAAACTCTTTTACCTTACCAGCCCTTAAAAGGGCCTTTTGCGGGGCATGCCCCAAAGAATTCTGCTCTGTTGCCTGTAAAAAAAAAAACATACAATACCCCCCCCCCAACATTACAACCCACCACCCACATACCCCTAATCTAACCCAACCCCCTTTAAAATAAACAGATCAATCAGATTGAGCTCGCATTCTATTGGCTGTCCGCATGAAGGTGCGGTCCTCATTCCAGCTCAGCTGGTAGGGGGCAGATTAAGGTTTTTCAAGGATTTTTGGATAAAATCTGTCCAAAATCATTGGATTCAGAACATTGTCTCTCAAGGGTATCGAATAGGAATCAAAGTAAGACCTCCTGTGAGAAGATTTTTTCACTCACGCATCCCTGTAAATCCAGTACAAGCTCAGGCTTTTCTGAAGTGTGTTTCAGACCTGGAGTCTTCATGTGTAATCATGCCAGTTCCTCCTCAGGAACAAGGTTTGGGGTTTTATTCAAACCTATTCATTGTACCAAAGAAAGAAAATTTGTTCAGACCAGTTCTGGATCTGAAAATTTTGAATCGTTATGTAAGAGTACCAACTTTCAAGATGGTGACTATAAGGACTATTCTGCCTTTTGTTCAGCAAGGACATTATATGTCCACAATAGACTTGCAGGATGCATACCTTGATATTGCGATTCAACCAGAACAATATCAGTTTCTGAGATTCTCTTTCCTAGACAAGCATTACCAATTTGTTGCTCTTCCATTTGGCCTAGCAACAGCTCCAAGATTCTTTTCAAAGGTTCTGGGTGCCCTACTATCTGTAATCAGAGAACAGGGTATTGCGTTGTTTCCTTATTTGGACGATATCTTGGTACTAGCTCAGTCTTTACATACTGCAGAATCTCACACAAATCAACTAGTGTTGTTTCTTCGGAAACATGGTTGGAGGATAAATTTACCAAAAAGTTTCTTGATTCCTCAGACAAGGGTCACCTTTTTAGGTTTCCAGATAGATTCAGTGTCCATGACTCTGTCTCTAACAGACAAGAGACGTTTAAAATTGGTCGCAGCATGCCGGCACCTTCAGTCTCAGTCATTCCCTTCAGTGGCTATGTGCATGGAAGTTTTAGGTCTCATGACTGCAGCATCGGACGCGATCCCCTTTGCTCGTTTTCACATGAGACCTCTACAGCTTTGCATGTTGAATCAATGGTGCAGGGATTATACAAAGATATCACAATTAATATCCTTGAATCCCAATGTACGACACTCTCTGACATGGTGGATAGATCACCATCGTTTGGTTCAAGGGGCCTCTTTTGTTCGGCCAACCTGGACTGTGATCACAACAGATGCGAGTCTTTCAGGTTGGGGAGCTGTTTGGGGATCTCTGACAGCACAAGGGGTTTGGAAATCTCAAGAGGCGAGATTACCAATAAATATTTTAGAACTCCGTGCAATTCTCAGGGCTCTACAGTTTTGGCCTCTGCTAAAGAGAGAACCGTTCATTTGTTTTCAGACAGACAATATCACAACTGTTGCTTATGTCAATCATCAGGGTGGGACTCACAGTCCCCAAGCTATGAAAGAAGTATCTCGGATACTTGCTTGGGCGGAATCCAGCTCTTGTCTAATCTCTGTGGTGCATATCCCAGGTGTAGACAATTGGGAAGCGGATTATCTCAGCCGCCAGACTTTACATCCAGGGGAGTGGTCTCTCCATCCGGATGTGTTTTCTCAGATTGTTCAGATGTGAGGTCTTCCAGAGATAGATCTCATGGCCTCTCATCTAAACAAGAAACTTCCTAGATACCTGTCCAGGTCCAGGGATGTTCAGGCGGAAGCAGTGGATGCACTGACACTTCCTTGGTGTTATCATCCTGCTTACATCTTCCCGCCTCTAGTTCTCCTTCCAAGAGTGATCTCCAAAATCATCATGGAACAGTCTTTTGTGTTGCTGGTGGCTCCAGCATGGTCACACAGGTTTTGGTATGCGGATCTGGTGCGGATGTCCAGTTGCCCGCCTTGGCCACTTCCGTTACGGCCGGACCTACTATCTCAAGGTCCGTTTTTCCATCAGGATCTCAAATTATTAAATTTGAAGGTGTGGACATTGAACGCTTAGTTCTAAGTCATAGAGGTTTCTCTGACTCAGTGATTAATACTATGTTACAAGCGAGTAAATCTGTCTCTAGAAAGATTTATTATAGAGTTTGGAAGACTTACATTTCATGGTGTTCTTCTCATAAATTCTCCTGGCATTCTTTTAGAATTCCTAGAATTTTACATTTCCTTCAGGATGGATTGGATAAGGGTTTGTCTGCAAGTTCCTTGAAAGGACAAATCTCCGCTCTTTCTGTTTTATTTCACAGAAAGATTGCTATACTTCCTGATATACACTGTTTTGTACAGGCTTTGGTTCGTATTAAGCCTGTCATTAAGTCAATTTCTCCTCCTTGGAGTCTTAATTTGGTTCTGAGGGCTTTACAGGCTCCTCCATTTGAACCTATGCATTCTTTGGACATTAAACTACTTTCTTGGAAAGTGTTGTTCCTTTTGGCTATCTCTTCTGCTAGAAGAGTTTCTGAGCTATCTGCTCTTTCTTGTGAGTCTCCTTTTCTGATTTTTCATCAGGATAAGGCAGTTTTGCGGACTTCTTTTCAATTTTTACCTAAGGTTGTGAATTCTAACAACATTAGTAGAGAAATTGTTGTCCCTTCCTTATGTCCTAATCCTAAGAATTCTTTGGAGAGATCCTTACATGTGGTAAGAGCTTTGAAATATTATGTGGAAGCTACTAAAGATTTCAGGAAGACTTCTAGTATATTTGTTTTATTTTCTGGTCCTAGGAAAGGTCAGAAGGCTTCTGCTAGTTCCTTGGCTTCTTGGTTGAAACTTTTGATTCATCAAGCTTATTTTGAGTCGGGTCAGCCCCCCCCCCCCCAAGAGAATTACAGCTCATTCTACTAGATAAGTTTCCACTTTGTGGGCTTTTAAGAATGAAGCTTCAGTTGACCAGATTTGCAAAGCGGCGACTTGGTCCTCTTTGCATACATTTAGTAAATTCTACCGTTTTGATGTATTTGCTTCTTCGGAAGCAGTTTTTGGTAGAAAAGTTCTTCAGGCAGCTGTTTCAGTTTGATTCTTCTGCTTTTGATTTAATTTTTTTTCTTTCAAAGATGAAATAAACTTATTTTTGTTTTGGGTTGTGGATTAATTTTTTCAACGGAATATGGCTGTTTTTATTTTTATTCCCTCCCTCTCTAGTGACTCTTGAGTGGAAGACTCCACATCTTGGGTATTGATATCCCATATGTCACTAGCTCATGGACTCTTGCCAATTACATGGAAGAAAACATAATTTATGTAAGAACTTGCCTGATAAATTAATTTCTTTCATATTGGCAAGAGTCCATGAGGCCCACCCTTTTTATGGTGGTTATGATTTTTTGTATAAAGCACAATTATTTCCAAATTTCCTTTGTTGATGCTTTCTACTCCTTTCTTTATCACCCCACTGCTTGGCTATTCGTTAAACTGAATTGTAGGTGTGGTGAGGGGTGTATTTATAGGCATTTTGAGGTTTGGGAAACTTTGCCCCTCGTGGTAGGATTGTATATCCCATATGTCTTTTGCAGGCTGTGGTGCCCTCAGAATAAGTTCCACCTCTTCCTTTTTGTTCCCTCCTGTTATTCATTCAGTGTGCTCTGGAGCTTGGGTATGGTTTTCCCAACAGTAAGGAATAAAGCCGTGGACTTTCCCTATCTTAGGAAGGAAAACATAATTTATGCTTACCAGATAAATTCCTTTCCTTCCATATAGGGAGAGTCCACGGCCCCCGCCCATTTTTTCTTGCATAAGGGCGGCCCCCTATTATTTATCTTATTCTTCTGGCACCATTTATACCCTGATATTTCTCCTACTTTTCCTTGTTCCCTCGGCAGAATGACTGGGGTAATGAGGAAATGGGAGGGATATTTAAGTGTTTGGCTGGGGCGTCTTTGCCTCCTCCTGGTGGCCAGGTGTTGTATTTCCCAACAGTAAGGAATGAAGCCGTGGACTCTCCCTATCCGGAAGGAAATACATTTTTCTGGTATGCATAAATTTATGTTTTCCTTTCATACAAATGGTGAGAGTCCATGATCCATTACTCCTTGGAATTACTCTTCTCTACCACTAGAAGGAGGACAAGATTCCCAAACCCCAAGAGCTCTATAAAACCCCTCCCACCTCACAGGTACTTCGGTCTGTACTTTGCCTCCGCTGTAGGTGGTCAAAGAATGAAGATGTGCATTTGATTCTTCAGAGAGAGGGGTTCTCAGTCTATATAAAGTCATGGTTCCTCCTCAGAGTACAGTGCTTGTCAGAGGGACATATATGGAGTGTGGTTTGTGGCTCCTTGTTCATCTCGTGGGAATTCTGTTACAGATCCTCCATAATTGGTTGCAGGGACTTGTCTTTTGCCTCCTTCTATGGGTATACAATATATAACGTCTGCTGAAATGTTTCAGTACTGGTTTGGTTGTCTACCAGTTGTTTGCTGGTAGACTAGTGTCTATTGGTATGTATACATTTATCATTTAGACACTGTATAGCTTTAATACGGGCAATTATGGTTTATATAGATATGTATTTAATATATATGACCCAGGGACAGAATCTATATTTAATTCCCATTGCTTGTTGGTTGGTTTACTTGTGTCGGGATATTGCACATTGGTGCACTCTAGTCTCACGCATTTGGGGGTGTCTGAGAGTGCAAGGAGTTTGGAATCCTCGGGAGGCGAAGTTTCCAATAAATATTTTGCTATTTTCAGGACTCTTCAGACTTGTCTCATCTCGTTTCCAAACAGACAATGTCACAGCAGTAGGTTATGTCAACCATCCTGGGGAAAAATAGTTAGCCATGTGGGAAGTGTCTCGCATTCTCTCATGAGTAGAAATCAATTCCTGTCTAGTCTCTGCGATTCATATTCCAGGAGTGAACAACTGGGAAGCAAACTTTCTCAGTAGTCGATCTCTACATCCAGGGGAATGGTCTTTTCACAAGGATGTGTACAATCAGATTGTGGATCTTTTGGGATTTTCCAGAAATAGATCTAATGGCTTGCCAATTGAACAACAAATGTACCTGAAACTTTGTGAGGTCCAGGGACCCTAAGGCAGAGTTTGTGGATACTCTAGTAGCTCTTTGGTCATTTCAGCTTGTTTATCTATTTCCTCCTCTGGTTCTTCCCAGAGTGATATCCAATATATGCCTAGAAAAATCATCTATAATCCTGATTTCCCCAGTTTGGCCTCATAGGATTTGCTATGCAGATCTGGTTCAGATGCCCAGTTGCCCTCCTTGGCCTCTTACTCTATGGTCAAACCTCTTGTCTCAAGGTCTGCTTTTCCATCTGGATTTTTAAGTCTCTGGACTTAATGGCATGGAAACTGATCAGTTAGTCCTTGGACATAGATGTTTAGCTGATTCTGGTATTGAAACCTTAATTCAGGCACATTAGCCTGTAACTAAGAAGATTTATCATAGGGTTTGAAAGGCCTTTATTTCTTGGTGTTTGGATCATGGCTTTTCTTGGCGTTCTTTTAGAATTCAGAGGATTTTGCAGTTTTTACAGGATGGTCTGGGTAAGGGCCCATCTGCCAGTTATCTAAAGGGGCAGATTTCCGCTCTTTCAGTTTTGTTTCATAGGAAGATTGCTGGTTTTGTTCAGGCTTTGGCCAGTATTAAGCCTGTAATCAAGCCAATTTCTCAGCATAAGAATATTAACTTGGTGTTAAAGGTTTTGCAGGCTCGTTTCTTTGAACCTATGCATAAGGTTGATGTTAAACTGCTTTATTGGAAGTTTTTATTCTTTTTAGCTATTTCTTCTGCTATTAGAGTTTCAGAGTTAACTGATCTTTGCTGTGATCCTCCTTATCTTATTTTTCACCAGGATAAGGCAGTGTTACAGACTAAATTTGACTTTTTTCCTAAAGTTTCTTCAGACAATGGGCTTGTTTTTATTGAGGTGTTAAAGTGTGGAAACTGGTGATAAAAACCTTTATCTCCATTAAAGTCTATGGAGACTTTTTAAGTTACCACCATTTTCTAAACTTTACCACCTCAATGGAAACTAGGCCAATATTGGCAGATAGATTGTTATTCCTTTGTTGTGTCCTACTCCTAAGAATGCTTTAATGCGTAATTTGGATGTTGTTAGAGTGTTGAATTAAAATATTGATGCTTCTAAGGACTTTAAACAGACTGCTCCTTTTTTGGCTCTTATTCCTTTTTCTTACGTCATTTTGCTTGGCTATACGTTAGACTGAGGTACCTGTGAGACGGGAGGGGTTAGTTCTTGGGGTTTGGGAATCTTTGTCTCTTCCTTGTGGTAGGAAGAGTAATTCCCAGGAGTAAGATTGTGGACTCAGGTAAGCATAAATTGTTTTTGTTTTTTTTTGTTTTGTTTTTTGCTTAACACTATTTAAAATGTATCAAGTAAGTGGCATTTTCTGAGGTAAAAATTATTTTTTTAATTTTTTTATTTTTGTTGCTGCAGTTATCACAGGCAGTAGTTTAATAGGCCCAGACATACCCCAGTCAATCATTATTTATTTCCTGTCCTTTGAATTACTTTCCCAGCATTTGAAGAGGCTGAGCTTAGGAAAGCCTCATTATATAAGCACGGGCAATTAAACATGTTCAAATTGTGCAATGCTATTGAGATGCCTTGCTTCATCAACACTTGCATCCTACCCTCCCTGGTGTTGTTTATCTTGTTTATCGCATCTCATTGCTTCCCCCTGGCACCTAACTATACATTGGTAAACTTCAGTGTAACAGAAGACAACAAAACTGTAACAGAGACTGGTAATAACTATAGAGTAAAATTAAAAGCCACAGTGACCTCTGTGGTGGGAGTACTGCACTGCACAATATTATTATTATTATAAATACAGACTAAATTTAACAAGGGACATGCTTAAAAGCCAGGGACAGAAAGCCACATTTGGACTATCCCAGGAATTAATTGGACAGTTTGTAACTATACTTTGCAAAACTCTTTTCATAAATGCTGTTTACACAAATACCTATTAAATAGTTATTTGTAAAGCCTTCATTCCCTTATGATATTTGTATGTAGTATAGTTTGATACTGATCTAACATTCAGGAATCATGTGCTGTTGTGATAGAACCGCTTTATTCTTAAATCAGCTTTAATAAAGGGACTTTAATTGGACCTAAAGGTGAAAAAACAAAGTACTTGTAATGTGTTAAAGCATTTCATCGTTGCACTACAACTGGCATATAACTATGTTTAGTTCCTGCAAAGAGGTTAAACATGGAGTTAAAGGGACACTGAACCCAACTTTTTTTCTTTCATGATTCAGATAGAGCATGGCATTTTAAGCAACTTTATATTTTACTTCTATTATCAATTTTCTTTGTTCTCTTGCTATCTTTATTTTAAAAGCAGGAATGTAAATCTTAGCAGCCAGCCCATTTTAGGTTCAGCACCATGGATAGCGCTTGCTTGTTGGAAGCTTAAATTTACCCACCAATAAGCAAGCATAACCCAGGTTCTCAACAAAAAATGGGCCGGCTCCTATGCATCACATTCCTACTTTTTAAATAAATATAGCAAGAGAATGAAGAAAAATTGATAATAGGAGTAAATTAGAAAGTTGCTTAAAACTGCATGCTTTATCTGAATCATAAAAGAAAAAAAATGGGTTTACTGTCCCTTTAAAGGTAGCTCCAAACCAGCAATGCACTACTGGGACCTAGGTGATCACATCTGATGAGCTAATAACAAAATGCATGTGTTTATGTGTGTGTGGAGCAACCAATCACTAGCTAGTCCTAGCAGTGCGTTGATGTTCTGGAGCTTACCTAGATATGCTTTTCAACAAAGGCTACCAAGAGAACAAGGTACATTTTTATAATAGACGTACGTTGAAAAATCTCATAAAATTGCTTGCTCTATCTGAACCATGAACATTTAGTTTTGACTTTTATGTTCCTTTAAACTCAACAAAGCATCTGCCTTTTAAATGTTTAAAGGGACAGTCAACACCAGATTTTTTGTTGTTTTAAAAGATAGATAATCCCTTTATAACCCATTCCCCAGTTTTGCATAACCAACACAGTTATATTAATATACTTTTTACCTATTTAATTAAAGGGACAGTCTAGTCAACATTAAACTTTCATTATTCAGATAGGACATGCAATATTAAACCACTTTCCAATTGACTTTTATCATTAAATTTACTTTGTTCTCTTGGTGGTAATTTTTAAAAGCTAAACCTAGGTAGGCTCAAACTGATTTCTAAACCGTTGTAAACCGCCTCTTAGCTCAGAGCATGTTGAAAGTTTTTTAAAGTTAGACAGTACTAGTTCATGTGTTTCATATAAATAACATTGTGCTCACTGCCGTGGAGTTATTTAGGAGTCTGCACTGATTGGCTAAACTGCATGTCCGCCAAAAGCACTGAGATAAGGGGGCAGTCTGCAGAGGCTTAGATACAAGGTAATCACAGAGGTAAAACGTATATTAATAAAACTGTGTTGGTTATGCAAAACTGGGGAATTGGTAATAAAGGGATTATCTATCTTCTTAAACAATACAAATTCTGGTGTAGACTGTCCCTTTAATTTGTATTTAAGCGTCTTCTGACAGCCCCCTGATCACATGACATTGTATTTATTATCTATTGACTTTCATTTTAGCCAATTAGTGCAGTGTCTGCCACAATCCACAGGCGTGATCACAATGTTATCTATATGGCTCACATGAACTAGCACCCCATTGTTTTGAAAAGCAAATAAAAAAGCTTGTGATTAGAGGCGGCTTTCAAGGGCTTAGAAATTATCATATGAGCCTTCCTAGGTTTAGATTTCAACTAAGAAAGTTGTTTAAATTTGCATGCCCTATCTGAATCATGAAATTTTTCTTGGACTTGACTGTCCCTTTAATAAAGAAAAATAAACACGGTCATTCATTATTTTACCTGTTTTTGCTTTGCAAAACTGTTTAAATTGTGCAAACAAAATGACCATGCGAAACATCGGTTTTTCTAAACAGTGGTTAAATGCTATTATACATTACGAGTTTCATGTCCCTTTAGGTACAGAATGACAGGAAACAAAAGCAAGCCCGGTCCTAACTCTGATTTGTTAGGTATCCTATCTGATTTTTTTTCATACAGGTGGTGAGAGTCCACGATCCATTGTTCTTAGGAATTATTCTTCTCTACCACTAGGAGGAGGCAAAGATTCACAAACCCTAAAAGCTCTAAAAAAAAACCTCCAACCTCACACATACCTCAATCTTTTTCTCCACTTGAGGTGGTTGAAGAATGAAAATTAGTTTTTTTCCAGTTTATATTGAGGCCCGGTTTACAGTGCTTGCTTGGTATGGTTTGTGATTCTTTTTTCACCTCATGGGTATTTTTTTATAAACCCTTCATAATTGGTCGTAGGGAGAAATAGTGCTGCCATGTTGCAAAACTGCTGCCATATATTGCTGAAAACGTGCACACTCCTAAACGTACGTCCCTGCTTTTTAACAAAGGCTAACAAGAAAATGAAGATAATTTGATACTAGAAGTAAATTGGATAGTTGTTTAAAATTGTATGCTCTAAATTTTTGTTTTCTTTTTAATGACACGGTGAGTCCACGGATCATCATAATTACTATTGGGAGTATCACTCCTGGCCTGCAGGAGGAGGCAAAGAGCACCACAGCAAAGCTGTTAAATACCACTCCCCTTACCCACAACCCCCAGTCATTCTCTTTGCTGTAGTGCATGGAGGTGGTAAAGTTAGGTGTCTGATTCTTCAATCAAGAGTTTTTTATTTTTCAAACAGAGCAAGTTTGTTTTGTTTTTTTCCTTGGGGGTTTAGCTGTATTCCACGTCAGTCTCTTCAGTAGAGCTGTGGTGGCTTTTAAGTTTTTGGGAACTTGGGGGGTATAATCCCCTCTGTGCCTCTCAAGATGTGATGCTGCCGCTTCATTGTTAAAGATTATGTAGGTTTACTTGGTCTTTTTATTTTATTCTCCGGGCCCTGTTAGGAAGAAATCCTTGCAAGCCTGTTAAACTGCCTTGCTGCCTGGCAGTCTGGAGGTAAGTGCTATTTTTGTTTTTTTCTGCTGGATCACAGAAATAATCATTAGCTCTTATGGGGTTACTCCTGCTTGTGTGCAGGTGTCTTTTTGGTAGTTTTTGTATTGATGTGGGGCTCTTTGTTTAGACTGTGAGAGGGCTCTGTGAGGCTTTACAGTTCCTTAGGAATTTTATTTTAATAGCATGTTTTTTGTTTAGGCTTCACAGTATTTTATTTGTCAGCCTGCTTATTTTTGGCGCACTAGCTGCTGGCGTTCTGTTCTGCTGCTTATTGCACAGTTTAGAAGCCTGTTAGTTTCTCTGTGATGCCCACGATGGGCGGAGCTTGGTGTGGCGCGTAGTTTTCACGCTCTTCCGCTCTGGGGGTTTATCTTTAGAGCAGCAGCTGGCAGTGTGCAGTTTTTCCTGGGTCCGTTCCGGTGCTGCTGTTTTTCGTCTTGGTGAAGTCCGTTTTCTCTGGATGCACAGTGGTCGTATCCTCTGGCTGGTAGTTTTTTTTTTTTAGCGCCTCAGTTTGGCTGTTAAAGTTGCAGAGGTGCTTGTAGGGGTATTTTATCCTGTTTATTTTGTTTTTGTTATTTTGTAACGTTTTTTTAAAGTGACAGTAACGTTATATTTTTTTTTCACATTTATTTCATTTGTGTGTAATATGGACCAGGAAGACTTGCAACCTATGTCTAGATGCTAATTTAGAGCCTCCTATCCCTTTCTGTTCCTCTTGTGTAGAGAGTACTATGCAGTACAGGGATAGACTTTTTGATACAGATCCTTCATTTTCCAAGGAGACTGTTGTTCAGGAGCCTCCTGTTCAAGCTGTAGATCAGCTTTCTCCCCATTCATCCCAATCTCACTCCTCTTCACAGGCAGTGCCCTGCGTTTCGTCTCAGGCTAGTTTTTCTTTGTAGGATTCGTCTACTCGCATATCCTCTGCTATATCTGAGGCATTGTCTGCTTTTCCTGTGTCACAGGATAAACGCAGAAGGACTTCTGACTCTGTTGCAGTTTTGTCTAATGTTTCTTCTCATAGGACTGGGGAAGAAGATATTTCAGTAGCTTCTGAGGGCGAAATTTCAGACTCTGATAGTGTGTCTCCTTTGACTGATTCTGAGGTGGTTTCTTTCAGATTTAAGTTTGAGCACCTCCGTTTGTTACTCAGGGAGGTTTTGGCTACTTTGGATGACTCTGATTCGATGGCCATAGTTACTCCCAAGAAGGCTAGTAAGCTTAATAAGTTTTTTGATGTGCCCTCCGTGGCGGAGGTTTTTCCTGTGTTGGATAGGGTTTCAGAGATTATTTCTCGGGAATGGGAGAGGCCGGGAATTACTTTTTCTCCTTTTCCTATTTTTAGGAAGATGTTTAATATTGCGGATTCTAATAAGGAATCTTGGCAGACAGTCCCTAAGGTTGAGAGAGCTATTTCCACATTGGCCAAGAGGATCACTATTCCTATTGAGGATAGTTGTGCTTTTCAGGATCCCATGGATAAGAAGTTGGAGGCTTTACTTAAGAGGATTTATGTTCACCAGGGGCTCCAATGGCAACCTGTTGCGTGTATTGCTACGCTTACCAGTGAGGCTGCCTATTCGTTTGATGCATTGTCTGATTCTATTCTTCATGAGACTTCTCTGGAAGAGATTCAGGATAGAATTAAGGCTTTAAAACTGGCCAATTCTTTTATTGCGGGTGCCTCTTTGCAGATTGTCAAGTTGGGAGCAAAGATAAGTCTAAGCTTTTATCAATTCCTTACAAAGGGAAGACTGGGCCTGGTTTGGCTGAAATTATTTCTGATGTTACTGGTGGGAAGGGACATTCTCTTCCTCAGGATAAGAGAAATAAGCAGAAAGGTTGTCAGAGTAATTTTCGTTCCTTTCGTAACTTCGCTGGTAAGTCTTCCTCTTCCTCCTCCAAGCAGGATCAATCCAGGCCTTCCTGGAGACGTAATCAGTCCTGGAGCAAGGGAAAGCAATCTAAGAAGCCTGCCGCTGACTCAAAGTCAGAATGAAGGGTCTGCCCCCAATCCGGGAATGGATCGCATGGGGGGCAGGCTGTCTTTGTTTGCTCAAGCCTGGGCAAGGGATGTTCCAGATCCTTGAGTAATAGATATTCTATCCCAGGGATACAAACTGGAGTTCAAGACTTTTCCTCCCAGGGGCAGGTTTCATCTCTCAAGGTTATCAGTAAATCTGTTAAAAAAGAGGCATTCTTAAGTTGTGTCCAGGATCTTTCAGATATGGGAGTGATCGTTCCTGTTCCAGTTCAGGAGTTTACCTCGTTTCATCTTAGGCCTCTGCAGTTATGCATGCTGAGATTGTGGAACGGGAATTATATGGATCTATTTCCAAAGATTGTTCTAAATTAGGCTGCAAGAGATTCTCTTCTGCGGTGGTTGTCTCAGGATTGTCTCTCTCAGGGAACTTGCTTTCGCAGACCTTCCTGGGTGATCGTGACAACGGACGCCAGTTTGCTGGGTTGGGGAGCTGTCTGGGGTTCTCTGAAGGCGCAGGGTCTGTGGACCCGGGAGAAATCGTTTTTTCCTATAAATGTCTTAGAATTGAGGGCAATCTTCAATGCTCTTCTAGCCTGGCCTCAGTTGGCTTCAACCCAGTTTATCAGATTTCAGTCGGACAATATAACGTCCGTGGCTTACATCAATCATCAGGGAGGAACTCTGAGTTCCTTGGCGATGAAGGAGGTAGCCAGGATTATTCAGTGGGCAGAAGCTCACAATTCTTGTCTGTGCGATCCACATTCCAGGGATGGACAATTGGGAAGCGGATTTTCTGAGCAGACAGTCTTTTCATCCGGGGGAGTGGGAGCTTCATCCGGAGGTGTTTTCCAGTTTGATTCTCAGGTGGGGTCATCCGGAGTTAGATCTTATGCCAAGCTTCCGAAGTACGGGTCGAGGTCAAGGGATCCTCAAGCGGTTCTAATAGATGCTCTAGCAGTTCCTTGGAAGTTCAGTCTGGCATACGTGTTTCCCCCGTTTGCTCTTCTTCCTCGGGTCATTGCTCGGATCAGGCAAGAGAGGGTGTCAGTGATTCTCATTGCACCGGCCTGGCCTTGCAGGATCTGGTATGCAGATCTGGTGGAGATGTCATGGTCTCCTCCCTGGAGTCTTCCATTAAGGAAGGACCTTCTATTTCAAGGGCCCTTCCTTCATCCAAATCTCGTTTCTCTGAAACTGACTGCTTGGAGATTGAACGCTTGATTTTATCTAAGCGTGGTTTTTCTGAGTCAGTTATTGAAACTATGATTCAGGCGCGTAAGCCTGTGACTAGAAAGATTTGGTGTAAATATCTGTTTGGTGTGAATCTAAGGGCTACTCTTGGAGTAGAGTTAGGATTCCTAGGATTTTGTCTTTTCTTCAGGAAGGTCTGGAGAAAGGTTTGTCTGCTAGTACCCTGAAGGGTCAAATTTCTGCTTTATCTATTTTGTTACATAAACGTCTGGCGGATGTGCCCGATGTTCAGTCTTTTTGTAAGGTCCTGGTAAGAATTTGGCCTATGGTTAAGTTTGTAACTCCTCCTTGGAGTCTTAATTTAGTTCTGAGAGTTCTTCAACAGGCTCCGTTTGAGCCTATGCATTCTTTGGATTTCAAGTTGTTAACCTGGAAGGTTTTGTTTTTGGTTGCTATCTCTTCGGCTCAAAGCGTTTTGGAGCTCTCTGTGCTGCAGTGTGAGTCTCCTTTCCTCATTTTTCATTCAGACAAAGTAGTACTTCGTACGGCTTTGGGTTTCCTGCCTAAGGTTGTTTCTGATAAGAATATTAATCAGGAGAATGTTGTTCCTTCTTTGTGTCCTAATCCTTCTTCTCATAAGGAACGTTTGTTGCACAATTTGGATGTAGTTTTTTGCGTTAAAATATTATTTGCAGGCGACTAAGGATTTTCGCCAGTCTTCTTCTTTATTTGTAATTTATTTCTGGGAAACGTAAAGGTCAGAAAGCTACGGCTACTTCTCTTTCTTGTTGGTTGAGGAGTGTTATTCACTTGGCATATGAGACTGATGGTCAGCAGCCTCCTGAGAAAATCATGACTCATTCCACGAGGGCTGTTTCTTCTACTTGGGCTTTCAGAAATGGTGCTTCTGAGGATCAGATTTGCAAGGCTGCCACTTGGTCATCTTTACATACTTTTTCTAAATTTTACAAATTTGATTCTTTTGGTTGAGGCTGTTTTGGGGAGAAAGGTTCTTCAAGCAGTTGTGCCTTCTGTTTAGGTTATCTGTTTTGTCCCTCCCTTATCATCCGTGTCCTCTAGCTTGGGTATTGATTCCCAGTAGTAATTATGATGATCCGTGGACTCATCGTGTCATTAGAAAGAAAATGAAATTTATTCTTACCTGATGATGATAAATTTGTTTCTTTCTTGACACGGTGAGTCCACGGCCCCACCCTGTATTTTCAGACAGTTCATTTTTTCATAAACCTCAGGCACCTTTGCACCTTATATTACTTTCCTTTCTCCTTTCCCTTTGGTCAAATGACTGGGGGTTGTGGGTAAGGGGAGTGGTATGTAACAGCTTTGCTGTGGTGCTCTTTGCCTCCTCCTGCAGGCCAGGAGTGATATTCCCAATAGTAATTATGATGATCCGTGGACTCACCGTGTCAAAAAAGAAACAAATTTATCAAGAATAAATTTCATTTTTTTAATGTTCACCTGTGATTGCTATGCAGTATGTGCTGTTAATGGCTTGCAAAGCATGCTCTCTACTCCTTTGTAGGTCTGGTTTTAAGTTTAGTTTAATACCCTACCACTGAACAATATTAAAATGTATCTTCTTTTTTCCTTTCAGACGGAACCTGTGAACTAGTGAAACTAAAAGCGTATCGAGGTAATAATGCCACCTGGGATATATTAAAGGGACAGTAAACATCTTGTAAATACAATACATGTCTGTTGATTTGTTATAGAATAACATATCAGCAAAGTCTAAATGTTTTTAAAACGCCTTATTTGCTGCAGTTGTTGTCAGTAGCCAAACTACATCCACTAATTGCATTATTTGGAAGAGAAAAAAAAATCACAGAAAGCAGCAGCACTGAAATTAATCAAGTTTATTGGCACCAAAAAATGCCCACAATGTTTTGGTAGTTAACCGTTAATCATGTGGACCTTGATTGGTCAATTTTTCTGTGATAGGCTGCTTCAAGTTTATAATAGGTTGTGACACTATGGACCTCCACTAGATGGAGCTGTGAATGTTTAATTGAAAATGAGGAGGTAATTACACTTTTGTTTAAAAGGTAGAGATTCACTGTTCTTTTTTATCCTCATGATAAAGGGGTAGCTCCCGAAACGTTGTGGGCATATTTTGGTGCCAATAAGCTTGATTAATTTCAGTGCTGCTGCTTTCTGTGATTTTTTTACAGATTGTGGGATTACAGTCTCCCTTGTAGCGTGCATTGTGGTACAGGTGTGCTGGACTCTGTTTGGACAATTATTTCGAAGAACCAATCCAAGCTTAAATCTGAAGACAGCAAATCTAGCCACTGTTATGCTAGTGTAAACTTGTTTTTTCAATTATTTGCTAAGGCCAATTAAGGAATGATATGTAGCACAGTTAGTCTTCAGAAGTCAGCAGAATGCATTTCCAGCCCTGAGAATGAGAGAATCCACAATTTACGCATGAAAAGAGGGCAAAAGAAATAAAGCATATTGCTTATAAAGTTGTTTTAGTTCACATAACTAAACATTTTATAGTTAAATCTCAGGTTGATACGCTGGTCTTTTAAGACTTCTGTAGAGATGCTGTGTCATGTGCATTGCTTCACACTGTCTATTTGTTTGACCTTAGTCAGCCTTACTCCTAGTAATAAAATTCCTTATGAAAGAGAGATGTTTGCAGTATGAGTGGTCCTGATTACTGACAAGCGTAATAAAATCATCAAGCAAACAGCAGGATTTCTTTCATGTAATTGGCAAGAGTCCATGAGCTAGTGACGTATGGGATATACAATCCTACCAGGAGGGGCAAAGTTTCCCAAACCTCAAAATGCCTATAAATACACCCCTCACCACACCCACAATTCAGTTTTACAAACTTTGCCTCCTATGGAGGTGGTGAAGCAAGTTTGTGATAAGATTTCTACGTTGACATGCGCTTCTCAGCATTTTGAAACCCGATTCCTTTCAGAGTACAGCAAATGTCAGAGACGTGAAGGGAGTATCACCTATTGAATGCCATGATTTCCCTAACGGGAGATCTATTTCAACAGGTCTCTGTTATCGGTCGTAGAGATTCATCTACTACCTCCCTTTTCAGATTGACAATATACTCTCATATACCATTACCTCTACTGATAACTGTTTCAGTACTGGTCTGGCTCTCTGCTATATGTAGATGGTTGTCTTTTTGGTAAGTATGTTTTTTATTACTTAAGACACCCCAGCTATGGTCTGGCACTTTATGCATTTATATAAAGTTCTAAATATATGTATTATGCTTATATTTGCCATGAGTCAGGTTCATGTATTTCCTATTTGGGATTTTAAACATATTAAGAAATATTTTTTTCTTACCTGGGGTTTAGTCTTTTTTCAAATTGACTACTTTTTATTTTCAAATTGCGGGCAGCATTAGGCCCACTGGTGCGTCAAATGCTAGACTTTATTGCTTCATTCTTGGTGCGAGAATTTTTTGGCAAGAAAATTACTTCGTTGATGCTAGTTCGTCACTTCCGGCGTCGTAGTTGACGTGGGAGTCTGTCACACGTTTGTGTCGATAGTAACGCAAGTGTGTCATTTCCGGATGTTGGCGCCAAAAAAAATTTCTCTTACGTTGGGTGTCATACTTGGCCCCAAATTTTTCAGTACTTTTATACCCCATTGCTGTTTGCCTCTTGCCTTTCTCTATGTCAGAGGGCTATGCTGTTTGCATTTCTTTCCCATTCCGGAAACTGTCATATAAGGAAATTGATAATTTTGCTTTATATGTTGTTTTTTATTTTACATTTTGCAAGATGTCTCAATCTGATCCTGCCTGAGAAGTATCTGTTGGAACGTTGCTGCCTGACATCGGTTCTACCAAAGCTAAGTGCATTTGTTGTAAGATTGTGGAAATGATATCTCCGAATGTCATTTGTAATAGTTGTCATGATAAACTTTTACACGCAGAGAATGTATCCATCAGTAATAGTGCATTGCCAGTTGCAGTTCCTTCAACGTCTAATGTACATGATATACCTATGAATTTTAAAGAATTTGTTACTGATTCTATTCAGAAGGCTTTGTCTGCATTTCCGCCTTCTAATAAACGTAAAAGGTCTTTTAAAACGTCTCATAAAGTTGAAGAAATTTCAAATGACCGGCAACATAATGATTTATCCTCCTCTGATGAGGATCTATCTGATTCAGAAGATCCTTCCTCTGATATTGACACTGACAAATCTACTTATTTGTTTAAAATAGAGTATATTCGTTCTTTATTAATAGAAGTGTTAATTACTTTGGATATTGAGGAAGCTAGTCCTCTTGACATTAAGACTAGTAAGCGTTTAAATGCTGTTTTTAAACCTCCTGTGGTTACTCCAGAGGTTTTTCCTATTCCTGATGCTATTTCTGATATGATTTCTAAGGAATGGAATAAGCCAGGTACTCCTTTTATTCCTTCTTCAAGGTTTAAAAAAATGCATCCTTTACCAGCAATTTCTATAGAGTTTTGGGAAAAAATCCCCAAAGTTGATGGGGCTATTTCTACTCTTGCTAAACGTACCACTATTCCTATGGAAGACAGTACTTTGTTTAAAGATCCTTTAGATAGGAAACTTGAATCCTATTTAAGGAAAGCTTATTTATATTCAGGTCATCTTCTCAGGCCTGTAATTTCTTTGGCTGATGTTGCGGCTGCATCAACTTTTTGGTTGGAGAATTTAGCGCAACAAGAGTTGGATTCTGACATATCTAGCATTGCTCGTTTACTGCAACATGCTAATCATTTTATTTGTGATGCCATTTTTGATATTATCAAAATTGATGTTAGATCCATGTCTTTAGCTATTTTAGCTAGAAGAGCTTTGTGGCTTAAATCTTGGAATGCTGATATGAAATCTAGATTATTATCTCTTTCTTTCCAAGGTAATAATTTATTTGGTTCTCAGTTGGATTCTATTATTTCAACTGTTACTGGAGGAAAAGGGGTTTTTCTGCCTCAGGATAAAAAACCTAAGGGTAAATCTAAGGCTTCTAACCGTTTTCGTTCCTTTTCGTCAAAATAAGGAACAAAAATCTAATCCTTCCCCCAAGGAATCTGCTTCCAATTGGAGGCCTTCCTCAAATTGGAATAAATCCAAGCCATTTAAGAAACCAAAGTCAGCCCCTAAGTCCGCATGAATGTGCGGCCCTCATTCCAGCTTAGCTGGTAGGGGGCAGATTAAGGTTTTTCAAGGATTTTTGGATAAATTCTGTCCAAAATCAATGGATTCAGAGCATTGTCTCTCAAGGGTATCGAATAGGATTCAGAGTAAGACCTCCTGTGAGAAGATTCTTTCTCTCACATATCCCAGCAAATCCAGTAAAAGCTCAGGCTTTTTTGAAGTGTGTTTCAGACCTGGAGTCTTCAGGGGTAATCATGCCGATTCCTTTTCAGGAACAGGGTCTGGGGTTTTATTCAAATCTATTCATTGTCCCAAAGAAGCAAAATTCATTCAGACCAGTTCTGGATCTGAATTTTTTTTTATTGCTATGTAAGAGTACCAACTTTCAAGATGGTGACTATAAGGACTATTCTGCCTTTTGTTCAGCAAGGACATTATATGTCTACAATAGACTTTGCAGGATGCATACCTTCATATTCCGATTCATCCAGAACATTATCAGTTCCTGAGATTCTTTTTTCTAGACAAGCATTACCAATTTGTTTCTCTTCCATTTGGCCTAGCAACAGCTCCAAGAATCTTTTCCAAGGTTCTAGGTGCCCTACTCTCTAATCAGAGAGCAGGGTATTGCTGTGTTTCCTTATTTGGATGATATCTTGGTACTAGCTCAGTCTTTACGTTCTGCAGAATCTCACACGAATCAACTAGTGTTGTTTCTTCAAAGACATGGTTGGAGGATCAATTTACCAAAAAGTTTCTTGATTCCTCAGACAAGGGTCACCTTTTTAGGTTTCGAGATAGATTCAGTGTCCATGACTCTGTCTCTAACAGACAAGAGATGTTTGAAATTGGTTGCAGCCTGTCGGCACCTTCAGTCTCAGTCATTCCCTTCAGTGGCTATGTGCATGGAAGTTTTAGGCCTCATGACTGCAGCATCGGACGCGATTCCTTTTGCTCGTTTTCACATGAGACCTCTCCAGCTTTGCATGTTGAATCAATGGTGCAGGGATTATACAAAGATATCACAGTTAATATCCTTAAATCCCAATATTTGACACTCTCTGACGTGGTGGTTAAATCACTAGCGTTTAGTTCAAGGGGCCTCCTTTGTTCGGCACACCTGGACTGTGATCACTACAGACGCAAGTCTTTCAGGTTGGGGAGCTGTTTGGGGATCTCTGACAGCACAAGGGGTTTGGAAATCTCAAGAGGCGAGATTACCAATCAATATTTTAGAACTCTGTGCAATTTTCAGAACTCTTCAGTTTTGGCCTCTGTTGAAGAGAGAACCGTTCATTTGCTTTCAGACAGACAATATCACAACTGTGGCATATGTCAATCATCAGGGTTGGACTCACAGTCCCCAAGCAATGAAAGCAGTATCTTGAATACTTGCTTGGGCGGAATTCAGCTCCTGTCTAATCTCAGCGGTGCATATGCCAGGTGTAGACAATTGGGAGGCGGATTATCTCAGCCGTCAGACTTTACATCCAGGGGAGTGGTCTCTCCATCCAGATGTGTTTTCTCAGATTGTTCAGATGTGGGGTCTTCCAGAGATAGATCTCATGGCCTCTCATCTAAACAAGAAACTTCCCAGATACCTGTCCAGGTCCAGGGATGTTCAGGTGGATGCGCTGACACTTCCTTGGTGTTATCATCCTGCTTACATTTTTCCGCCTCTAGTTCTTCTTCCAAGAGTGATATCCAAAATCATCATGGAACAATCGTTTGTGTTGCTGGTGGCTCCAGCGTGGCCACACAGGTTTTGTTATGTGGATCTTGTTCGGATGTTCAGTTGCTAACCTTGGCCACTTCCGTTAAGGCCGGACCTTCTGTCTCAAGGTCCGTTTTTCCATCAGGATCTCAAATCATTAAATTTGAAGGTATGGAAATTGAACGCTTAGTACTAAGTCATAGAGGTTTCTCTGACTCAGTAATTAATACTATGTTACAAGCTCGTAATTCTGTCTCTAGGAGTCTCTATTATCGAATTTGGAAGACCTACATTTCCTGGTGTTCTTCTCATAAATTTCCTTGGCATTCTTTCAGAATTCCTAGAATTTTACAGTTTCTTCAGGATGGTTTGGATAAGGGTTTGTCTGCAAGTTCCTTGAAGGGACAAATATCTGCCCTTTCTGTTTTATTTCATAGAAAGATTGCTAAACTTCCTGATATTCGCTGTTTTTGTACAGGCTTTAGTTCGTATTAAGCCAGTCATTAAATCAATTTCTCCTCCTTGGAGTCTTAATTTGGTTTTGAAGGCGTTACAGGCTCCTCCATTTGAGCCTATGCATTCTTTGGACATTAAACTACTTTCTTGGAAAGTGTTGTTCCTTTTGGCCATCTCATCTGCTAGAAGAGTTTCTGAGCTATCTGCTCTTTCTTGTGAATCTCCTTTTCTGATTTTTCATCAGGATAAGGCGGTTTTGCGGACTTCATTTACATTTTTGCCTAAAGTTGTGAATTCTAACAACATTAGTAGAGAAATTGTTGTCCCTTCCTTGCGTCCTAATCCTAAGAATTCTATGGAAAGATCCTTACATTTTTTGGATGTGGTAAGAGCTTTGAAATATTATGTTGAAGCTACTAAACATTTCAGGAAGACTTCTAGTCTATTTGTTATATTTTTGGGTCCTAGGAAAGGTCAGAAGGCTTCTGCTATTTCCTTGGCTTCTTGTTTAAATCTTTTGATTCATTCAGCTTATTTGGAGTCGGGTAAGACCCCGCCTCAGAGAATTACAGCTCATTCTACTAGATCAGTCATCACTTTGTGGGCTTTTAAGAATGAAGCTTCAGTTGATCAGATTTGCAAAGCAGCAACTTGGTCTTCTTTGCATACATTTACTAAATTCTACCGTTTTGATGTATTTGCTTCTTCAGAAGCAGTTTTTGGTAAAAAAAAGTTCTTCAGGCAGCTGTTTCAGTTTGATTCTTCTGCTGATGTTTTAAGTTTTTATTGTCATTAAAAGAATAAACGTATTATTTGGGTTGTGGATTATTTTGTCAGCGGAAAATGGCCGTTTTTTATTTTATCCCTCCCTCTCTAGTGACTTTTGCGTTCCACATTTTGGGTATTGATATCCCATACGTCACTAGCTCATGGACTTTTGCCAATTACATGAAAGAAAACATAATTTATGTAAGAACTTACCTGATAAATTAATTTCTTTTATATTGGCAAGAGTCCATGAGGCCCACCCTTTTTATGGTGGTTATGATTTTTTGTATAAAGCACAATTATTTCCAAATTCCTTTTTTGATGTTTTTTTACTCCTTTCTTTATCACCCCACTACTTGGCAATTCGTTAAACTGAATTGTGGGTGTGGTGAGGGGTGTATTTATAGTCATTTTGAGGTTTGGGAAACTTTGCCCCTCCTGGTAGGATTGTATATCCCATACGTCACTAGCTCGTGGACTCTTTCCAATATGAAAGAAATTAATTTATCAGGTAAGTTCTTACATAAATTATGTTTTTCTGCTTTATGGCTTCCAAATAGTTGATAGATCTACTTTAATATTACTTCACAAATAAGAATGAACTACACTTCTTGGGATTGTGTGTAGTTTGCTTCGTATAAAAGAAGCCTAATTATAAAATTATTTTATGATCTTGTCAGATAAAATGTTCAGATTAATGGTTTTTTTTCTAGTAGATACGACGAGTCCACGGATTCATCCTTGTGGGATATTATCCTCCTGCTAACAGGAAGTGGCAAAGAGCACCACAGCAGAGCTGTCTATATAGCTCCTCCCTTGACTCCACCCCCCAGTCATTCTCTTTGCCTATACTAAGTAATAGGAAGAGGTAAAGTGAAAGAGGTGATAATATGATAGTTTTATTTTCTTCAAGAAAGACTCTTTTATTTTAAATGGTACCGGTGTGTGCTATTTTTTCTCAGGCAGCAGATGGATGAAGATTTCTGCCTGGAGACTGATGATCTTAGCAGTTGTCACTAAGATCCAGAGTAGTTCCCACAGAATGGCTGAGGAGTACTTGAGTACTTGTGGTTATTAATAGCCTGTTCAACATGTCTGACATTGAGGAAAGTCAATGTTCTATGTGTTTAGAAACCATTGTGGAACCCCCACTTAAGATGTGTCCCTCATGTACTGAAAGGGCCCTACATTGCAAAGAACATATTTTAAGTGATAAAAGTATGTCTAGGGATGATTCTCAGTCTGAAGAGCATCAGTTTATGCCATCCAATTCTCCTCAAGTGTCACAACCTTTTAACGCCTACTCAAGCAACGCCAAGTACATCTAGTGCGTCTAATTCTTTTACTCTGCAAGATATGGCTGCAGTTATGTCTACTACCCTTACAGAGGTATTGTCTAAACTGCCAGGTTTACAGGGTAAGCGCAGTAGGTCCGGTACTAGAGTAAATGCTGAGCCCTCTGAAACTTTATTGGCCATCTCCTTGGGGGTGGGGTATTTACTGTCTGAGGGAGAGCTTTCAGACTCAGGAAAGATGTTCCCTCTAACAGACTCAGATGTAACGGCCTTTAAGTTTAAGCTTGAACACCTCCGCTTGTTACTCCGGGAGGATTTAGCGACTCTGGATGATTGTGACCCTATTGTAATACCACCAGAGAAATTGTATAAAATGGATAAATATCTAGAGGTCCCTACTTACACTAATGTTTTTCCAGTCCCTAGAAGGATTTCGGACATTGTTACTAAGGAATGGGATAGACCAGGCATTCCGTTCTCTCCCCCTCCTACTTTTAAGAAAATGTTTCCCATATCTGACTCCATTCAGGATTCCTGGCAGACGGTCCCTAAGGTGGAGGGAACTATTTCTAGCCTGACTAAGCGTACAACTATACCTATTGAGGACAGTTGTGCTTTCAAAGATCCTATGGATAAAAAATTAGAGGGTCTGTTAAAGAAATTGTTTATACATCGGGGTTTTCTTCTACAACCTATAGCGTGCATTGTTCCTGTAACTACTGCAGCAGCTTTTTGGTTTGAGGCTCTAGAGGAGTCTCTTAAGGTTGAGACCCCATTAGATGATTTTTTGGATAGAATTAAGGCTCTCAAGCTAGCTAATTCTTTTATTAACGATGCCGCCTTTCAAATGGCGAAATTAGCGGCAAAAAATGCAGGCTTTGCCATTTTAGCGCGTGGAGCGTTATGGCTTAAGTCTTGCAGGCCCACTTATCAAGCTCCGTACGGAGCTTGAAGGGCCGTGTTTCTGGCGAGTCTTCAGACTCGCCAGAAACACAACTTATGAAGCAGCGGTCTAAAGACCGCTGCTCCATAACCCTGTCCGCCTGCTCTGAACAGGCGGACAGGAATCGCCAGACATCAACCCGATCGAATACGATCGGGTTGATTGACAGCTCCCTGCTGGCGGCCGATTGGCCGCGAGTCAGCAGGGGGCGGCGTTGCACCAGCAGCTCTTGTGAGCTGCTGGTGCAATGTTAAATGCGGAGAGCGTATTGCTCTCCGCATTTAGCGAGGTCTTGCGGACCTGATCCGCAGTGTCGGATCAGGTCCGCAAGCCCTTTGATAAATGGGCCTGTTGGTCTGCTGATGTGTCATCAAAATCTAAACTTTTAGCTATTCCTTTTAAAGGTAAGACCCTATTCGGGCCTGAACTAAAGGAGATCATTTCTGACATTTCTGGAGGTAAAGGCCATGCCCTTCCTCAGGACAAGACAGTTAATATGAGGGCCAAACAACATAATTTTCGTTCCTTTCGAAACTTTAAAGGTGGACCCTCTACTTCCTCCTCCGCCACAAAGCAGGAGGGTAATTTTGCACAATCCAAGTCAGTCTGGAGACCTAACCAGACCTGGAATAAAGGTAAACAGGCCAAGAAGCCCGCTGCTGCTATCCAGACAGCATTAAGGGGCAGCCCCCGATCCGGGACCAGATCTAGTAGGGGGCAGACTTTCTCTCTTTGCTCAGGCTTGGGCAAGGGACGTTCAGGATCCCTGGGCATTAGAAATCGTGACCCAGGGGTGTTCGTGGTTCCCAAAAAAGTGTGAACCTTCAGACCGATCTTAGATATCAAATGCCTAAAAAATTTCTCAGAGTCCCCATCATTCAAGATGGAGATCATTCAAACTATTTTACCAATGATCCAGGAGGATCAATATAGGACTACTGTGGACTTAAAGGATGCGTATCTTCACATTCCTATCCACAAAGATCATCACCAGTTTCTCAGGTTCGCCTTCCTGGACAAACACTACCAGTTTGTGGCCCTTCCTTTCAGGTTGGCCACAGCTCCCAGAATCTACACAAAGGTGCTAGGGTCCCTTCTGGCGGTTCTAAGGCAGCGGGGCATAGCAGTGGCGCCCTATCTGGACCACTGCAACTGTGCATGCTCAGACAGTGGAATGGGGATTATCCGGATTTATCTCCTCAGATAAATATGGATCTACAAACCAGAGACTCTCTTCTTTGGTGGTTGTCACAGGATCATCTGTCCCAGGGAATGTGCTTCCGCAGACCAGCATGGGTCATAGTGAAGACGGACCCCAGCCTCTTGGGCTGGGGTGCAGTCTGGAATTCCCTGAAGGCTCAGCGTCTTTGGACTCGGGAGGAGTCCCTACTTTCATTCAATATTCTGGAACTGAGGGTAATATTCAACGCGCTTCAAGCGTGGCCTCAGCTGGCCTTGGCCAAATTCATAAGATTTCAGTCGGACATTATCACGACTGTAGCATATATCAATCATCAAGGGGGAACAAAGAGTTCTCTAGCAATGATGGAAGTTTCCAAGATAATTTGATGGGCAGAGACTCACTCGTGCCATCTATCAGCAATCTATATCCCAGGAGTAGAGAACTGGGAAGCGGATTTTCTACGTCGTCAGACTTTTCATCCGGGTGAGTGGGAGCTCCATCCGGAGGTGTTTGCGGCATTGATTCGTCAATGGGGCACACCGGAATTGGATCTGATGGCATCTCGTCAGAATGCCAAACTTCCTTATTACGGGTCCAGATCAAGGGATCCCAAAGCAGTATTGATAGATGCTCTAGCAGTACCCTGGTTGTTCAACCTGGCTTATGTGTTTCCTCCTTTTCCTCTCCTGCCTCGTCTGATTGCCAGAATCAAACAGGAGAGGGCTTCGGTAATCTTGATAGCACCTGCGTGGCCACGCAGGACTTGGTATGCAGATTTAGTGGAAATGTCATCTCTGCCACCATGGAAACTGCCACTGAGACAGAACCTTTTCATTCAAGGTCCGTTCCAACATCCAAATCTAAATTCTCTGCAGCTGACTGCCTGGAGATTGAACGCTTGATTTCTCTTGTTAAGTGTATCCAGTCCACGGATCATCCATTACTTGTGGGATATTCTCCTTCCCAACAGGAAGTTGCAAGAGGATCACCCACAGCAGAGCTGCTATATAGCTCCTCCCCTCACTGCCATATCCAGTCATTCTCTTGCAACTCTCAACTAAGATGGAGGTCGTAAGAGGACTGTGGTGTTTTATACTTAGTTTATTTCTTCAATCAAAAGTTTGTTATTTTTAAATGTTACCGGAGTGTACTGTTTATCTCAGGCAGTATTTAGAAGAAGAATCTGCCTGCGTTTTCTATGATCTTAGCAGAAGTAACTAAGATCCTTTGCTGTTCTCACATATTCTGAGGAGTGAGGTAACTTCAGAGGGGGAATAGCGTGCAGGTTTTCCTGCAATAAGGTATGTGCAGTTAAAATATTTTTCTAGGGATGGAATTTGCTAGAAAATGCTGCTGATACCGAAGTAATGTAAGTAAAGCCTTAAATGCAGTGATAGCGACTGGTATCAGGCTTATTAATAGAGATACATACTCTTATAAAAGTGTATTTTAAAACGTTTGCTGGCATGTTTAATCGTTTTTTTACATATGTTTGGTGATAAAACTTATTGGGGCCTAGTTTTTTCCACATGGCTGGCTTGAATTTCTCCAACATAGGTGTGTCCGGTCCACGGCGTCATCCTTACTTGTGGGATATTCTCTTCCCCAACAGGAAATGGCAAAGAGCCCAGCAAAGCTGGTCACATGATCCCTCCTAGGCTCCGCCTACCCCAGTCATTCTCTTTGCCGTTGTACAGGCAACATCTCCACGGAGATGGCTTAGAGTTTTTTAGTGTTTAACTGTAGTTTTTTTTTATTCAATCAAGAGTTTGTTATTTTAAAATAGTGCTGGTATGTACTATTTACTCTGAAACAGAAAAGAGATGAAGATTTCTGTTTGTAAGAGGAAAATGATTTTAGCAACCGTTACTAAAATCCATGGCTGTTCCACACAGGACTGTTGAGAGGAATTAACTTCAGTTGGGGGAACAGTGAGCAGTCTTTTGCTGCTTGAGGTATGACACATTCTAACAAGACGATGTAATGCTGGAAGCTGTCATTTTCCCTATGGGATCCGGTAAGCCATTTTTATTCAGACAGTAAATAAGGGCTTCACAAGGGCTTATTAAGACTGTAGACATTTTCTGGGCTAAATCGATTCATATATACACATATTTAGCCTTGAGGAATCATTTAATCTGGGTATTTTTGTAAAATAATATCGGCAGGCACTGTTTTAGACTCCTTATTCTCTAGGGGCTTTCCCTAATCATAGGCAGAGCCTCATTTTCGCGCCGGTATTGCGCACTTGTTTTTGAGAAGCATGACATGCAGTCGCATGTGTGAGGAGCTCTGATACATAGAAAAGACTTTCTGAAGGCGTCATTTGGTATCGTATTCCCCTTTGGGCTTGGTTGGGTCTCAGCAAAGCAGATACCAGGGACTGTAAAGGGGTTAAAGATAAAAACGGCTCCGGTTCCGTTATTTTAAGGGTTAAAGCTTCCAAATTTGGTGTGCAATACTTTTAAGGCTTTAAGACACTGTGGTGAAATTTTGGTGAATTTTGAACAATTCCTTCATACTTTTTCGCAATTGCAGTAATAAAGTGTGTTCAGTTTAAAATTTAAAGTGACAGTAACGGTTTTATTTTAAAACGTTTTTTGTACTTTGTTATCAAGTTTATGCCTGTTTAACATGTCTGAACTACCAGATAGACTGTGTTCTGAATGTGGGGAAGCCAAGGTTCCTTCTCTTTTAAATAGATGTGATTTATGTGACACTGAAAATGATGCCCAAGATGATTCCTCAAGTGAGGGGAGTAAGCATGGTACTGCATCATTCCCTCCTTCGTCTACACCAGTCTTGCCCACTCAGGAGGCCCCTAGTACATCTAGCGCGCCATTACTCCTTACTATGCAACAATTAACGGCTGTAATGGATAATTCTATCAAAAACATTTTAGCCAAAATGCCCACTTATCAGCGCAAGCGCGACTGCTCTGTTTTAGATACTGAAGAGCATGGGGACGCTGATGATAATGGTTCTGAAATGCCCCTACACCAGTCTGAGGGGGCCAGGGAGGTTTTGTCTGAGGGAGAAATTTCAGATTCAGGGAAAATTTCTCAACAAGCTGAACCCGATGTGATTACATTTAAATTTAAGTTGGAACATCTCCGCGCTCTGCTTAAGGAGGTATTATCCACTCTGGATGATTGTGAGAATTTGATCATCCCAGAGAAACTATGTAAAATGGACAAGTTCCTAGAGGTCCCGGGGCTCCCAGAAGCTTTTCCTATACCCAAGCGGGTGGCGGACATTGTAAATAAAGAATGGGAAAGGCCCGGTATACCTTTCGTCCCTCCCCCCATATTTAAAAAATTGTTTCCTATGGTCGACCCCAGAAAGGACTTATGGCAGACAGTCCCCAAGGTCGAGGGAGCGGTTTCTACTTTAAACAAACGCACCACTATACCCAATAGAAGATAGTTGTGCTTTCAAAGATCCTATGGATAAAAAATTAGAAGGTTTGCTTAAAAAGATGTTTGTTCAGCAAGGTTACCTTCTACAACCAATTTCATGCATTGTCCCTGTCACTACAGCCGCGTGTTTCTGGTTCGATGAGCTAGTAAAGGCGATCGATAGTGATTCTCCTCCTTAGGAGGAGATTATGGACAGAATCCGTGCTCTCAAATTGGCCAATTCTTTCACCCTAGACGCCACTTTGCAATTGGCTAGGTTAGCGGCGAAAAATTCTGGGTTTGCTATTGTGGCGCGCAGAGCGCTTTGGTTGAAATCTTGGTCAGCGGATGCGTCTTCCAAGAACAAACTACTTAACATTCCTTTCAAGGGGAAAACGCTGTTTGGCCCTGACTTGAAAGAGATTATCTCTGATATCACTGGGGGTAAGGGCCACGCCCTTCCTCAGGATAGGTCTTTCAAGGCCAAAAATAAACCTAATTTTCGTCCCTTTCGTAGAAACGGACCAGCCCCAAGTGCTACGTCCTCTAAGCAAGAGGGTAATACTTCTCAAGCCAAGCCAGCCTGGAGACCAATGCAAGGCTGGAACAAGGGAAAGCAGGCCAAGAAACCTGCCACTGCTACCAAGACAGCATGAAATGTTGGCCCCCGATCCGGGACCGGATCTGGTGGGGGGCAGACTCTCTCTCTTTGCTCAGGCTTGGGCAAGAGATGTTCTGGATCCTTGGGCACTAGAAATAGTCTCCCAAGGTTATCTTCTGGAATTCAAGGGGCTTCCCCCAAGGGGGAGGTTCCACAGGTCTCAATTGTCTTCAGACCATATAAAGAGACAGGCATTCTTACATTGTGTAGAAGACCTGTTAAAAATGGGAGTGATTCATCCTGTTCCATTAGGAGAACAAGGGATGGGGTTCTACTCCAATCTGTTCATAGTTCCCAAAAAAGAGGGAACGTTCAGACCAATCTTAGATCTCAAGATCTTAAACAAGTTTCTCAAGGTTCCATCGTTCAAAATGGAAACCATTCGAACAATTCTTCCTTCCATCCAGGAAGGTCAATTCATGACCACGGTGGATTTAAAGGATGCGTATCTACATATTCCTATCCACAAGGAACATCATCGGTTCCTAAGGTTCGCATTCCTGGACAAGCATTACCAGTTCGTGGCGCTTCCTTTCGGATTAGCCACTGCTCCAAGGATTTTCACAAAGGTACTAGGGTCCCTTCTAGCGGTACTAAGACCAAGGGGCATTGCAGTAGTTCCTTACTTGGACGACATTCTGATTCAAGCGTCGTCCCTTCCTCAAGCAAAGGCTCACACGGACATAGTCCTGGCCTTTCTCAGATCTCACGGATGGAAAGTGAACGTGGAAAAGAGTTCTCTATCTCCGTCGACAAGGGTTCCCTTCTTGGGAACAATAATAGACTCCTTAGAAATGAGGATTTTTCTGACAGAGGCCAGAAAAACAAAACTTCTAAACTCTTGTCAAACACTTCATGCCGTTCCTCTTCCTTCCATAGCGCAGTGCATGGAAGTAATAGGTTTGATGGTAGCGGCAATGGACATAGTTCCTTTTGCGCGCATTCATCTAAGACCATTACAACTGTGCATGCTCAGTCAGTGGAATGGGGACTATACAGACTTGTCTCCGAAGATACAAGTAAATCAGAGGACCAGAGACTCACTCCATTGGTGGCTGTCCCTGGACAACCTGTCACAAGGGATGACCTTCCGCAGACCAGAGTGGGTCATTGTCACGACCGACGCCAGTCTGATGGGCTGGGGCGCGGTCTGGGGTCCCCTGAAAGCTCAGGGTCTTTGGTCTCGGGAAGAATCTCTTCTACCGATAAATATTCTGGAACTGAGAGCGATATTCAATGCTCTCAAGGCTTGGCCTCAGCTAGCAAAGGCCAAGTTCATACGGTTTCAATCAGACAACATGACGACTGTTGCGTACATCAACCATCAGGGGGGAACAAGGAGTTCCCTGGCGATGGAAGAAGTGACCAAAATCATTCAATGGGCGGAGACTCACTCCTGCCACCTATCTGCAATCCACATCCCAGGAGTGGAAAATTGGGAAGCGGATTTTCTGAGTCGTCAGACATTACATCCGGGGGAGTGGGAACTCCATCCGGAAATCTTTGCCCAAATTACTCAACTGTGGGGCATTCCAGACATGGATCTGATGGCCTCTCGTCAGAACTTCAAGGTTCCTTGCTACGGGTCCAGATCCAGGGATCCCAAGGCGACTCTAGTAGATGCACTAGTAGCACCTTGGACCTTCAAACTAGCTTATGTATTCCCGCCGTTTCCTCTCATCCCCAGGCTGGTAGCCAGGATCAATCAAGAGAGGGCGTCGGTGATCTTGATAGCTCCTGCGTGGCCACGCAGGACTTGGTATGCAGATCTGGTGAATATGTCATCGGCTCCACCATGGAAGCTACCTTTGAGACGAGACCTTCTTGTTCAAGGTCCGTTCGAACATCCGAATCTGGTCTCACTCCAGCTGACTGCTTGGAGATTGAACGCTTGATCTTATCAAAACGAGGGTTCTCAGATTCTGTTATTGATACTCTTGTTCAGGCCAGAAAGCCTGTAACTAGAAAAATTTACCACAAAATATGGAAAAAATATATCTGTTGGTGTGAATCTAAAGGATTCCCTTGGGACAAGGTAAAGATTCCTAAGATTCTATCCTTTCTTCAAGAAGGATTGGAGAAAGGATTATCTGCAAGTTCCTTGAAGGGACAGATTTCTGCCTTGTCTGTGTTACTTCACAAAAAGCTGGCAGCTGTGCCAGATGTTCAAGCCTTTGTTCAGGCTCTGGTTAGAATCAAGCCTGTTTACAAACCTTTGACTCCTCCTTGGAGTCTCAACTTAGTTCTTTCAGTTCTTCAGGGGGTTCCGTTTGAACCCTTACATTCCGTTGATATTAAGTTATTATCTTGGAAAGTTTTGTTTTTGGTTGCAATTTCTTCTGCTAGAAGAGTTTCAGAATTATCTGCTCTGCAGTGTTCTCCTCCTTATCTGGTGTTCCATGCAGATAAGGTGGTTTTACGTACTAAACCTGGTTTTCTTCCAAAAGTTGTTTCTAACAAAAACATTAACCAGGAGATAGTCGTACCTTCTTTGTGTCCGAAACCAGTTTCGAAGAAGGAACGTTTGTTGCACAATTTGGATGTTGTTCGCGCTCTAAAATTCTATTTAGATGCTACAAAGGATTTTAGACAAACATCTTCCTTGTTTGTTGTTTATTCTGGTAAAAGGAGAGGTCAAAAAGCAACTTCTACCTCTCTCTCTTTTTGGATTAAAAGCATCATCAGATTGGCTTATGTGACTGCCGGACGGCAGCCTCCTGAAAGAATCACAGCTCATTCCACTAGGGCTGTGGCTTCCACATGGGCCTTCAAGAACGAGGCTTCTGTTGATCAGATATGTAGGGCAGCGACTTGGTCTTCACTGCACACTTTTACCAAATTTTACAAGTTTGATACTTTTGCTTCTTCTGAGGCTATTTTTGGGAGAAAGGTTTTGCAAGCCGTGGTGCCTTCCATTTAGGTGACCTGATTTGCTCCCTCCCTTCATCCGTGTCCTAAAGCTTTGGTATTGGTTCCCACAAGTAAGGATGACGCCGTGGACCGGACACACCTATGTTGGAGAAAACAGAATTTATGTTTACCTGATAAATTACTTTCTCCAACGGTGTGTCCGGTCCACGGCCCGCCCTGGTTTTTTAATCAGGTCTGATAATTTATTTTCTTTAACTACAGTCACCACGGTATCATATGGTTTCTCCTATGCAAATATTCCTCCTTAACGTCGGTCGAATGACTGGGGTAGGCGGAGCCTAGGAGGGATCATGTGACCAGCTTTGCTGGGCTCTTTGCCATTTCCTGTTGGGGAAGAGAATATCCCACAAGTAAGGATGACGCCGTGGACCGGACACACCGTTGGAGAAAGTAATTTATCAGGTAAACATAAATTCTGTTTTTGCCTAGAAACAGTTCCTTGAGGCTTCCCACTGTTGTAATATGAGTGGGAGGGGCCTATTTTGGCGTTGTTTTGCACAGCAAAAATTACAGACACAGACATCCAGCTTCTTCCTGCATGATCCAGGACTTCTCTGAAGGGCTCAAAAGGCTTCAAAAGTCGTATTGAGGGAGGTAAAAAGCCACAGTAGAGCTGTGGCAGTTGTTGTGACTCTTTAAAAAACGTTTTTGTCATTTGTTATTCCGTTTTTGGTATTAAGGGGTTAATCATCCATTTGCAAGTGGGTGCAATGCTCTGCTAACTTATTACATACACTGTAAAAAATTTCGTTAGTGTAACTGCATTTTTTCACTGTTATTTCAAAATTTGGTATGACCTTTCGCAGGCCAGATTGGACGATTGTAACAACAGATGCCAGCCTTCTAGGTTGGGGCACAGTCTGGAACTCCCTGAAGGCTCAGGGATCGTGGACTCAGGAGGAGAAACTCCTCCCAATAAATATTCTGGAGTTAAGAGCAATATTCAATGCTCTTCTAGCTTGGCCTCAGTTAGCAACACTGAGGTTCATCAAATTTCAGTCGGACAACATCACGACTGTGGCTTACATCAACCATCAAGGGGGAACCAGGAGTTCCCTAGCGATATTAGAAGTCTCAAATATAATTCGCTGGGCAGAGTCTCACTCTTGCCACCTGTCAGCGATCCACATCCCAGGCGTAGAGAACTGGGAGGCAGATTTTCTAAGTCGTCAGACTTTTCATCCGGGGGAGTGGGAACTCCATCCGGAGGTGTTTGCTCAACTGGTCCATCGTTGGGGCAAACCAGAACTGGATCTCATGGCGTCTCGCCAGAACGCCAAGCTTCCTTGTTACGGATCCAGGTCCAGGGACCCGGGAGCAACGCTGATAGATGCTCTAGCAGCTCCTTGGTTCTTCAACCTGGCCTATGTGTTTCCACCGTTTCCTCTGCTCCCTCGACTGATTGCCAAAATCAAACAGGAGAGAGCATCAGTGATTCTGATAGCGCCTGCGTAGCCACGCAGGACCTGGTATGCAGACCTAGTGGACATGTCATCTTTTCCACCATGGACTCTACCTCTGAGGCAGGACCTTCTAATACAAGGTCCTTTCAATCATCCAAATCTACTTTCTCTGAGACTGACTGCATGGAGATTGAACGCTTGATTCTATCAAGGCGTGGCTTCTCCGAGTCAGTCATTGATACCTTAATACAGGCTCGGAAGCCTGTCACCAGGAAAATCTACCATAAGATATGGCATAAATATCTTTATTGGTGTGAATCTTGATAAAGGCCCAAGCGGCTGAAACGCGTAGAACTTTGCTCACTGGAAAGATTGCTACTTTTGAATACTTTCATTTAAGTCGGATATAGTGCAGTAGGCTGGGTACTTTGAACTAAACATAAGCATGTGCAGTTCTATAAGTATAATTCCTAACCCATGATCTGATCACTATCCTTCTTATAATTTAACCGCTGTGAAATAAGACAGCGGTGACTCAACAAACAATCTACTTCTCTTCAACTTTGCTCCGGAACCACTTGGAGGCAATTAACCACAAGGAGAAATCTCCCCACAACAACACAGAGATTTCACTGTCACGCTGACATTCGATACGGCGTATATGATACGCATACAAAGCCATCACAAACCACAGAGTTGATATAAAGAAAAATATCAGGACACGGACATCATACGGCAGGGAAAATTAAAGTTGGAACTTTGACCTTTTTCCTTGAGAGAACTGCCGACAAATAGAAACTGTTTTAAAAAACATAATCAATACAGGACTAAACACTGAGAGTCCCGGTCCATTGAAATAGCGAATATACACAAATCTCTGCATATAAGGTAATATCAATACAAATATCTAACACCTATATGCACGGTGATAATCGCTATTTTTTCTTTAAAGTTTAATATATAAAACCTGTTCAAATTGCTTTTAATTAATTTGTTATATTGTCATTGTTTTATAATATAACGCTACATTTGTATACATTGTATCTAATTTTCCATATAGAATTGATGCCGGCATCCATCTTTATTTATATTTTTAATTTTTATTAAAACTTTTTATATGAAACACAAGGTTTATATGAATATCACTATATAAGAAAAATATATATAACTCTTACAGAATATCTATCTTTACACCCTCTTTAAGCTTTAATTTAGCGCTAACCCTAAACACACTTTTTTTCATGAATCCAAGAGTTACTCATGGAGTAAGGTTAGGATTCCTAGGATATTGTCCTTTCTCCAAGAGGGTTTGGACAAAGGCTTATCAGCTAGTTCTTTAAAAGGACAGATCTCTGTCTATTCTTTTGCACAAGCGTCTGGCAGAAGTTCCAGACGTCCAGGCATTTTGTCAGGCTTTGGTTAGGATTAAGCCTGTGTTTAAAACTGTTGCTCCCCCGTGGAGCTTGAACTTGGTTCTTAAAGTTCTTCAGGGAGTTCAGTTTGAACCCCTTCATTCCATTGATATTAAACTTTTATCTTGGAAAGTTCTGTTTTTGATGGCTATTTCCTCGGCTCGAAGAATCTCGGAGTTATCTGCCTTACATTGTGATTCTCCTTATCTGATTTTTCATTCAGACAAGGTAGTTCTGCGTACCAAACCTGGGTTTTTACCTAAGGTGGTTTCTAACAGGAATATCAATCAAGAGATTGTTGTTCCATCATTGTGTCCTTATACTTCTTCAAAGAAGGAACGTCTTTTGCATAATCTGGACGTAGTCCGTGCCTTGAAGTTTTACTTACAGGCTACTAAAGATTTTCGTCAAACATCTGCCCTGTTTGTCGTTTACTCTGGACAGAGGAGAGGTCAAAAAGCTTCGGCAACCTCTCTCTCCTTTTGGCTTCGGAGCATAATACGCTTAGCCTATGAGACTGCTGGACAGCAGCCCCCTGAAAGAATTACAGCTCATTCTACTAGAGCTGTGGCTTCCACCTGGGCCTTTAAAAATGAGTCCTCTGTTGAACAGATTTGCAAGGCTGCGACTTGGTCTTCGCTTCACACCTTTTCAAAATTTTACAAATTTGACACTTTTTCTTCTTCGGAGGCTGTTTTTGGGAGAAAGGTTCTACAGGCAGTGGTTCCTTCCGTTTAAGTTCCTGCCTTGTCCCTCCCATCATCCGTGTACTTTAGCTTTGGTATTGGTATCCCACAAGTAATGGATGATCCGTGGACTGGATACACTTAACAAGAGAAAACATAATTTATGCTTACCTGATAAATTTATTTCTCTTGTAGTGTATCCAGTCCACGGCCCGCCCTGTCCTTTTAAGGCAGGTCTAAATTTTTATTAAACTACAGTCCTATGGTTTCTCCTTTCTCGTCTTGTTTCGGTCGAATGACTGGATATGGCAGTGAGGGGAGGAGCTATATAGCAGCTCTGCTGTGGGTGATCCTCTTGCAACTTCCTGTTGGGAAGGAGAATATCCCACAAGTAATGGATGATCCGTGGACTGGATACACTACAAGAGAAATAAATTTATCAGGTAAGCATAAATTATTTTTTTATATAAGCAGGGATTCTCTGAGTCAGTCATTGATACCTTGATTCAGGCTCGGAAGCCTGTCACTAGGAAAATTTACCATAAGATATGGCGTAAATATCTTTATTGGTGCAAATCCAAGGGCTACTCATGGAGTAGGGTTAGAATTCCTAGGATTTTGTCCTTTCTCCAAGAAGGATTGGAGAAGGGATTATCGGCTAGTTCCTTAAAGGGACAAATTTCTGCTTTGTCAATTATACTGCACAGACGTCTGGCGGATGTCCCAGAATTTCAGTCTTTTTGTCAGGCTTTAGTCATAATCAAGCCTGTGTTTAAACCTGTTGCTCCGCCATGGAGTTTGAATTTAGTTCTAAATGTTCTTCAAGGGGTTCCATTTGAACCCATGCATTCCAAAGATATTAAGCTTTTATCTTGTAAAGTTTTGTTTTTAGTTGCTATATCTTCTGCTCGAAGAGTTTCTGAGCTTTCTGCGTTACAATGCGACTCGCCTTATCTTATATTCCATTCTGATAAGGTGGTTTTGCGTACTAAACCTGGATTCCTTCCTAAGGTTGTTTCAACTAAGAATATTAATCAGGAAATTGTTGTTCCTTCTCTATGTCCTAATCCTTCTTCTAAGAAGGAGCGTCTGTTACATAACTTGGACGTGGTAAGTGCCTTGAAGTTTTAATTACAAGCGACCAAGGATTTCCGTCAAACATCTTCTCTCTTTGTTGTTCATTCTGGAAAGCGTGGGGTCAAAAAGCTACGGCTACCTCTTTCTTTTTGGCTGAAAAGCATCATCCGTTTGGCATACGAGACTGCTGGACAGCAGCCTCCTGAAAAAATTACAGCTCATTCTACTAGAGCAGTGGCTTCCACATGGGCTTTTAAAAACGATGCTTCTGTTGAACAGATTTGTAAGGCTGCGACTTGGTCCTCCCTTCATACCTTTTCCAAATTTTCCAAATTTGATACTTCTTCTGAGGCTATTTTTGGGAGAAAAGTTCTTCAAGCAGTGGTGCCTTCCGTTTAGGTATCTGTCTTGTCCCTCCCGTTCATCCGTGTCCTGTAGCTTTGGTATTGTATCCCACAAGTAAGGATGAATCCGTAGACTCGTTGTATCTAGTAGAAGAAAAGGAAATTTATGCTTACCTGATAAATCGATTTCTTCTACGATACGACAAGTCCACAGCCCTCCCTGTCATTTTAGACAGATTATATTTTTGTTTTCAAACTTCAGTCACCTCTGCACCTTTTTTAGTTTCTCCTTTTTCTTCCTATACCTTCGGTCGAATGACTGGGGGGTGGGGTCAAGGGAGGAGCTATATAGACAGCTCTGCTGTGGTGCTCTTTTTCATCTAACACTGAACTCTGCATGTATTAGCAGTAATGTGTGTCATGTCCTTGATGAGAATAGTCAATAGTCTTCAGTTCCTTATCACTTTTTTTTTAATCCTACTGATTTCTTAAAATTTGAATTATCTCTTATTGCATTTAATTATATACAGATTAGCATCAAGGAGCAAACACATTTTTTTACTATATGTATATTAAACTACACAATTTTGTTTTCTGGATATCAGTGATAATTGTAATTTAAAAGCTCAATTAACACTGTGAGATTGTTTTGTTAATTGATCCTTTATATCCCTCCCTAACTGGCTTTTGCAAAGATAACACGTAAGACAACAGACTGTTAAACCTGGGGAAACCTAGGTGGTAGCCCCTATTACTTTGTGGAGACTAAACATTCTATTTAATATTTAAACAATATAATTTTAAAAAATGTTTACATATTATTCTTAGGCTAATCTCTGCATACATCAACATTCTGTCTTTACAATTGCAAAGTGATCTAATGTGCACTGATGCTTGCATATAGTTAAAGTCCGCGCAAGTGCACTAATAGATTACAGGGAGCTAGCTGAACACTATTGATAAGCAAGAGGCATATTTTTGTAGCCATCAATCACCAGCTAGCTCCCAGAAGTGCTTTGCTGCTTCTGTGCCTATCTATGCAGTTAACTCAGGTAAAGTAGTGTTCAGGAGCAGCAGAGCAATACCAAATAGTAGCAACAGTTGTGGAGCTAGGTCAGTGGTAGTTTCCACTCAGAACCAGCAGTGCTCTGTGGCTTCCAAACAGCACTTTAACTGTGTGTTTAACCCCTTTGTGGAAGAGTTAGCGCATTGCTAGTGTTAAAATTACATGGTCTAATTACTTATATCTTCAGTTTTCATAATTATTTGAAATTATTTAAATTGCATAGGCAGATGATCTAAATAAAATCTGACACTTTCAGGAAATAAGATACATTCCCGGTACTGTCTGTAAAAAAAAAAAACTAAATCAACAGTAGGAGAGACACATCTTAGACTAAACCATATTAAATTATATTTAATTTATCCAAAATGATAGTATGTTTGGTACAAATAATGGTGATGAGAAATTTGATACAAAAAATGTGTTATAACTGAGAAATGTATATGTTATAAAAAAAAAACTGTAATCTTTAAACATTTTTTATATGTCTGTTTCTCTTTTTAAATAGGACTAGTCCTCCTCCACCGGGAATATATCTGATGCCAATTTCCTTGCTGGTAAATGGTGTTATTGTGGCCATATCTTGATCCGTATTCATCTCTGACCTGCTGAACACCGCGTATTGCAACAGGCACAAGTTCACCTGTAGGACACATCACCTCTAGCAGTGGTGCAGTACAGTTCTAGCCAGCCTTATTTGTTTTTTAAGTTAACCAAAAAAGTTTGACGTTCTTGTTGAAGATGCTGTACAAGCTTCAAATAACCTAACACATGCAAGCAGTGAACACATTGGTAATGTTAGCAGTGCAATGAAGTTTTAATGCTTTGCACTGCTTTTTGATCAATAAAGTATTGGAAATTAATGTATTTTCCATTCATATAAAGTATAAGTATCTGTATATACTTCAGTGTTCAGGCACATGTTTGTTTTTTCACCAGCAATGTAATTATGTGATATAGCTTATCATTTAATGATATATTTGCTATTAGAAAGAGAATGAATTTTAACATCTGTCTGCTAAGTTGAACCGTTTTTAGGAATCATTGACCCTTTAAAGGGACACTAAACCCAAAATGTTTCTTTCATGATTCCGGTAGAGAATACAATTTTAAACAGCATTCCAATTTACTTCTATTATCTAAATTGTTTCATTCTTGAGATATCCGTTGTTTAAGAAATAGCCATGCACATGTGTGAGCCAATCACATGAAGCATCTATGTGCAGCACCCAATCAGCAGCTGCTGCGCCTATCTAGATATGCTTTTCAGCAAAGAATATCAAGAGAATGAAGCAAATTAGATAATAGAAGTAAATTAGAAAGTTGTTTAAAATTACATGCTCTATCTGAATCATGAAAGAAAAAATGTGGGTTGTATGTCCCTTTAATGTCAGCTTCTATACAAAAAGCACTCAAATTGTTAGTCTTTATTTAACATAAAACAATTTCATGTGTTTTGTTGTTTAATGATTTATGTAAAATATGTGTAGCTTTGAAGAATAAGCAGTGTCCTGTGATGGCAAAGTTCCATGGTCAGTTGAATATACTGTGTGTAATAGCACACACTCATACAGTGATATACTCATGTATTTTGTAATCCATACTGTCATACTGCCTTGCTTTAAAACCTGCACATGTGTGTGGTAAATAAACTGTCCCTTTTTAGCCGCAGTGAGTTCTTTTGCATACCTATAGAGGAAGCAACTACAGCTGCGTTCCAGCAGTACTAAACAACAGTGTGCAACAATAATTCAGTTGTATTTGTAGGCTGTTCTTCACAGCTTTAGTTCTGCGTTAGTAAATTGTCCATGTGGGCAAATATTCAGACAGTATTTCTACTGAAACCTGAGAAGTGTGACATTCCATGCGCTTTCTATGTCTCAACAGGATATCCTGTTATGATTACTATTAACACAAATTGAATTTGCTAAGTTGTGACAAATCAGGGGTTTAAAAAAAAATGAAACAATGGAAGGATGTTTTTTAAATAGTTAATTCAGCCTTCTGTAAAAACCAGGCTCGGCCACCAATGGGCTGATAAGTTGAAAAAAGACAAAAAAAATGTTTTTTAATTATTTAATTAAAACTTCCAAAGAAATAGAATGGGCTTGGGGGTTTAAGAAAATATGTACATTTTAAAATGTATTAACTATTTTGTATTTTATTTTTCAAAATAAAAGCTTTAAATGTGAGTTGCTTGCCAGCAAGTCCAAGTGTGTTTATTTCATACTTAGAACACAAGTACACAAACACATCTGTTATTTTGATACAATAGAATTATAATTTTGGTACAATATGCATTAGTTTTCTTTCCACAGCAATTTCACTCAAATTTACTGTATGAATTCAAGTGACAACATTTTGTTAAATCATGGTAATTTTCACACTAATCATCCTGGAACTCTAAAAGTCTTGCTTGGGGGCTGCAAGCCCTTCAGATCCTTAAAATGAACGCAGCCAGTGATTGGCTAGGTTGTGCGACTGCAGCTGATGGTTACCCGCACAGGACCAGCAGTTCTCTCTGGCTCTTTTTTGGGGTTAATTGTTGCACTACAATGTCTCTTTAACACATTTAAGTTATCGAATTATGATAGTATCTGCATATGGAATAAACACTTAAATCACGTTATCATGTAATTTCAAATGGTTACACTTCATTTTGTGTTTGTGAGTCTTAAAACATTCACTGTAATTAGCTCATGGAATCTCCCAGCATGAGTTAAATTAGAAACCTATGAGACGCACTGGGAGGAAACTCAAATCAAATTCCGTATGCAAAGTACTTTACAAAATGTTGTGTGTTTTATTAAAGGGGCATTGTACTCAATTTAGTTTTCTTCATATTTTACCCTCTGTTTTCTAACACTGAATTCCAATCATGCTTTCTTATTTCACCTGTCCTATGCCTGTATTGGTACACTAGTAAATTCTTGCTGGTGTACTGTTTTGTACTTGGGAAACCATTTTATGTTTATGATGTTTTATGAGGATGCTGCTATAGTTTTAAGTATTGCTGTTTACAGATTGATAGCAAAACCACTGTTTCTTTCATGTAATTAGCAAGAGTCCATGAGCTAGTGACATATGGGATATACATTCCTACCAGGAGGGGCAAAGTTTCCCAAACCTCAAAATGCCTATAAATACACCCCTCACCACACCCACAATTCAGTTTTACAAACTTTGCCTCCCATGGAGGTGGTTGGAACTCTGTGCGATTTTCAGAGCTCTTAAGTTCTGGCCTCTTCTGAAGAGAGAATTGTTTATTTGTTTTCAGACAGACAATGTCACAACCGTGGCATATGTCAATCATCAAGGTGGGACTCACAGTCCTCAGGCTATGAAAGAAGTATCTCGGATACTTGTATGGGCGGAATCCAGCTCCTGTATAATCTCTGCGGTTCATATCCCAGGTGTAGACAATTGGGAAGCGGATTATCTCAGTCGCCAGACGTTACATCCGGGCGAATGGTCTCTTCACCCAGAGGTATTTCTTCAGATTGTTCAAATCTGGGGACTTCCAGAAATAGATCTGATGGCCTCTCATCTAAACAAGAAACTTCCCAGGTATCTGTCCAGATCCAGGGATCCTCAGGCGGAAGCAGTGGGCGCGTTGTCGCTTCCTTGGATTTATCAACCTGCTTATATCTTTCCGCCTCTAGTTCTTCCAAAAGTGATTTCCAAAATTCTAATGGAACGTTCGTTTGTATTGCTGGTGGCTCCAGCATGGCCTCACAGGTTTTGGTATGCGGATCTTGTTCGGATGGCAAGTTGCCAACCTTGGACACTTCCGTTAAGCGCTGAAAAGCTTAAAAGGCTAAGATTACAAACGGAATTACAGTGAGAGCCTCATTTTGGGTTCACATAAGTTTACCGCAGTAATACTGACAAGCGGCATAAATACATCCATTTTTAAATAGCGGATAAAAAAGAAAAGTAGGCAGATTCTAGATTAGTATCAGTGATCGAGTTCACAACTTTAATCAGATAAACTTCATTCATTTTAGGTTAGATGACTATTAAATACAACACAAAATATGACATTAGGAAGTTTCCCAGAGATGCAATGGGCCAAACAGGAAGGGGAGGGTTTTCCAAATTTTGTATAGTCTTAAGAAAGGCCTAGTCTAGGCCGAAACCCGTTGGCATACTGGTGAGCTTGGTTTTAATTATCATTGTTTATTGTATACAGTGTTGCACTATTTGTTTTTCTTTTGTTTCCTTTTAGGTTTTTTACAGTGTTACTGTTTTAATATGAGTATATGACATCAGACACTCGGCTTTTACTCATGCCTATGTGAATTTGCCATCTGTTCCTGATATTTTTCATATTTTTCAAATTTTTTCACTTTATTTTTGTTTTTTCACAATTGGCTTTGACTATTTGAACGTATACAAACACTTTTTCAGCTTGTTTACAACCCTGTCTGTCTCACACTAATTTTGAAATTGGGTTTTAATTTTTTTATACCTTTTCATTCATTTTTTACCACATTTTTTCTTCACGTCATATTGGAGGACACTTCGACGGACTTACATGGGATTTTATTGTGACTGTATCAGCATATCAATGTACTTTTCTTAAGTTTTATATGTGCACATATTTATTATTGGGACTTCAGTATTGCAATTTGATTTATTCCATTCCATTTATTATCATATTGTTGATTTCATTACTTATCTTTTTACACGAATTACTACGGCAGAGTTCCGTCTCTATCACGGAGGTCACTTATTGTGTGTTACATCATTACTAGGAGACTTTTTTCCATTTTTACCAATTGGCATGTTTTAATTAGGCTGATTTGTATTTATATGGTTTTAAAGCATTCTGTTAGACATGGACCCATGCATCTTGTTTTAACTTTTATTCTATATGTGTAGAAATTATTTGATTTGTATAACATTGTATTAAATTTTTCCATAAGGATCTCAAATCATTAAATTTGAAGGTATGGAGATTGAGGTTTCTCTGACTCAGTGATTAATACTATGATACAGGCTCATAATCTGTGTCTAGAAAGATTTATTATCGAGTCTGGAAGACTTACATTTCTTGGTGTTCTTCTCATAAATTCTCTTGGCATTCTTTTAGAATTCCTAGAATTTTACAGTTTCTTCAGGATGGTTTGGATAAGGGTTTGTCTGCAAGCTCTTTGAAAGGTCAAATCTCTGCTCTTTCTGTTCTTTTTCACAGAAAGATTGCTAATCATCCTGATATTCATTGTTTTGTACAGGCTTTGGTTCATATCAAGCCTGTCATTAAGTCAATCTCTCCTCCTTGAAGTCTTAATTTGGTTCTGAGGGCTTTACAGGCTCCTCTGTTTGAACCTATGCATTCTCTGGATATTAAATTACTTTCTTGGAAAGTGTTGTTCCTTTTAGCCATCTCTTCTGCTAGAAGAGTTTGAGTTATTTGCTCTTTCTTGTGAATCTCCTTTTCTGATTTTTCATCAGGATAAGGCAGTGTTGCGGATTTCATTTAAATTTTTACCTAAGGTTGTGAATTCTAACAACATTAGTAGAGAAATTGTTGTCCCTTCATTGTGTCCTAATCCTAAGAATTCTCTGGAGAGATCTTTACTTTCTTTGGATGTAGTAAGAGCTTTGAAATATTATGTTGAAGCTACTAAAGGTTTTAGAAAGACTTCTAGTCTATTTGTTATCTTTTCTGGTTCCAGGAAAGGTCAGAAGGCTTCTGCCATTTCTTTGGCATCTTGGTTAAAATCTTTGATTCATCATGCTTATGTTGAGTCAGGTAAGTCCCCGCCTCAAAGGATTACAGCTCATTCTACTAGGTCAGTTTCTACTTCCTGGGCTTTTAGGAATAAAGCTTCTGTTTATCAAATTTGCACAGCAGCAACTTGGTCTTCTTTGCATACTTTTACTAAATTCTACCATTTTGATGTTTTCTCTTCTTCAGAAGCAGTTTTTGGTAGAAAAGTACTTCAGGCAGCTGTTTCAGTTTGATTCTGCTGCTTATTATTTCATTTTTTTGATTTGGGTTGTGGATTATTTTTTCAGCGGAATTGGCTGTCTTTATTTTATCCCTCCCTCTAGTGACTCTTGCGTGGAAGTTCCACATCTTGGGTATCTGCTATCCCATACGTCACTAGCTCATGGACTCTTGCTAATTACATGAAAGAAAACATAATTTATGTAAGAACTTACCTGATAAATTCATTTCTTTTATATTGGCAAGAGTCCATGAGGCCCATCCTTTTTATGGTGGTTATGATTTTTTGTATAGAGCACAATTATTCCAATTTCTTATTTTTTGATGCTTTCGCTCCTTTTTTATCACCCCACTTCTTGACTATTCGTTAAACTGAATTGTGGGTGTGGTGAGGGGTGTATTTATAGGCATTTTGAGGTTTGGGAAACTTTGCCCCTCCTGGTAGGAATGTATATCCCATACGTCACTAGCTCATGGACTCTTGCTAATATGAAAGAAATGAATTTATCAGGTAAGTTCTTACATAAATTATGTTTTCTTGCATTAGGGTGTTGCCGGAATTGATAAGCTCAGGTATCAACTACTGAATGAGTAGCATCATTGTACTCTGAGCAGCATAACCGCTCTATTTTGGCAGCCAAAGGGGCATTCCAAGAGTACCCTTATAGGATTTATTTTGGTTCCTAAGGTTTACTGCCTGGCCTGAGTAGAAGCTGGGATATTTGCTCCTGAATATGTTATATTGTTGAGTCTCTTGTATTCTTGCTACCCCTGTATAGGGAATCTAGCTTACTCACTTTACCTTTTTGCAGCTAGGTAATCTTCTCTAAGAAGTATATGCATGCTTTTTTTAGTTTCTTCCATTTGTGATTGGAGTTCAGATTCATCCACTTTGTTTTGTAGAGCTAATGTTCTTTTCCCTTTGTTTAGAGCAATATTTTTTTTTCATGTAATTAGCAAGAGACCATGAGCTAGTGACATATAGGATATGTATTCCTACCAGGAGGGGGCAAAGTTTCCCAAACTTCAAAATGCCTATAAATACACCCCTCACCACACCCACAATTCATTTTTACAAACTTTGCCTCCTATGGAGGTGGTGAAGTAAGTTTGTGCTTGTTTTTTTATGATTTCTTCTATGATAAGCGCTTCTAAGCATTCTGACGCCCAATTCTTCTGAGTAAAGTGTTTGTCAGAGGGATGTGAAGAGAGTATCGCCTATTGATTTTATGGTTTTCCTTGCGGGAAATCTTTTCAAAGGTTCTCTGTTATCGGTCGTAGGGATTAATCTCCTACCTCCCTTTTCAGATTGATGATATACTCTTATATACCATTACCTCTACTGATAGTTTTCAGTACTGGTTTGGCTATCTACTATATGTGGATGGGTGTCTTTCGGTAAGTAAATAAAGTATGGCGCTTTATGTATTAATATAAAGTTTTAGATATATGTATTTACCTATGTTTGCTATGAGTCAGGTCTATGTGTATTTCCCTTTGCAGTCTAAACCGTTTCAGTATGGAAATCATGTTTGGGAAGTTTATACTTTTTTCTTACCTGGGGTTCAGTCTTTTTCTAATTTGGCTTTCATTTTTTCGCGGGCAAATCTAGGCTCGCGAGGGCGCAAAATGCTGTTTTTTTATTGCATCATTCTTAGCACAAAATTTTTTGGCGCGAAGTTGCGCCTTTGGTGGCGCAAATTTCGTAATTTCCTGCGTCTTTGTTGACGCTAGTTATTTTACCCCTCTCCCTCTATTGCGCGCTGTTTTCATGAACTTTGAAAGCTATTATGCCTGCTTTTGTTTTTCTTTACTGAAACGGTTATATTGTGGAAATTGAATATTTTGCCTAATGTTATTTTTATTTTTATTTTACATTTTGAGAGATGTCTCATTCTAATCCTGATTCTGATGTTACTGTAGAAACTATGATGCCCTGGAACACAATTCTACAAAACTAAGTGTGTTATTTTCATTTTTTTAAGCTGTTTCTTCAGCTCAATTACGTGGCATTTATTTATCATGTTTTATGCTTGCAATGTTTCTACATGTACAATAACATTTACTGTTTTTTACATATTCAGTTCATGTACTTGATTTCATCTGCAAACATCACATGTTGTTGCTTATATCATAAAAGGTTATGACTGCTATTATGCCTTTAAGTAAACTTACGAGGTCTTTTCAAAATTGTTAAGATTTACTTTATTAAGTTTATTCTACTGATGAAGGTTTCTTTGGCTCAAAGGATCCTGTATCAGACTGTTTGTTAAAAATTCTCCTTATTTTTCATTTGAACATTTTTTGTTCTTTAACAAAATTTTTCTATTTATAGATTTTAGGAGTCTAGTCTTCCTATTAACTATTGGCTAGATTACGAGTTTTGCGGTATGAGTGAAAAAGCCTCATAACGCTGCTTTTTCACTACCGCTGCTATTACGAGTCTTGTAGGTACAGCTCTACCGCACACTTTTTTGGCTGTCACGCAACAGAACTACCGCACTTTTAAAAAAGTCCTTTTTCAATGGGACTTCCATAGCGCCGGTATTACAAGTTTGTCTGTCTAGCCAAAAAGTGAGCGGTACAGCCCATAACTACAAAATCCGTACCGTAAACTGAAAGTTATTTTTATTTAGATTTATTTTAATTATATTAAAGTTAGGGGTTTTAGGGTTAGACTTAGGTTTAGGGGTTAATATATTTATTTAGTGTTAGTGATGTGGGAGGCCAGAGGTATAGTGGTGGCGGCAGAGTTGGGGGCGGCATATTAGCGGTTAATACATTTATGTAGGTGGGTCGGTAGATTACGGGTTAATAAGTGTAGGTAGGTGTCGGCAATGTCTGGGGCAGCAGATTAGGGGTTAATAAGTGTAATGTGTCGGCTATGTCAGGGGCGGCAGATTAGGGCTGTTTAGACTCAGGGTTTATGTTAGGTTGTTAGATGTAAACATAAATTTTCTTTCCCCATAGAAATCAATGGGGCTGCGTTACGGAGCTTTACGCTGGTATTTGTGTGCGGTATGGAGCTCTACACTGCCATATTGCCTGCTAACGCCGGGTTTTGCAAACCTGTAATATCAGCGCTATTAAAGGTGAGCGGTGGAAATAACTCGTAATCTGGCATTTTTTGCTTTTAATAGAGCATATTCACGTACTGTTTATATTTTTAGCTCAGCTTTATCTTTGGCTGACATTACTGTTCTCTCAACCTTTGTTGAACAATTAGCATAAGCAGTTTGATTCTTAAGTATATAACTCTGTTTATTTACTTTCGATGTATTCATTTAATTATGTTTACTATATCTATTATTATGATTTCAAATATATTTTATTATCTCTCTCTTGATAATAATTTGTTTGATTTCTTTTATCTCCTCTATTTCTGGAGGTTTAGAGTTTTTTTCTGCCCTAATTTTTTTGCCGCTGATGTAGATCAGTTGGTGAATGTCCTGACTACAAACACTTGTTCTAGATCCAAGGGTCATAGATTAATTTCCTGTTAGGGTTAATACAGCTCTTTGGCCTTTTGAGGTCAATTTATTGTGTACCATTTATTTGGGTAATAATAACTACTGTTTTTACCAGCTGCTAATTTGGTTAAAGGGACACTGTACCCAACATTTTTCTTCTGTGATACTTTACTCCTATTATCAAATTTTCTTCATTCTCTTGGTATCTTTATTTGAAATGCAAGAATGTAAGTTTAGATGCCGGCCCATTTTTGGTGAACAACCTGGGATGTCCTTGCTGATTGGTGGATAAATTCATCCACCAATAAAAAAGTGCTGTCCACAGTACTGAAACCAAAAAAAAGCTTAGATGCCTTCTTTTTGAAATAATGATAGCAAGAGAACGAAGAAAAAATGATAATAGGAGTAAATTAGAAAGTTGCTTAAAATTGCATGCTCTTTCTGAATTACAAAAGAAAAAATTTGGGTTCAGTGTCCCTTTAACTCCGAGTGTAAGCACTAAAGAAGCGTTTTTTTGTATCCTTCTGGGAGAGAAACACTTTATAGTTACTATTTATTAGACTGCATGATGGTGCGGTTCTCAAACCAGTCCTCCTGGTGGGGGACAGATTGAATTGTTTTTGGATGCACTCAGTCCAAATTCTATATTATTCTTGGGGTTTGAATAGATTTTTCTCAGTACACTGTAATTTTTTTTCAGGAGTTATGCCAGTTTTTTTTTGCAGGAACAGTATTTGGGTTTCTATTCAATTCTATTCTTTGTCCCTAAGAAGAAAGGTTTATTCTGTCCATTCTTGGATCTGAAGACTTTCATATTGTTTTGTTAGAGTCTCAACTTTTAAGTTGGCGATTATAAGGACTATTATACCTTTTTGTTAAGGTAATTTCATGTCCACTACATTTTTCAGGATGTTTATCCTCATATTTTATTTCATTCAGACCACTTGTGGATTCTGAGTTCTTTTAAGCTTTGCCAGTTTGTCGCTTTTCCATTTGGTTTAGTTTGGAAAACCTATATTTTATAGTGTTCTTCTCATAAATTCTCTTGGCATTCTTTTAGAATTCCTAGGATTTTACAGTTTTTCAGGATGGTTTGGATAAGTTTGTCTGCAAATTTTTTGAAGGGACAAATCTCTGTTCATGTATTAATTTCTACTTACTGGAGTCTTATTTGGTTTAAAGATTTTGCAGGCTCTATTCTTTTGAGCCTTTATTTTCTTTTGACTATCTCTTCTACTACAAGAGTTTCTGATTTATCAGCTCTCTCGTGTGTCTCCTTATCTGATTTTTTCATCTAGATAAGTTGTTTTGTGGACTTCTTCTTTTTTTCCTACTGTTGTGAATTTGAAAAACATTAGTAGAGAAATTGTTGTTCCTTCTTTGTGTCTTAATCCTTAAGAATTTTTTGAGAGTTCTTTACATCCTTTGGATGTGGTAAGAGGTTTATAATTCTATATCGAGGTTACTAGGATTTCAGGAGACTTTTAGTCTATTTGCTTTTTTTCTGGTTCCAGAATAGGTTAGGTAGCCTCTGTCATTTCTTTGGCATCCTAATTAAAGCTTTTGTTTTTCAAGGCTTATTTTGAGGCAGGGCAGGCCCCGCCATTTCTTGGGCTTTTTCAGAATGAAGCTTAGGTTGATCTAATTTGCAAATCAGTAATTTGGTCTTCTTTGCATACTTTTATTGTTTTTACTATTCTGATGTATTTGCTTCTTCTGAAGCAGTCTTTGGTAGAAAAAGTTCTTCAGGCAACTGTCTCAGTTTGATTCTACTGCTTTTGATTTAAGTTTTTGAGAACAACTTAATTATTGTGTGGATTTAATTTCTCAGTGGAAATAGCTGTTATTTTATCCCTCCCTCTCTAGTGACTCTTCTGTGGACTTCCACATCTTGAGTATTTCTATCCCATACGTCACTAGCTCATGGACTCTTGCCAATTGCATGAAAGAAAACATAATTTATGTAAGAACTTACCTGATAAATTAATTTCTTTCATATTGGCAAGAGTCCATGAGGCCCACCCTTTTTATGGTGTTTATGAATTTTGTATAAAAGCACAATTATTTTTCCAGTTCCTCTTTTTGTTTGCTTTTCTGCTCCTTATTTTATTACCCACTACTTGTCTATTTGTTAAACTGAATTGTGGGTGTGGTGAGGGGTGTATTTATAGGCGTTTTGAAATTTGGGAAACTTTGCCCCCTCCTGGTAGGAATGTATATCCCATACGTCACTAGCTCATGGACTCTTGCCAATATGAAAGAAATTAATTTATCGGGTAAGTTCTTACATAAATTATGTTTTTTAATTGAATAAATAAACCTGACTTTATAGTTTTCAGATTGTCCTTTTCCAGGTTTTGCTTGGCAGGTCTGTTTTCTTTCATACAGGTGGTGAGAGTCCACAATCTATTACTTCTGGGAATTACTCTTCCCTGCCACTAGGAAGAGGCAAAGATTACCAAGAGCTCTATAAAACATATCCTACCCTACTGGAAACTCAAATACAAAGTTTGGTTTAGCACACCCTACAAAAAATTTAGATACATCTTTGGGGGAGTGCTGCCAGTGAGAACAAATAGTTACACAAAACAAAGGGTATTTGCGCACATCCATTTACAAATAACAACACATTTTTAAATGCTGCAAAAAATAGCTATGCTTTGATATTAAATTTGGAATCTTAGTTACAGGATATGGCCATATTCTGCTTGGTTATAATAAAGGATTAAGAGTGGTAGGATAATATTTTCAATAGATCACATCTATTCTCTCCAATGAGTTCTGCTGCCACTTGTACACTGACTCCCCAGACTGTTCTCCCTGGAACTCAATAGTCTCCAAGTATGGTATCTGTGGTACACTTTTACCCTGATTTGGATGCCATTCAGCAACACCAGTCCTTGCTCGATTGTACGCTACGGTGCAGAGGGGCTCTGTGATACTACGGTCTGCAGTAATACTGGGGAGGAGAACTGCCACTAGTTATAGTGAATTAAAGGAATAAATGGTAATGCGATTCCGGTGCTAACCCTCCATAAATACAGCAAGGAAAAAAGAGGTGAAAGAACCTCAAGGGGTGGGTTTAGTTAAGCACTCATTCCTAATTGAAGTGTTAAAATTATGATTTTTAATCGGAAATATTAAAGTAAAGACCTCTGAGTATTAAAGGGACAGTCAAGTCCAAAAAAACCTTTCATGATTTAAATAGGGAATGTAATTTTAAACAACTTTAATTTACTGTTATCACCAATTTTGCTTTGTTCTTTCATATTCTTAGTTGAAAGCTAATTCTAGGAGGTTCATATGCAAATTTCTTAGACATTGAAGACTGCCTCTAATCTGAATGCATTTTGACCACAAGAGGGCATTAGTTCATATGCTTCATATAGATAACATTGAGCTCATGCACGTGAAGTTACCCTGGAGCCAGCACTGATTGGCTAAAATGCATGTCTGTCAAAAGAACTGAAATAAGGGGGCAGTCTGCAGAGGCTTAGATACAAGGTAATCACAGAGGTAAAAAATCTATTGCTATAAAAGTGTTATGCAAAACTGGGGAATGGGTAATAAAGGGATTATGTTTCTTTTTAAACAACAACAATTCTGGTGTTGACTGTCCCTTTAACAATGTACCAACAATTCACATCATCCCCCTGTTTCCTGGCCGATAACAGCTCCCTCGGCTTCGGGTGACAGGGATAATGGGCAACTAAAGTTAAAACCAAATAAAGTGCACCGTAGTGACACAATACACACAAACGCGTTTCGGCTGTAATGTCAGCCTTTTTCAATGTGAAAAGACAAACCGAGGCCCAGGTGCCACCCCTTGATATATCACATCATAAAAATCATGAACCAATCCTATACTGTAACACGGAACTACCCTCTAAAGTCACCAATCCAGATCATTTACGTAGTAAGTAGTAAAGGTGTGAGGACAATGGTTAATCCTATTGGTTACAAGGCGCCGTGAATGTCAGTGACGTATCATTTGTTTATAGTTGCGCTGCTATTATCGCATCTGCCACAATTCATTAGTATATGTATTTGGCGTATTATATATTCAGGTCTTAAGATGAAAAGCATCTGTATTCTGTCTAGTCGTACAGTTATATTGACACAAAAACACGCAATATCTATAATATCTCAGCAAAGTGTGTAAAATGATATACATGGAACCACCCTCTTAAATCACCAATCCAGATTGTTTACGTAGTAAGTAGTAAAGGTGTGAGGACAATGGGTAATCCAATTGGTTACAAAGCGCCATGAATGTCAGTGACGTATCATTTGTTTATGTTTGTGCTGCTCGAATCGCATCTGCCACAATTCATTGGTGTATGTGTTAGGCGTATTATATATTCAGGTCTTAAGGTGAAAAGCACCTAAATTCTGCCTAATTGTACCATTATGTTGACACCAAAAACACATAGTGTATATAATATCTCAGCAAAGTGTGTAAAATGAATAGTATACTGGTGCTGAAAGTATATATATATATATATATATATACTGAAAGCTTGTCTCAGGAAATATGCGCATATGATACACGGTATTAGTGTGATAACACTTATACGTGTAACTGCAAAGAGTGTCATGTATTATAAAAATATATTTATACTTTATGACAAGTCAATACTACTATATGCATATAAAATTCTTGAGACAGTGTGTGCCATTGTGACTTGTACCGTAGATAAAATTGTACGTTTAGATCAAGACTAGTCAAATACATTAAATGGCCAGTGATACTATCATTATGATGATATCCCGAATAAATTAGGGACATAACACAATAGGGGCTATAAAGTAAGGCAAGGAATTGGATAAAATAAAAGTTGTGCTTTGGGCAGCAGCAGACACCAATACAAAATTATCAGTCTGAAACATACAAAGTGGAGAACCACCGCATAACCAAATCGGTAAAGGCCACCACTGTATGTTAACATCAGTTGGTTATTATTAAATGAATGTGTGTGTGTGTCATCACATACAGATGGTCAGCAAAATGTACAAATGCCATCCGATATGGGCCCATTTAATCAAACTCTGATAAGTTATGACTGATAAAAATACCTTTGTTGTAGGTACCTAGATTCATATCCACCCACATCCACATTAGTAAGTTAAATAGAGTGGGCTTAAAGTTATTAAAGAAACACCCAATAATTATTGGCTTCATTCATCCCGTGTGGTATGACAGTGTTTAGTTTAAAAATCCAGCCAGTTTCTTTTTGCAACAGGATTATCTCACTATTTCCCCCTCTAATTCCTGGTTTAACCTGTTCCAGGCCCCAGCATTTAAAAGAAATAGTTCTGCCAGAGTGGCACTGAAGGAAATGTTTCGCTACACTGGTTATTTGTTTACACTTCTCTGAGTCTTTTTGTGCGTTGCAAATATTGCTTAAATGTTCAGTAACTCTAGTACTGAGTTTACGTGTTGTCATACCTGTATAGATAATATTACATGAACATGACAAGCAATAAATGACATTTTCGCTTTGGCAATTGATATGGGTTTTGATTTTCCCGATCTTAGAGAATCTGTCAGTGATGGTATCTTTTTTTACCCTGAACTCGCATGTTTTACATGCGAGTTCAGAGTAGAGCCTTGGTAAATTGTTTTTATGTTTCTATTTCTGTTAAAATGACTTTTAGTTAGATTATCCATCAAATTATTTGCGCATCTAAAAGTGAATGAAGGTCTATCTGGTAGAAGTGATTTTAATTTTTCATCACTTATTAGAATATGCCAATATTTATTGATAATTGTGGTCACTTTGTCACTTTGACAGTTATATGTGGGTATGAATCTGATTGTATTTGATTCTGACATAATTAGCTTTTTTGGTTTTAGACGTTTCGACCTATTTTTAGCTAGTGCTTTTCAATTAGCTCTAGCTAACAGTTTTCTGGTGTAGCCACGTTTCAATAATCTTTCTCTCAGCTCCAAGGCTGATTTTTTGAAAGAATTAATGTCTGTGCAATTCCTCCTTATTCTTAAATATTCTCCATAAGGAAGGCTATTAATAGTAGACGGATGATGATGACTGTTAGCGTGTAATATATTATTAGTAGCAGGAGGTTTTCTGTAAGTTTCTGTTACTAATTTGTCATCATATTTAATAATAGTCAGATCCAAGAATTCAACTTTGTCACTACTGGTGTTATATGTCAAAAACGGATTGGTGTTGTAGTTTAACAAAATCATCCAATATTTCTATTGGACCCACCCATATGAGAAGAATATCGTCTATATACCTGGACCAGTGGGAGATGTATTGAGTATTTTGGTTCATTGTTTCACTGAACACTATCATCTCTTCCCACCAGCCCAGGTAAATATTAGCATAAGTCAGTGCGCATGATGTACCCATAGCGGTACCACATATTTGTAGAAAGAATTTATCATCAAAGACAAAGTAATTGTATGTAAGGACAAATTTGAGTAATCTGATGATAAAATCTTTGGTAGTTAAGTCCATATCAGTATCTTTTTTCAAAAAATGGGCAACCGCTTTAATACCCCATTCAGTCTTGATGCTGGTATAAAGTGACTCAACATCACATGTTACAAGTATAGAATGTTGTGTAACCTGAATGTTTTGCATTTTATTTAAAATGTGCATGGTGTTTCTGGTGTAAGAGGGCAAAGCATCCACAATATTTCTGAGTCTCGCATGCACATATTTACTGGCTTTTTCTGTTATAGACCCCATTCCAGAAACGATGGGTCTCCCAGGAGGACAAGAGATATTTTTGTGGATTTTGGGTAAAAGGTACATTGTGGCTACTTTAGGATTGGTCACAGTTAGGTATTTGTGTTCTTTTAGGTCAATGGTCTTCTCTGAAAAAGCTACAGCAAAAAGAAACTGGCTGGATTTTTAAACTAAACACTGTCATACCACACGGGATGAATGAAGCCAATAATTATTGGGTGTTTCTTTAATAACTTTAAGCTGACTATTTAACTTACTAATGTGGATGTGGGTTGATATGAATCTAGTTGCCTACAACAAAGGTATTTTTATCAGTCATAACTTATCAGAGTTTGATTAAATGGGCCCATATCGGATTGCATTTGTACATTTTGCTGACCATCTGTATATGATGACACACACACACATTCATTTAATAATAACCAACTGATGTTAACATACAGTGGTGGCCTTTACCGATTTGGTTATGCAGTGGTTCTCCACTTTGTATGTTTCAGACTGATAATTTTGTATTTGTGTCTGCTGCTGCCCATAGCACAACTTTTATTCTATCCAATCCCTTTCCTTTCTTTATAGCCCCTATTGTGTTATGTCCCTAATTTATTCAGGATATCATCATAATGATAGTATCACTGGCCATTTAATGTATTTGACTAGTCTTGATCTAAACGTACAATTTTATCTACGGTACAAGTCACAATGGCACACACTGTCTCAAGAATTTTATATGCATATAGTAGTATTGACTTGTCATAAAGTATAAATATATTTTTATAATACATGACACTCTTTGCAGTTACACGTATATGTGTTATCACACTAATACCGTGCATCATATGCGCATATTTCCTGAGACAAGCTTTCAATATATATATATATATATATATATATATACACTTTCAGCACCAGTATACTATTCATTTTACACACTTTGCTGAGATATTATAGACACTACGTGTTTTTGGTGTCAACATAATGGTACGATTAGGCAGAATTTAGGTGCTTTTCACCTTAAGACCTGAATATATAATACGCCTAACACATACACCAATGAATTGTGGCAGATGCGATTCGAGCAGCGCAACCATAAACAAATGATACGTCACTGACATTCATGGCGCTTTGTAACCATTTGGATTACCCATTGCCGTCGCACCTTTACTACTTACTACGTAAACAATCTGGATTGGTGATTTAAGAGGGTGGTTCCATCTATATCATTTTACACGCTTTCCTGAGATATTATAGATATTGCGTGTTTTTGTGTCAATATAACTGTACGATTAGACAGAATACAGATGCTTTTCATCTTAAGACCTGAATATATAATACGCCAAATACATATACTAATGAATTGTGGCAGATGCGATTATAGCAGCGCAACTATAAACAAATTATACGTCACTGACATTCACGGCGCCTTGTAACCAATAGGATTAACCATTGTCCTCACACCTTTACTACTTACTACGTAAATTATCTGGATTGGTGACTTTAGAGGGTGGTTCCGTGTTACAGTATAGGATTGGTTCATGATTTTTATGATGTGCTATATCAAGGGGTGGCACTCGGGCCTCGGTTTGTCTTTTCACATTGAAAAAGGCTGACGTTACAGCCGAAACGCGTTTCATTTATTAATTTCTACTTACTGGAGTCTTATTTGGTTTAAAGATTTTGCAGGCTCTATTTTTTTGAGCCTTTATTTTCTTTTGACTATCTCTTCTACTACAAGAGTTTCTGATTTATCAGCTCTCCCGTGTGTCTCCTTATCTGATTTTTTCATCTAGATAAGTTGTTTTGTGGACTTCTTCTTTTTTTCCTACTGTTGTGAATTTGAAAAACATTAGTAGAGAAATTGTTGTTCCTTCTTTGTGTCTTAATCCTTAAGAATTATTTGAGAGTTCTTTACATCCTTTGGATGTGGTAAGAGCTTTATAATTCTATATCGAGGTTACTAGGATTTCAGAAGACTTTTAGTCTATTTGCTTTTTTTCTGGTTCCAGAATAGGTTAGGTAGCCTCTGTCATTTCTTTGGCATCCTAATTAAAGCTTTTGTTTTTCAAGGCTTATTTTGAGGCAGGGCAGGCCCCGCCATTTCTTTGGCTTTTTCAGAATGAAGCTTAGGTTGATCTAATTTGCAAATCAGTAATTTGGTCTTCTTTGCATACTTTTATTGTTTTTACTATTCTAATGTATTTGCTTCTTCTGAAGCAGTCTTTGGTAGAAAAAGTTCTTCAGGCAACTGTCTCAGTTTGATTCTACTGCTTTTGATTTAAGTTTTTGAGAACAACTTAATTATTGTGTGGATTTAATTTCTCAGTGGAAATAGCTGCTATTTTATCCCTCCCTCTCTAGTGACTCTTCTGTGGACTTCCACATCTTGAGTATTTCTATCCCATACGTCACTAGCTCATGGACTCTTGCCAATTGCATGAAAGAAAACATAATTTATGTAAGAACTTACCTGATAAATTAATTTCTTTCATATTGGCAAGAGTCCATGAGGCCCACCCTTTTTATGGTGTTTATGAATTTTGTATAAAAGCACAATTATTTTTCCAGTTCCTCTTTTTGTTTGCTTTTCTGCTCCTTATTTTATTACCCACTACTTGTCTATTTGTTAAACTGAATTGTGGGTGTGGTGAGGGGTGTATTTATAGGCGTTTTGAAATTTGGGAAACTTTGCCCCCTCCTGGTAGGAATGTATATCCCATACGTCACTAGCTCATGGACTCTTGCCAATATGAAAGAAATTAATTTATCGGGTAATTTCTTACATAAATTATGTTTTTTAATTGAATAAATAAACCTGACTTTATAGTTTTCAGATTGTCCTTTTCCAGGTTTTGCTTGGCAGGTCTGTTTTCTTTCATACAGGTGGTGAGAGTCCACGATCTATTACTTCTGGGAATTACTCTTCCCTGCCACTAGGAAGAGGCAAAGATTACCAAGAGCTCTATAAAACATATCCTACCCTACTGGAAACTCAAATACAAAGTTTGGTTTAGCACACCTTACAAAAAGTTTAGATACATCTTTGGGAGTGCTGCCAGTGAGAACAAATAGTTACACAAAACAAAGGGTATTTGCGCACATCCATTTACAAATAACAACACATTTTTAAATGCTGCAAAAAATAGCTATGCTTTGATATTAAATTTGGGATCTTAGTTACAGAATATGGCCATATTCTGCTTGGTTATAATAAAGGATTAAGAGTGGTAGGATAATATTTTCAATAGATCACATCTATTCTCTCCAATGAGTTCTGCTGCCACTTGTACACTGACTCCCCAGACTGTTCTCCCTGGAACTCAATAGTCTCCAAGTATGGTATCTGTGGCACTCTTTTACCCTGATCTGGATGCCATTCAGCAACACCAGTCCTTGCTCCATTGTACGCTACGATGCAGAGGGGCTCTGTGATACTACGGTCTGCAGTAATACTGGGGAGGAGAACTGCCACTAGTTATAGTGAATTAAAGGAATAAATGGTAATGCGATTCCGGTGCTAACCCTCCATAAATACAGCAAGGAAAAAAGAGGTGAAAGAACCTCAAGGGGTGGGTTTAGTTAAGCACTCATTCCTAATTGAAGTGTTAAAATTATGATTTTTAATCGGAAATATTAAAGTCAAGACCTCTGAGTATTAAAGGGACAGTCAAGTCCAAAAAAAACTTTCATGATTTAAATAGGGAATGTAATTTTAAACAACTTTAATTTACTGTTATCACCAATTTTGCTTTGTTCTTTCAAATTCTTAGTTGAAAGCTAATTCTAGGAGGTTCATATGCAAATTTCTTAGACATTGAAGACTGCCTCTAATCTGAATGCATTTTGACCACAAGAGGGCATTAGTTCATATGCTTCATATAGATAACATTGAGCTCATGCACGTGAAGTTACCCTGGAGCCAGCACTGATTGGCTAAAATGCATGTCTGTCAAAAGAACTGAAATAAGGGGGCAGTCTGCAGAGGCTTAGATACAAGGTAATCACAGAGGTAAAAAATCTATTGCTATAAAAGTGTTATGCAAAACTGGGGAATGGGTAATAAAGGGATTATGTTTCTTTTTAAACAACAATTCTGGTGTTGACTGTCCCTTTAACAATGTACCAACAATAAACTAAGTCACATCATCCCCCTGTTTCCTGGCCGATAACCGCTCCCTCGGCTTCGGGTGACAGGGATAATGGGCAACTAAAGTTAAAACCAAATAAAGTGCACCGTAGTGACACAATACACACAAATGCGTTTCGGCTGTAATGTCAGCCTTTTTCAATGTGAAAAGACAAACGAGGCCCAGGTGCCACCCCTTGATATAGCACATCATAAAAATCATGAACCAATCCTATACTGTAACACGGAACTACCCTCTAAAGTCACCAATCCAGATCATTTACGTAGTAAGTAGTAAAGGTGTGAGGACAATGGTTAATCCTATTGGTTACAAGGCGCCGTGAATGTCAGCGACGTATCATTTGTTTATAGTTGCGCTGCTATTATTGCATCTGCCACAATTCATTAGTATATGTATTTGGCGTATTATATATTCAGGTCTTAAGATGAAAAGCATCTGTATTCTGTCTAGTCGTACAGTTATATTGACACAAAAACACGCAATATCTATAATATCTCAGCAAAGTGTGTAAAATGATATACATGGAACCACCCTCTTAAATCACCAATCCAGATTGTTTACGTAGTAAGTAGTAAAGGTGTGAGGACAATGGGTAATCCAATTGGTTACAAAGCTCCATGAATGTCAGTGACGTATCATTTGTTTATGTTTGTGCTGCTCGAATCGCATCTGCCACAATTCATTGGTGTATGTGTTAGGCGTATTATATATTCAGGTCTTAAGGTGAAAAGCACCTAAATTCTGCCTAATTGTACCATTATGTTGACACCAAAAACACATAGTGTATATAATATCTCAGCAAAGTGTGTAAAATTAATAGTATACTGGTGCTGAAAGTATATATATATATATATATATATATATATATATATATATATACTGAAAGCTTGTCTCAGGAAATATGCGCATATGATACACGGTATTAGTGTGATAACACATATACGTGTAACTGCAAACAGTGTCATGTATTATAAAAATATATTTATACTTTATGACAAGTCAATACTACTATATGCATATAAAATTCTTGAGACAGTGTGTGCCATTGTGACTTGTACCGTAGATAAAATTGTACATTTAGATCAAGACTAGTCAAATACATTAAATTGCCAGTGATACTATCATTATGATGATATCCCGAATAAATTAGGGACATAACACAATAGGGGCTATAAAGTAAGGCAAGGAATTGGATAAAATAAAAGTTGTGCTTTGGGCAGCAGCAGACACGAATACAAAATTATCAGTCTGAAACATACAAAGTGGAGAACCACTGCATAACCAAATCGGTAAAGGCCACCACTGTATGTTAACATCAGTTGGTTATTATTAAATGAATGTGTGTGTGTCATCACATACAGATGGTCAGCAAAATGTACAAATGCCATCCGATATGGGCCCATTTAATCAAACTCTGATAAGTTATGACTGATAAAAATACCTTTGTTGTAGGTACCTAGATTCATATCAACCCACATCCACATTAGTAAGTTAAATAGAGTGGGCTTAAAGTTATTAAAGAAACACCCAATAATTATTGGCTTCATTCATCCCTTGTGGTATGACAGTGTTTAGTTTAAAAATCCAGCCAGTTTCTTTTTGCAACAGGATTCTCTCACTATTTCCCCCTCTAATTCCTGGTTTAACCTGTTCCAGGCCCCAGCATTTAAAAGAAATAGTTCTGCCAGAGTGGCACTGAAGGAAATGTTTCGCTACACTGGTTATTTACGTGTTGTCATACCTGTATAGATAATATTACATGAACATGACAAGCAATAAATGACATTTTCGCTTTGGCAATTGATATGGGTTTTGATTTTCCCGATCTTAGAGAATCTGTCAGTGATGGTATCTTTTTTTACCCTGAACTCGCATGTTTTACATGCGAGTTCAGAGTAGAGCCTTGGTAAATTGTTTTTATGTTTCTATTTCTGTTAAAATTACTTTTAGTTAGATTATCCATCAAATTATTTGCACATCTAAAAGTGAATGAAGGTCTATCTGGTAGAAGTGATTTTAATTTTTCATCACTTATTAGAATATGCCAATATTTATTGATAATTGTGGTCACTTTGTCACTTTGACAGTTATATGTGGGTATGAATCTGATTGTATTTGATTCTGACATAATTTGTTTTTTTGGTTTTAGACGTTTCGACCTATTTTAAGCTAGTGCTTTTCAATTAGCTCTAGCTAACAGTTTTCTGGTGTAGCCACGTTTCAATAATCTTTCTCTCAGCTCCAAGGCTGATTTTTTGAAAGAATTAATGTCTGTGCAATTCCTCCTTATTCTTAAATATTCTCCATAAGGAAGGCTATTAATAGTAGACGGATGATGATGACTGTTAGCGTGTAATATATTATTAGTAGCAGGAGGTTTTATGTAAGTTTCTGTTACTAATTTTTCATCATATTTAATAATAGTCAGATCCAAGAATTCAACTTTGTCACTACTGGAGTTATATGTCAAAAACGGATTGGTGTTGTAGTTTAACAAAATCATCCAATATTTCTATTGGACCCACCCATATGAGAAGAATATCGTCTATATACCTGGACCAGTGGGAGATGTATTGAGTATTTTGGTTCATTGTTTCACTGAACACTATCATCTCTTCCCACCAGCCCAGGTAAATATTAGCATAAGTCAGTGCGCATGATGTACCCATAGCGGTACCACATATTTGTAGAAAGAATTTATCATCAAAGACAAAGTAATTGTATGTAAGGACAAATTTGAGTAATCTGATGATAAAATCTTTGGTAGTTAAGTCCATATCAGTATCTTTGTTCAAAAAATGGGCAACCGCTTTAATACCCCATTCAGTCTTGATGCTGGTATAAAGTGACTCAACATCACATGTTACAAGTATAGAATGTTGTGTAACCTGAATGTTTTGCATTTTATTTAAAATGTGCATGGTGTCTCTGGTGTAAGAGGGCAAAGCATCCACAATATTTCTGAGTCTCGCATGCACATATTTACTGGCTTTTTCTGTTATAGACCCCATTCCAGAAACGATGGGTCTCCCAGGAGGACAAGAGATATTTTTGTGGATTTTGGGTAAAAGGTACATTGTGGCTACTTTAGGATTGGTCACAGTTAGGTATTTGTGTTCTTTTAGGTCAATGGTCTTCTCTGAAAAAGCTACAGCAAAAAGAAACTGGCTGGATTTTTAAACTAAACACTGTCATACCACACGGGATGAATGAAGCCAATAATTATTGGGTGTTTCTTTAATAACTTTAAGAATGTAAAATCAGTGGATATAGGAGGCGCTATAGAGCCGTAGGATATATAGATATAAATAAATGTAAAATTCACTGTATCGTGACCAGTTAAAACATTCAAAAAATTAAAAATCCAAAATTCCAATGACCCTTAAGGGATACGTTAAAATACTATTTATGTGCAAAATCTGTGATAAAAATCGGTGATAATTAAAAATAAAGGAAAATATCTACGTATATATATATATATAAAAAAACAATTTATCCAAGTGAAAAATCAAAGTGAAATAAATGCAGTATCAAAGTGCAATCAATGATCAAGTGACAATAATTAGTAAAACACAGATGTGATATTTAATAAGTCAATGCATAAAAGGTTGACACAAACAATCCATATAACAATCAATCATACATAAAATAAAGTAAAACCGGTTAAACATACACACTATACATAACCCCTCAGATTCCCCAAATCAAATGGGGCTGGCGGAGAACACCTATAATGACTGTGTTCTAATCTTGGTGTTAGTAGTTCAAGGGGATCCCCCAAAGAAGATGGTCCGGAATGACAATGTGGGTTTAATTATTGTAAATCCAAAGATATAAATGTTAATGTTTCTGAATGGTGCCGTTAATCCCCAGTCTTATTTGGTCACAAATAAAAGCCCACAATGGTGTAGAGCTCCTTCCTTAATGTTCTCTTAGTTAAAGGCAATCAAGTATTTATAACTTAGCCGGGAGGCTCTCCTACCTTCTTACAAGTGTCTGCCAGCGATCTCCTTACCTGGCCCGACACTTCGGCTGCTCCTTTAGATGTCTGCTCAGCGAAAATCCCTTGAGTGACGTCACCCGGTTCCGGATCCTAGGTGACCACTTGCGCAAGTGTTTGTTTCCACAGGATGTCCTCTGTACGCCAGGGTACAGAGAGTTCACTTCAGCTTCGGTCCTCCAAATTAATAATAACTTTAAGCCGACTCTATTTAACTTACTAATGTGGATGTGGGTTGATATGAATCTAGTTGCCTACAACAAAGGTATTTTTATCAGTCATAACTTATCAGAGTTTGATTAAATGGGCCCATATCGGATTGCATTTGTACATTTTGCTGACCATCTGTATATGATGACACACACACACACATTCATTTAATAATAACCAACTGATGTTAACATACAGTGGTGGCCTTTACCGATTTGGTTATGCGGTGGTTCTCCACTTTGTATGTTTCAGACTGATAATTTTGTATTCGTGTCTGCTGCTGCCCATAGCACAACTTTTATTCTATCCAATCCCTTCCCTTGCTTTATAGCCCCTATTGTGTTATGTCCCTAATTTATTCGGGATATCATCATAATGATAGTATCACTGGCCATTTAATGTATTTGACTAGTCTTGATCTAAACGTACAATTTTATCTACGGTACAAGTCACAATGGCACACACTGTCTCAAGAATTTTATATGCATATAGTAGTATTGACTTGTCATAAAGTATAAATATATTTTTATAATACATGACACTCTTTGCAGTTACACGTAGATGTGTTATCACACTAATACCGTGCATCATATGCGCATATTTCCTGAGACAAGCTTTCAATATATATATATATATATATATATATAAACTTTCAGCACCAGTATACTATTCATTTTACACACTTTGCTGAGATATTATAGACACTACGTGTTTTTGGTGTCAACATAATGGTACGATTAGGCAGAATTTAGGTGCTTTTCCCCTTAAGACCTGAATATATAATACGCCTAACACATACACCAATGAATTGTGGCAGATGCGATTCGAGCAGCGCAACCATAAACAAATTATACGTCACTGACATTCATGGCGCTTTGTAACCATTTGGATTACCCATTGTCGTCGCACCTTTGCTACTTACTATGTAAATTATCTGGATTGGTGATTTAAGAGGGTGGTTCCATGTATATCATTTTACACACTTTCCTGAGATATTATAGATATTGCGTGTTTTTGTGTCAATATAACTGTACGACTAGACAGAATACAGATGCTTTTCATCTTAAGACCTGAATATATAATATGCCAAATACATATACTAATGAATTGTGGCAGATGTGATTATAGCAGCGCAACTATAAACAAATTATACGTCACTGACATTCACGGCGCCTTGTAACCAATAAGATTAACCATTGTCCTCACACCTTTACTACTTACTACGTAAATTATCTGGATTGGTGACTTTAGAGGGTGGTTCCGTGTTACAGTATAGGATTGGTTCATGATTTTTATGATGTGCTATATCAAGGGGTGGCACTCGGGCCTCGGTTTGTCTTTTCACATTGAAAAAGGCTGACGTTACAGCCGAAACGCGTTTGTGTGTATTGTGTCACTACGGTGCACTTTATTTGGTTTTAACTTTAGTTGTCCATTATCCCTGTCACCTGAAGCCGAGGGAGCTGTTATCGTCCAGGAAACAGGGGAATGATGTGACTTAGTTTATTGTTGGTGCATTGTTAATACTCAGAGGTCTTTATTTTAATATTTACGATTACAAATAATAATTTTATCACTTCAATTAGGAATGAGTGCTTAACTAAACCCACCCCTTGTGGTTCTTTCACCTTTTTTTCACTATGGTCTACAGACCATTGCTTCACCTTTTCACAGCGTCTTCGGCTATCCACAAACAGTGTCACGGCAATTAAGACTCCCGGGCGCTCTGATGACGTCACTTCTGGGGGGAAGTGTGCAGAGCGTAACGTTGTAGCAGGGCAGTGTGGCGGTCCGCTGTAAACAGGAGTAAATCAACTGGAAACTGATATACTGTAGAACAAATACGATCCACTCCTTCCAATAGGTAAAACAGCAAAATGTAATTGAAATCTTTTAAAACATAACACAGGAAGCTCCAATACTATTACTAGGCTTACGAGTTTCGGCTGTCTAGCCGTAATCATAGCCTGTAGTGCTGTGCCTTACTCTTCCTTTTAAGACTAAATGAAATAAGCCTATTGGCTCAGATACAAATCATAATTAAAACAACATGCACTCACTTTGTTAACCCCTTCTATCCTGCTCCTGACAAGGTCATTAATTTAAATGTAACTGTCAACTCGAGTGTGCTCTATATGATACAGTGTACGTGAATCATCATATACATATATACAAATGAGCTGGGCGTTAATATATGTCATATTACTAGCAAGTATAAATGTTGAACACAATCGCCTAGATTTAGAGTTTTGTCTGTAAAGACCTGCGGTGCTAACAAGTCTTTTTCTCTTGTAAGATGTATCGAGTCCACGGATTCATCCATACTTGTGGGATATTCTTCTCTACAGGAAGTGGCAAAGAGAGCACCCATATAGCTCCTCCCTTAGCTCCACCCCCCCAGTCATTCTCTTTGCCTACTCTAAGTACTAGGAAGGGTAAAGTGAGTGTGGTGACAAAAATTTTAGTTTTTATTTTCTCAAGCAAAAGTTTGTTATTTTAAATGGTACCGAAGTGTACTATTTACTCTCTGGCAGAAAAGGGATGAGGATTTCTGCAAGGAGGATGATGATCTTAGCATTTTGTAACTAAGATCCACTGCAGTTCTCACAAGGCCTGAAGAGTACAGGAAAACTTCAGTTGGGGGAACAGTTTGCAGGCTAAACTGCATTGAGGTATGTTCAGTCTATTTTTTTCTAGACAGACTGTGATTATTCTAGAAAAGACTGACAATATCCCCATGAGGGAAGGGTAAGCTGTATTCAGACACTTAGTAGGAATCCTAGCTTGCATAAAGGGCTCATTAGTTACTGGTGACACTGATAGGAAAAAACGTTTTTGTTTTTTATATAAAAAATGCAATTATAACGTTTTTTGAGGGACTTTAAGGGGTCATTGTGGCTTTGTTAAGGGTTATTAACCCACATGGCTAGTTTAGGAAACACTCTTCTTTTAAGCCTCATAACATCGAGTGAGGTGGGAAGGGCCTATTTTCGCGCCTCAGTTGCACAGTTTATTTTCCTCAGACAACCAGCTACTTCTCCAGAGGTCCCTACTGTGTTTGAGGGCTGTAAAGAAGTTGTTTTCCCCACAAATCGTTTCTAAAGGGCAGGTAGGCACCACAGCAGAGTTGTGGCAAGGTGCTGAACGTTTTTTACCGGTTTTTGACGTTTTGCCAATCCGGTTTTTACATTAAGGGGTTAATTGTTTATTTGCATAGCTGAGCAAAGTTACTAAGGCTTTATGATGCTACTGTAAAAATTTCGTTGAGTTTACTGCTTTTTTACACTGTTTTGCAGAGTTTGTGCAGCTTTTTTTCTCTTAAAGGCACAGTACCGTTTTTTTTCTAAGTGTTATTTGCTTTGATTAAAGTGTTTTCCAAGCTTGCTTGTTACATTATTAGCCTGTTTAACATGTCTGATACCAAGGAAAATCCTTGTTCAATGTGTTTAGACGCCATTGTGGAACCCCCTCTTAGAATGTGTCCCACTTGCACTGATATGTCTATAAATTATAAAGAGCATATTTTAGCACTTAAAAATATTGCAATAGATGATTATCAGACAGAAGGAAATGAGGGTTTAACATCTAGCTCTCCCCAAGTGTCACAACCAGTAATGCCTGCACAAGTGACGCCTAGTACCTCTAGTGCATCAAATTCATTTACTTTACAAGACATGGCCACAGTTATGAATACAACCCTCACAGAGGTTTTATCCAAACTGCCTGGTTTACAAGGAAAGCGTGACAGCTCTGGGTTAAGAACAAATACTGAGCCGTCTGATGCTTTAGTAGCTGTATCCGATATACCCTCACAATGTTCTGAAGTAGGGGTAAGGGATTTGTTATCTGAGGGAAATTTCTGATTCAGGAAAGACGCTCCCTCAGACAGATTCTGATATGACGGCATTTAAATTTAAGCTTGAACACCTCCGCTTATTGCTCAGGGAGGTATTAGTGACTCTAGATGATTGCGACTCTATAGTTGTCCCAGAGAAATTGTGTAAAATGGACAAATACTTAGAGGTCCCTGTTTACACTGATGTTTTTTCAGTCCCTACGAGGATTGTGAATATTGTTACTAAGGAGTGGGATAGACCAGGTATCCCCCTCCTGTTTTTAAGAAAATGTTTCCCATATCTGACACCATGCGGGACTCGTGGCAGACGGTCCCTAAGGTGGAGGGAGCTATTTCTACTCTGGCTAAGCGTACAACTATACCTATCGAAGCTTTCTAAGATCCTATGGATAAAAAATTAGAGGGTCTCCTGAAGAAAATTTTTGTTCAAGGTTATCTTCTCCAACCTATTGCGTGCATTGTTCCTGTAACTACTGCAGCTGCTTTCTGGTTCAAGGCTCTAGAAGAGGCTCTTCAGATGGAGACTCCATTAGAGGATATTATGGACAGAATTAAGGCCCTTAAGTTGGCTAATTCTTTCATCACAGATGCCGCTTTCCAACTGGCTAAATTAGCGGCAAAGAATTCAGGTTTTGCCATTTTAGCATGCAGGGCATTATGGCTTAAGTCCTGGTCTGCCGATGTGTCATCAAAATCTAAACTTTTGAACATCCCTTTCAAAGGAAAGACCCTATTCGGGCCTGAACTGAAAGAGATTATTTCAAACATCACTGGAGGGAAAGGCCATGCCCTCCCTCAGGATAGAACAAATAAAATGAGGACCAAATAAAATAATTTTCGTTCCTTCCGGAACTTCAAGGGTGGTCCCGCTTCAGCTTCCCCTGCTGCAAAGCAAGAGGGGAATTTTACCCAATCCAAGTCAGTCTGGAGACCTGACCAGGCTTGGAACAAGGGTAAACGGGCCAAGAAGCCTGCAGCTGCCTCTAAGACAGCATGAAGGGGCAGCCCCCGATCCGAGACCGGATCTAGTAGGGACAGACTTTCTCTCTTCGCTGAGGCTTGGGCAAGAGATGTTAACGATTCCTGGGCCTTAGAAATTGTGTCCCAGGGATATCTTCTGGATTTCAAAGACTCTCCCCCAAGGGGGAGATTTCACATTTCTCAATTGTCTGCAAACCAGACAAAGAGAGAGGCGTTCTTACGCTGTGTAGAAGACTTACATACCATGGGAGTAATCCACCCAGTTCCAAAAGCGGAACAAGGGCTAGGGTTTTACTCAAACCTGTTTGTGGTTCCCAAAAAAAGAGGGAACTTTCAGACCAATCTTGGATCTCAAAATTCTAAACAAATTCCTCAGAGTACCATCATTCAAGATGGAGACTATTCAGACTATTCTACCGTTGATCCAGGAGGGTCAATATATGACTACCGTGGACTTAAAGGATGTGTATCTACACATCCCTATTCACAGAGATCATCATCAATTCCTCAGATTCGCCTTTCTGGACAGGCATTACCAGTTCGTGACCCTTCCCTTCGGGTTGGCCACGGCTCCCCGAATTTTCACAAAGGTGCTAGGGTCCCTTTTGGCGGTTCTAAGACCACGGGGCATAGCAGTGGCGCCTTATCTAGACGACATCTTGATTCAAGCATCGACTTTCCATCTAGCTAAGTCTCACACGGACATCGTGTTGGCTTTTCTGAGATCTCACGGGTGGAAGGTGAACATAAAAAAGAGTTCTCTCTTCCCTCTCACAAGAGTTTCCTTCCTAGGGACTCTGATAGACTCGGTAGAAATGAAAATATTTTTGACGGAGGTCAGAAAATCAAAACTCTTAACCACTTGCCGAGCTCTTCATTCCATTCCTCAGCCTTCAGTGGCTCAGTGTATGGAGGTAATCGGACTCATGGTAGCGGCAATGGACATAGTTCCTTTTGCCCGCCTACACCTCAGACCACTGCAACTATGCATGCTCAAACAGTGGAATGGGGATTATGCAGATTTATCTCCTCAACTGCATCTGCACCAGGAGACCAGAGATTCTCTTCTCTGGCGGTTGTCTCAGGACCACCTGTCTCAGGGAATGTGTTTCCGCAGGCCAGAGTGGCTTATAGTAACGACAGATGCCAGCCTGCTAGGCTGGGGTGCTCTCTGGAACTCCCTGAAAGCACAGGGCTTATGGTCTCAGGAGGAAACTCTACTCCCGATAAACATTCTAGAACTGAGAGCGATATTCAATGCGCTTCAGGCATGGCCTCAGCTAGCTGCGGCCAAATTCATCAGATTTCAGTCGGACAGCATCACGACTGTAGCTTATATCAATTATCAAGGAGGAACACAGAGTTCTCTAGCGATGATGGAGGTAACCAAAATAATCTGATGGGCGGAGGATCACTCTTGCCATCTCTCAGCAATCCATATCCCAGGGGTATAGAACTGGGAGGCGGATTTCCTAAGTCGTCAGACTTTTCATCCGGGGGAGTGGGAGCTCCATCCGGAGGTATTTGCCCAGCTGACTCAGCTATGGGGCACACCAGAATTGGATCTGATGGCGTCCCGTCAGAATGCCAAACTTCCTCGTTACGGGTCCAGGTCCAGGGATCCCCAGGCGGTACTTATAGATGCTCTAGCAGTGCCCTGGTCCTTCAATCTGGCCTATGTATTTCCACTGTTTCCTCTCCTCCCATGTCTGTTTGCCAGAATCAAGCAGGAGAGAGCTTTGGTGATTCTGATAGCACCTGCGTAGCCACGCAGGACTTGGTATGCAGACCTAGTGGACATGTCATCGGTTCCACCGTGGACTCTGCCAATGAGGCAGGACCTTCTAATCCAAGGTCCATTCATGCATCCAAATCTAATTTCTCTGCGTCTGACTGCTTGGAGATTGAACGCCTGATTCTATCAAAGCGTGGTTTCTCTGAGTCGGTCATTGATACCCTGATTCAAGCTAGAAAGCCTGTCACCAGGAAGATCTATCATAAGATTTGGCGCAACTATTTTTATTGGTGTGAATCTAAGGGTTACTCATGGAGTAAGATTAGGATTCCTAGAATATTGTCCTTTCTCCAAGAAGGATTGGAGAAGGAATTATCAGCTAGTTCCTTAAAAGGACAAATATCTGTTTTGTCTATTCTTTTACACAAACGTCTGGCAGATGTCCCAGACGTTCAAGCGTTTAGTCAGGCCTTGGTTAGGATCAAGCCTGTATTTAAACCTGTTGCTCCGCCATGGAGCCTAAACTTAGCTCTTAAAGTTCTTCAAGGGGTTCCGTTTGAACCTATGCATTCCATAGATATTAAGCTTCTATCTTGGAAAGTTTTGTTTTTAGTAGCTATATCTTCGGCTTGAAGAGTTTCTGAGTTATCTGCTTTACAGTGTGATTCACCTTACCTTGTTTTCCATGCAGATAAGTACCAAACCTGGGTTTCTTCCTAAGGTTGTTTCTAATAGGAATATCGATCAGGAGATTGTTGTTCCTTCACTGTGTCCTAATCCTTCATCAAAGAAGGAACGTCTGTTGCACAATCTTGATGTGGTTCGTGCTTTGCACAATCTTGATGTGGTTCATGCTTTAAAGTTCTACTTACAAGCAACTAAAGATTTCCGTCAAACATCTTCATTGTTTGTTGTTTATTCTGGTAAACAGAGAGGTCAAAAGGCTACGGCTACCTCTCTTTTTCCTTTTGGCTGAAAAGCATCATCCGTTTGGCTTATGAGACTGCTGGCCAGCAGCCTCCTGAAAGAATTACTGCTCATTCTACTAGAGCAGTGGCTTCCACATGGGCTTTTAAAAATGAGGCTTCTGTTGAACAGATTTGTAAGGCGGCGACTTGGTCTTCGCTTCATACTTTTTCCAAATTTTCCAAATTAGATACTTTTGCTTCTTTGGAGGCTATTTTTAGGAGAAAGGTTCTACATGCAGTGGTGCCTTCTGTCTAAGGTACCTGTCTTGTCCCTCCCTTCATCCGTGTCCTAAAGCTTTGGTATTGGTATCCCACAAGTATGGATGAATCCGTGGACTCGATACATCTTACAAGAGAAAACATATTTATGCTTACCTGATAAATTTATTTCTCTTGTGATGTATCGAGTCCACGGCCCACCCTGTTTATTTAAGACAGGCAGTATATTTTTATTTAAAAAACTTCAGTCACCACTGCACCCTATAGTTTCTCCTTTTTCTTCCTAGCCTTCGGTCGAATGACTGGGGGTGGAGCTAAGGGAGGAGCTATATAGACAGCTCTGCTGTGGGTGCTCTCTTTGCCACTTCCTGTAGGGAAGGAGAATATCCCACAAGTATGGATGAATCCATGGACTCGATACATCACAAGAGAAATACATTTATCAGGTAAGCATAAATTATGTTTTTTTTTCCAGCGCACCCTTAAGACAATGCTGGTATTACGAGTTGTCTGAATGGCTGAGTTAGCCTCAGAAAAGTAAGCGTTGAGCATAATTTAGCTCCACTTCAACCCTCAATACCAGCGTTGCTTACGGTAGCAGTAAGCTGGCAAAACGTGCTCGTGCACGATATCCCTATAGGAAACAATGGGGCTGAGCTGGCTGATCGGAACAGCCAATAGAATGCAAGGTCAATCCCATTGGCTGATTGGATCAGCCAAACGGATTGAACTAAAATCTGATTTTTCCTACCTTAATTCCGATTGGCTGATAGAATTCGAGGGACGCCATCATGGATGACGTCATTTAAAGGAACCGTCATTCGTCGGGAAGTCGTCGGCCAGGATGGATGTTCCCCGTCGGAGGTCTTCAGGATGCTTCCGCTCCGGATGGATGAAGATAGAAGATTCCGCTTGGATGTAGACTTCAATCGGATGGAAGACCTCTTCTGCCCCGCTTGGATGAAGACTTCAACCGGATGGAGGACCTCTTCTGCCCCGCTTGGATGAAGAATTCGGCTCGGCTGAGTGAAGACGACTCAAGGCAGGGAGATATTCAGGGTGTTAGTGTTAGGTTTTTTTAAGGGGGGTTTGGGTGGGTTTTAGAGTAGGGGTATGTGGGTGGTGGGTTGTAATGTTGGGGGGGTATTGTATTTTTATTTACAGGTAAAAGAGCTGATTACTTTGGGGCAATGCCCTGCAAAAGCCCTTTTAAGGGCTGGTAAAAGAGCTGATTACTTTGTAATTTAGGATAGGGTAGGGCATTTTATTATTTTGGGGGGCTTTTTTATTTTATTAGGGAGCTTATATTAGGTGTAATTAGTTTAAACTTCTTGTAATTTTTTTTATTTTCTGTAATTTAGTGTTTTTTTTGTATTCTAGTTTAGTTTATTTAATTGTATTTTAGTTTAGATAATTGTAGGTAATTTATTTAATTAGTTTAATGATAGTGTAGTGTTAGGTGTATTTGTAACTTAGGTTAGGATTTATTTTACAGATAATTTTGTAATTATTTTAACTAGGTAGCTATTAAATAGTTAATAACTATTTAATAGCTATTGTACCTAGTTAAAATAAATACAAAGTTGCCTGTAAAATAAATATAAATCCTAAAATAGCTACAATGTAACTATTAGTTATATTGTAGCTATATTAGGGTTTATTTTATAGGTAAGTATTTAGTTTTAAATAGGAATAATTTATTTAATGATAGTAAATTTATTTCGTTTTATTTAAATTATATTTAAGTTAGGGGGTGTTAGGGTTAGGGTTAGACTTAGGTTTAGGGGTTAATAACTTTATTATAGTAGCGGCGACGTTGGGGGCGGGAGTTTAGGGGTTAATAATTGTAGGTAGGTGGCGGCGATGTTAGGGAGGGCAGATTAGGGGTTAATACAATTTATTATAGTGTTTGCAAGGCGGGTTGTGCGGCGGTTTAGGGGGTTAATACATTTATTATAGTGGTGGCGATGTCCGGTCGGCAGATTAGGGGTTAATAAGTGTATGTAGGTGGCGGCGAGTTTGGGGGGGGCAGATTAGGGGTTAATAAATATAATATAGGTGTCAGCGATGTTAGGGGCAGCAGATTAGGGCTTCATAGGGATAATGTAGGTGGCGGCGATGTCCGGTCGGAAGACTAGGGGTTAAAAAATTTATTATAGGGTTTGCGATGTGGGGGGGGCCTCGGTTTAGGGGTTCATAGGTAGTTTATGGGTGTTAGTGTACTTTACAGCACAGTAGTTAAGAGCTTTATGTTCCGGCGTTAGCCCATAAAACTCTTAACTACTGACTTTTTTTTTTGCAGTAGGAGTCTTGGCGGTAGAGGCTGTACCGCTCACTTCTTCCAAGACTCGTAATACCAGCGTTAGGCAAATCCCATAGAAAAGATAGGATATGCAATTGACGTAAGGGGATTTGCGGTAGCCTCGAGTCTTGGAAAGAAAGTGAGCGGTAGACCCTTTCCTGCCTGACTCTAAATACCAGCGGGCGTTAAAAAGCAGCGTTAGGACCCCTTAACGCTGCTTTTTAACCCTAATGCAGAACTCTAAATCTAGCCGAATGTTAATTCCCAAAATACTATGGAGCAAATAATGCAGTGCCTAAATACAATACAGAGTCTGAAAATACAACCGATTCAAACACATTATAAATTAAAAAAGATTAAATAACCATTTGTTTATATCAGTAATGAATGAATAATATGGGACTCGGGATATTCTGATATGAGTCGTCCTGAAAAACTAAATTAAATTAAAACCTGAAATAACATGACGGGTAACTGGTTAATATAAAGAACCTCAGTGCATAATGTATGCATTATATGTGTCATGTAGGAGGTGGTATAAAGGAATTGTGTAACAATAGATGGAGATGTTTCTCATACCTTTACAACTATTATTGGTATAAAGGGAAATATGACTTGAACCCCTGACCTTGTTGAAAAATAGAAACTGAAGAACCACCCCAGGGTACCACAGTATTCAAGGGATATTTAGGTAAAACAACCTTCTCAATGGCACACCATCTGAATGTATTAAGGTTCCCATTGTATCTTCCAGTGAAATGCTGGACCAAAAGGGTAGATGCCTTGACTATGTTAATTGTGGGTAAGTGCTCTCTGTTTCTGGACCTCATGTCCCTAGACGTGAGGCCAATATATTGCATTTTGCACTGAAAGCAAGTGATCAAATATATAACATAGTTAGTAGTACAATTTAGGCATGACTGAATCTCATAGCTCTTCCCATTGACTTTAGACTCAAACTTTTTTGTAATGTGTACATATTCACAAGGGCAACAACGGCTACTGCCACATCTGTATATGCCAGTGTGTCTGAGCCAAGAACTGTTGGTGTTAGATGTATGTTTTAACTTTGTTGGTGCCAAAATAGAATCTAGGGTTCTACTCTTTTTATAAGAACATCTGATGCCCTTGTCCACGACACTGGTCAGATGATCCTCCGCTGCAAAAAGTGAAAAATGCTTTTTTACTATTTTGCAGATTTGCTGGTATTGAGCACTAAACTCAGTTACAAAATGGACCCCTTGGAAGTTATCTGTATGTGTTCCCTTCTGTTTGTTTTCCAGGAGAGTCTCTGTCAGAGTTTTTCCCTGCTTTGTTTGCCATGTGCTGCTGGCAGCCATTTTACTCACCTCTCTTGCTGACTGGTGCATAGTGTGTGATGCTGCTCATTTCCTGCACGCCCTTTTATGGCCAGACTGGTGTACATCATTCGTGTGAGACAGGTTGCAGTCACAGAATTGTGATGTCATCACTTATTTAAAGGGCCTCTGTTCAATATGCTTTGCCCTTGCGTTGTCTCAGACCTGTTTGTGAGTTCCAGTTCCTGTGTATTACCTGGCTGTCTGACGTCCCTCCTGGTTCCTGATCCCTGGCCTTGTTCCTGATTCCGGCTCGTTTGACTACTCGCTTTGGCTCCTGACTCTGCTTGTCTGACTACCAGCTCTGGTTTTGACTCCTGGCTTGTTATTTGACTTGTGGACTTTTTATTATTTTTTGTTATTAATAAAGGTGTGATTATTTTTGCACTTTTCGTCTCAGTCTGATTTCTGGCACCCTGTCATTACGCAAGGGCCATGAATCCTGATGGTGCTAATAATCCACCTTTACCTACCATCATTTCCAGGATGGATGAACAGGATCACCGCTTGGATCAATTTGCACTAGCCTTGCTAACCCTGCTGACTCGCACTGCACATTTGGACCAAAGTGTCCCGCAAGTTATGGCTGCTCCTGTTTCCTCTGCTGCACCTAGTCCTACCAGGAGCATGTCCGGTTCTGCACCTCTACCTCAGCGATATGGAGGCGATCCTATTCAGTGCAGAGGGTTTTTGAACCAGGTGGGCATTTACTTTGAATTGTTACCTCAGGCGTTTCCCTCTGACAGAGCTAAGGTGGGATTTCTCATCTCGTTACTCTCTGACACAGCTCTTACCTGGGTTAATCCCTTGTGGGAGACTAATAAACCTTTGATTTGATGTTCCGGCTCGCTTCTCCTCTGCTGTTAAATTACTCATGTCCATCCAGCAAGGTACAAGATCTGTTGCTCAGTATGCCATTGAGTTCCGTATGCTTGCCGCAGAGGTAGGTTGGAACAATGAAGCCCTTGTTGTCGCATTTTTTCATGGGCTCTCTGATGCGATTAAAGATGAAGTTGCTGCCAGAGATTTACCGGAGGATCTCAAGGCATTGGTGTCTTTTTTTTTTAATCCTAATTGACATCAGACTCAGAGAGAGGCCCTCTTTCAAGGAGCGCTTGCGGAAGCCTCCTGTTCCGTTGTCTCCTACGTGTTCGTTCCCACCCATGCCTCCCTCTCCTCCCATGCCTCCTGGTCCCGAGTCACCAGGTACTGCTGAGCCGATGCAGTTGGGATTCACACGTCTCTCCACAGCAGAGAGGGCCTTTAGGAGGAGGGAGGGGCTCTGCCTCTATTGTGGGTTACAGGGCCACCTTTTGAAGTCTTTTCCTACACGGCCGGGAAACACTCACACCTAAGGTCCTGTCGGGGGCAGACCTTGGGTGGTTTATCCTCGTCCCTGGAACCGATAAAGGAGAAACCTTTGGTCACGGTTGTCCTTTCCTGGGTGGACTCCTCCATAGTCACCCAGGCTCTTGTTGACTCCGGTGCTGCGGGCTATTTCATTGACAGTGCTTTTGTATCAAAGCACTCCATTCCTGTTTTGCCTCGGTCCGTTCCGCTTGCTATTAAGGCCATTGATGGCAGGCCCCTTACACCCGCACTCGTTACTCACGAAACCGCTCCATTAGCTATGGCTGTTGGGGCTCTCCATTTTGAAACCATCCAGTTCCATTTGATAAATTCTCCACATATTCCAGTTCTGGGTTATCCCTGGCTCCAAAAGCACAATCCCATTCTCGGCTGGCGCAGGTCTGAAATTTTGTCCGCAATGTTTTTCCACTTGTCTTCGGAAACCAGTTAAAGTCTTGTGCACTTCTTTGGTATCTCAATTGCCAGAGGAGTACCGAGAGTTCCTAGACGTTTTTGACAAGGTGCGTTCCGGTACGTTGCCTCCTCACTGGTCTTACGATTGTGCCATAGACCTGCAACCCAGAGCCATTCCTCCTCGGGGCCGGGTTTAACCCCTGTCTGTTGTAGAGAATTGTGCTGTGGAGGAATATGTTGCCAATGCTCTGTTGCGGGGGATCATCCACAAATCCTCCTCTCCTGCAGGGGCTGGCTTTCTTCTTGTGAAGAAAAAGGGTGGCGAGTTAAGACCATGCATCGATTATAGGGGTCTTAATCGTCTTACCACTAAGAATGCTTACCCTATTCCGCTTATTTACTCTTTGACCGCCTCAAGGGAGCTACGGTCTCTTTTAAACTTGATTTGAGAGGAGCGTACAATCTCGTTAGGATCAAGGAGGGCCACAAATGGAAAACAGCATTTAACACCAGGAGCGGGCATTATGAGTATCTTGTAATGCCCTTTGGCCTATGTAATGCTAATGCTGTTTTCCAGGAATTTATTAATGATGTCCTACAAAATATGTTGCAACCAGGGGCGTGTTAATGCATAGGCCGACAAGGCCGGTGCCTAGAGCGGCAGGTTTTGTGGGGCGGCACTTGGCCCCTACTGCACTAAATATGTGGGGTTATTAAAACATTTTTTTTACAATTTTGACAAGACAATTCGTTATTTTACATTAAAAAAACGTTGTTTTTTTTTGCCTGGGAACTTTTCTGAGGAGCGGGGCAGGTGCACTCTCAAATGTGCAGTACTGTCTGTGGAGGGCTGGGGGTATGAGCGGCGCCGGCGAGAGTGCTCTGTGGATACAGACTGACTGAGACAGTGGAACGGATTCGGATTCAATTTAGGAAGCACTTGTCAGAGTCAGACTAAGGTAAAAAAAACGTATAAAGTGGCCGTGCACTTTAGCAATCCAGCCTGGGATTGTTCGCATGACTCAAGAAATACCCTATTTACTATTATATTATTTACATTTTCCCCAAGTGTACACATGTACTTTGCAGCACGTATCACATATGTTAGATTGCTCATTTCTATTAAGATTATACGTTGAATAAATTAACCTCTGACTTGATGGCTATAAGTTTTTTTTATTATACTTATAGCTATCAAGACAGGTTAATTTATTCAATGTATAATCTTAATAGAAATGCGCAATCTAAATATGTGATACGTGGGTATTTCTTGACTCATGCCGCTCATCATCATGCGTTATAAAGATAATTTGAGTAGCAGGTAGCAACTCTGCAAATAAGTCATTCTGACTCATTCAATAATCTAATAGCCCTAGCTGTGTGCACACAGGGTATTGTAGTGTGTGTGGCGTGCTGTGTGTTTGCTGGGATTTAGGGTAAGCTATCTGCAGCCCTGGGTGCTATAAATAGAGGACGTCCGGAGACTTTCCATGCATTAGGGGGAGCTTGCGGCTGTGATCCAGCGCTTGCAGGGCAGTGACAAGTGATCTGTCATTTGCATGCCATTGCTATAGGGACCAAGGTGTCCTTCACTCTGGCTTCCTCACACTGGGAAACTATTTCCCATTAGGCTACCTGAAATGCAAGGAAAAGGGCTGACTGATCCAGCATGTCGTTGTATAGGCATAAATATTTATGCATTAACCTTTAATATGCCTAGTTGTGTGTGCAAAATAACAGTACCTGTTACTTTGATCAAACAGTATATATACTCATATTTTTCTTTATTTAACTACACACACCCTCACTGTAGTTATATGTTTGCAGCTGCCAGTGTCACAGTACAGCATAAAGTGCTTTTTCAGTAATTTATTTAACTTTTGATTTCATATGAAACTTTTTATTTTCCTACCTTACTCTCCTCCCCTTATTTTCTTCAAAACAATTTGGCTATATGTGTTTATTTAATTGTATATATATATATATATATATATATATATATATATATATATATATATATATATATATATATATATGTGTGTGTGTGTGTGTAATTGTATATATATATGTGTGTGTATATATATATATGCGTGTGTGTATATATGTGTATATATATATATATATATATATATATATATATATATATGTGTGTGTGTGTGTGTGTGTGTAATTGTGTATATATATATGTGTGTGTGTATATATGTGTGTGTGTATATATATATATATATATATATATATATAAAAGCATAGAATAAGCTGCAGCACTCCAAATTTCTTTTTATGTTATTTTATTACAAGCAGTAAGACATAGGCGATGTTTCGGGCTTTCGCCCTTTCTCAAGCCAATTGATTAAACACATAGTTAAGGCCTACTTTTTATAGGCTGAAAGTGTCGAAAAAACACAGGTGCAAAACATGACAGTAATTGAATTTTAAAGAAACAGTGTTATCTGTGACATCAAATATTTTCATATTATTTTTTTATAACTGATAAAACAATGTAACATTTTTAAGTGCAAAAATTAAAATAGCAATGTAACATATATTTATATATATTACATGAAGTGAATACTGTGTTTTTAGATATACAGGATTATATTTTTATAATTTTAAACCAATTATGTGCATTTATTTGTTGGTGCATTAAATAAGTAAAAAACTATTAATTTTAAAATTATCTGATTTGGTTAATTAAAACCAACAAATAGTTGTTAATCATTTAAGAAGTGTTTATCTTTTTAGATGGATGTTAAGGAAAGCTGAAAACTAATAAACTGCTAAAGCTAAAATGGACATGATTCTGATGAATTTAGATAGAGAAGTATAAATACAAAGTCTAATTCTCCTAAATCTATACGTAATGACTAAGGTTAACAAAGAAAATGATCTTTCTTCTGTTAAGTGTGATCAGTCCACGGGTCATCATTACTTGTGGGATATTAACTGCTCCCCTACAGGAAGTGCAAGAGGATTCACCCAGCAGAGTTGCTATATAGCTCCTCCCCTCTACGTCACCTCCAGTCATTCTCTTGCACCCAACGACTAGATAGGATGTGTGAGAGGACTATGGTGATATATTTAGTTTTTATATCTTCAATCAAAAGTTTGTTATTTTATAATAGCACCGGAGTGTGTTATTCCTTCTCTGGTAGAATTTGAAGAAGAATCTACCTGAGTTTTTCTATGATTTTAGCCGGAGTAGTTAAGATCATATTGCTGTTTCTTGGCCATCTGAGGAGAGGTAAACTTCAGATCAGGGGACAGCAGGCAGATTAATCTGCAAAGAGGTATGTAGCAGTTTATTATTTTCTGACATGGAATTGATGAGAAAATCCTGCCATACCGTTATAATGTAAACTCAGCCTTGAATGCAGTAGATGTAGCTGATATCAGGCTGTCATGTATGTATATTTTACACTTCAGTTTTCTGGGAAATGGTACTTCTCTGGCTTTTAAACTGTATACATAGACTTAACCTATTTTGCAGGGACTTGCAATAGGTTTTAAATGACAATTAATTATTGAGGTAAAACGTTTTTTTGCTGGCATGTAAAAACGTTTTTTTCTCTGAGGTACTGGGTGAAAAAATGTTTTGGGCACTTTTTTTCCACTTGGCAATAGTTTTGATTTAAATTAGAGCAGTTTACTGATCCCTCTCACTGTTATGTGTGTGGGGGAGGGGCCATTTTGGTGCTTTCACTATGCATCAGAAAAACTCAGTCAGAGGTTCATTTTCTTCCTGCATGATCCGGTTCATCTCTACAGAGTTCAGGGATCTCAAGAGTCTTTTTTGAGGGAAGTAATCATTCTTAGCAGAGCTGTGCTGATTGTATTGACTGTGATATAAAAAACGTTTATTTGTGTATTTTTTTCTGCTGCCTGGGTTAGTTATCATTTGCTGAGGGGAACAATCCTTTGCTAAAACTGTATATTCTGACAAAGATTGATGCTATAACTTAATTATTTTATCTGTTATAATATTTTCTGTGCTTCTTAAAGGCACAGTTCGTTTTCATATTATTTGTAAATTACTTTGAAAAGTATTTCCAAGTTGCTGTTTATTTGCTAGTGTGTTAAACATGTCTGATTCAGAGGAATATCTCTGTGCTATATGTGTTAATGCCAAAGTGGAGCCCAATAGAAATTTATGTACTAAATGTATTGATGCTACTTTAAAAAATAGTCAATCTGTACAAATTGAACATATTTCACCAAACAACGAGGGGAGAGTTATGCCGACTAACTCGCCTCACGTGTCAGTACCTGCATCTCCCGCTCAGGAGGTGCGTGATATTGTAGCGCCGAGTGCATCTGGGCGGCCATTACAAATCACATTACAAGATATGGCTACTGTTATGACTGAAGTTTTGGCTAAACTACCAGAACTAAGAGGTAAACGTGATCACTCTGGGATGAGAACAGAGTGCGCTGATAATGCAAGGGCCATGTCTGATACTGCGTCACAGTTTGCAGAACGTGAAGACGGAGAGCTTCATTCTGTGGGTGACGGTTCTGATCCAAATAAACTGGACTCAGACATTTCAAATTTTAAATTTAAGCTTGAGAACCTCCGTGTGTTACTAGGGGAGGTATTAGCGGCTCTGAATGATTGTAACACAGTTGCAATCCCAGAAAAAATGTGTAGGTTGGATAAATATTTTGCGGTACCGACGAGTACTGACGTTTTTCCTATACCTAAGAGACTTACTGACATTGTTACTAAGGAGTGGGATAGACCCGGTGTGCCTTTCTCACCCCCTCCTATATTCAGAAAAATGTTTCCAATAGACGCCGCCACACGGGACTTATGGCAAATGGTCCCTAAGGTGGAGGGAGCAGTTTCTACTTTAGCTAAGCGTACCACTATCCCAGTGGAGGATAGCTGTGCTTTTTCAGATCCAATGGATAAAAAATTAGAGGGTTACCTTAAGAAAATGTTTGTTCAACAAGGGTTTATATTGCAACCTCTTGCATGTATTGCGCCTGTCACGGCTGCAGCAGCATTTTGGTTTGAGTCTCTGGAAGAGACACTTCAATCATCCACACTAGATGACATCACACACAAACTTAAATTCCTTAAGTTAGCTAATTCATTTATTTCAGATGCCGTAGTACATTTAACTAAACTTGCGGCTAAAAATTCAGGATTCGCCATTCAGGCACGCAGAGCTCTGTGGCTAAAATCCTGGTCAGCTTATGTTACGTCTAAATCTAAATTGCTTAATATTCCTTTCAAAGGGCAGACCTTATTCGGGCCCGGCTTGAAAGAGATTATTGATGACATTACAGGAGGTAAAGGTCATGCCCTGCCTCAGGACAAGGCCAAAGCCAAGGCTAGACAGTCCAATTTTCGTTCCTTTCGTAATTTCAAAGCTGGAGCAGCATCAACTTCCTCTGCACCAAAACAGGAAGGAGCTGTTGCTCGCTACAGACAAGGCTGGAAACCTAACCAGTCCTGGAACAGGGGCAAACAGGCCAGAAAACCTGCTGCTGCCCCTAAGACAGCATGAATTGAGGGCCCCCGATCCGGGACCGGATCTAGTGGGGGGCAGACTTTCCCTCTTCGCCCAGGCTTGGGCAAGAGATGTTCAGGATCCCTGGGCGTTAGAGATCATATCTCAGGGATACCTTCTGGACTTCAAATCCTATCCCCCAAGAGGGAGATTTCATCTGTCAAGGTTGTCAACAAACCTAACAAAGAAGGAAGCGTTTCTACGCTGCGTACAAGATCTTTTATTAATGGGAGTGATCCATCCAGTTCCGCGGTTGGAACAAGGACAAGGGTTTTACTCAAATCTGTTTGTAGTTCCCAAAAAGAGGGAACCTTCAGGCCAATCTTGGATTTAAAGATCCTAAACAAATTCCTAAGAGTTCCATCGTTCAAGATGGAAACTATTCGAACAATTTTGCCCATGATCCAAGAGGGTCAGTACTTGACCACAGTGGATTTAAAGGATGCTTACCTTCACATACCGATTCACAGAAGTCATTACCGGTATCTAAGGTTTGCCTTTTTAGACAGGCATTACCAGTTTGTAGCTCTTCCATTCGGACTGGCTACGGCTCCAAGAATCTTCACAAAGGTTCTGGGCACTCTTCTGGCGGTACTAAGACCGCGAGGAATTTCAGTAGCTCCGTACTTAGACGACATACTGATACAAGCTTCAAGCTTTCAAACTGCCAAATCTCATACAGAGATAGTACTGGCATTTCTAAGGTCGCATGGATGGAAAGTGAACGAAGAGAAAAGTTCTCTCTTTCCACTCACAAGAGTTCCCTTCCTGGGGACTCTGATAGATTCTGTAGAAATGAAGATTTACCTGACAGAGGACAGGTTAACAAAACTTCAAAATGCATGCCGTGTCCTTCATTCCATTCAAGAGACCAGAAATTCTCTTCTATGGTGGCTTTATCGGCCACATCTGTCCAGGGGAATGCCATTCAGCAGGCCAGACTGGTCAATTGTAACAACAGACGCCAGCCTACTAGGTTGGGGCGCTGTCTGGAATTCTCTGAAGGCTCAGGGACTATGGAATCAGGAGGAGAGTCTTCTTCCAATAAACATTCTGGAATTGAGAGCAGTCCTCAATGCTCTTCTGGCTTGGCCCCAGTTAGCAACTCAGGGGTTCATCAGGTTCCAGTCGGACAACATCACGACTGTAGCTTATATCAACCATCAGGGAGGGACAAGAAGCTCCCTAGCAATGATGGAAGTATCGAAGATAATTCGCTGGGCAGAGTCTCACTCTTGCCACCTGTCTGCAATCCACATCCCGGGAGTGGAGAACTGGGAGGCGGATTTCTTAAATCGTCAGACTTTTCATCCGGGGGAGTGGGAACTTCATCCAGAGGTCTTTGCCCAAATACTTCCACGTTGGGGCAAACCAGAGATAGATCTCATGGCGTCTCGACAGAACGCCAAGCTTCCGCGCTACGGGTCCAGATCCAGGGATCCGGGAGCGGTCCTGATAGATGCCTTGACAGCACCATGGACCTTCAGGATGGCTTATGTGTTTCCACCTTTCCCGATGCTTCCTCGATTGATTGCCAGAATCAAACAGGAGAAAGCATCAGTGATTCTAATAGCGCCTGCATGGCCACGCAGGACTTGGTATACAGATCTGGTGGACATGTCATTCTGTCCACCTTGGTCGTTACCTCTGAAACAGGACCTTCTGATTCAGGGTCCTTTCAAACATCAAAATCTAACTTCTCTGAAGCTGACTGCTTGGAAATTGAACGCTTGATCTTATCAAAGCGTGGTTTTTCTGAGTCAGTTATTGATACCTTAATACAGGCTAGGAAGCCTGTCACCAGAAAGATTTACCATAAAATATGGCGTAAATACCTATATTGGTGCGAATCCAAAGGTTACTCTTGGAGTAAGGTTAGGATTCCTAGGATATTGTCTTTTCTACAAGAAGGTTTAGAAAAGGGGTTATCCGCTAGTTCCTTAAAGGGACAGATCTCAGCTCTGTCCATTCTGTTACACAAGCGTCTGTCAGAAGTTCCAGACGTTCAGGCTTTTTGTCAGGCTTTGGCCAGGATTAAACCTGTGTTTAAAGCTGTGGCTCCACCATGGAGTTTAAACCTTGTTCTTAACGTTTTACAGGGTGTTCCGTTTGAACCCCTTCATTCCATTGATATAAAGTTGTTATCTTGGAAAGTTCTATTTTTAATGGCTATTTCCTCGGCTCGAAGAGTCTCTGAGTTATCAGCCTTACATTGTGATTCTCCTTATTTGATTTTTCACTCGGATAAGGTAGTTCTGCGTACTAAGCCCGGGTTCTTACCTAAGGTAGTCACTAACAGGAATATCAATCAGGAGATTGTTGTTCCATCCTTGTGCCCAAATCCTTCTTCGAGGAAGGAACGTCTTTTGCACAATCTGGATGTAGTTCGTGCCCTTAAATTTTATTTACAGGCAACTAAAGATTTTCGACAAACGTCTTCCCTGTTTGTCGTTTACTCTGGTCAGAGGAGAGGTCAAAAAGCTTCTGCTACCTCTCTCTCTTTTTGGCTTCGTAGCATAATTCGTTTAGCTTTTGAGACTGCTGGACAACAGCCTCCAGAAAGAATTACAGCTCATTCCACTAGAGCTGTGGCTTCCACTTGGGCCTTTAAGAATGAGACATCTGTTGAACAGATTTGCAAGGCTGCAACTTGGTCTTCGCTTCATACTTTTTCCAAATTTTACAAATTTTACACTTTTGCTTCCTCGGAGGCTATTTTTGGGAGAAAGGTTCTTCAGGCAGTGGTTCCTTCTGTATAAAGAGCCTGCCTATCCCTCCCGTCATCCGTGTACTTTTGCTTTGGTATTGGTATCCCACAAGTAATGATGACCCGTGGACTGATCACACTTAACAGAAGAAAACATAATTTATGCTTACCTGATAAATTCCTTTCTTCTGTAGTGTGATCAGTCCACGGCCCGCCCTGTTTTTTAAGGCAGGTAAATATTTTTTAAATTATACTCCAGTCACCACTACACCCTTGGCTTCTCCTTTCTCGTTGGTCCTTGGTCGAATGACTGGAGGTGACGTAGAGGGGAGGAGCTATATAGCAACTCTGCTGGGTGAATCCTCTTGCACTTCCTGTAGGGGAGCAGTTAATATCCCACAAGTAATGATGACCCGTGGACTGATCACACTACAGAAGAAAGGAATTTATCAGGTAAGCATAAATTATGTTTTTATGAAAAAGATTTTTTTAGATTTTTAATTTGATATTGTTATTTGTAACCTGGTTATACATTGGATATAAGTTTTTGTAGAGTTGGCTTCCTTTGTTTCTTATTTCTTATGTGAATCTTGATCTAAATTAGTAGAAAGAAAGAGAAAGACATATAAATTATTGTATCTAAAGCACTGGTTAAAGAAACAAAAATAGATTGTAATCTTTGTTCAATCCTTTGGGGTACATACTATATAATGTATTAATCCATATAACTTCCCTTTGTTTTAATTTATTAATCCTATTCTGACCCCTTCTTTGGATTGGAACCTGTTCTAATATTTGACAGCGTAATTGATTTACATTATTTTTTTTTCTTTGAAGTGTGCAGAAACTGGTAAGTCTAACATGCCTTTATGTATGGTATATTTATGTTGAGTAAGTCTATCCTTTATTTTCTGACTAGTTTCCCCTATATAAATTAGTCCACATGGACATTTTAATAAATATATCACATGATCAGTTTGGCAGGTATATAACCCATTTATATTATACCGTTTTCCTGTATAAGGGTGTGTCACCTTATCTCCTCTTATAACACTATTACAGTGTGAGCAATTATAGCATGGAAAGGTGCCTTTTTACTTGAAGTTAACATTTTAGTTTTGCTACTACCTATGTCTGTTTTAACTAAATTGTCTTATAGATTCCTAGGACGTTTATAGGACAATAACGGGGGATTTTGAAACTCTTTAATGTCTTTATAACTATTTTTAAGAATGTACCAATGTTTTTTAATGACTCCAGTTATTTGTCTACTATTTGTATTGTATGTACTAATAAAAGGGATTCTATCCTTTTGTGATGTTTTCTGTTTTTTAGATAATAATTCATTACGTTCAATACTGTTGATCTTTCCTAATGCATTATCTAGTATTTGTTGTGGATATCCCCTTTGGGTAAATTTTTTACTCATTTCCTGAAGTCTCATATCACAGGATTTTTTATCACTTACAATTCGTTTTACCCGTATATACTGTGATTTAGGCAAAGATTTAATAGTACTTTTCAGATGACAGCTGTTATATGACAATAACGTATTTTTATCAGTTTCCTTCACAAAAATATCTGTTTTAAATGTATTATCTTCTACATAGATTGTAACATCAAGAAAATTGATCTGTTTGTGGTTATCTTGCATTGTAAATTCAATATTCTCCATATTGTTATTAATTTGTGAAAGAAACAAATTCAAGGTTTCCTTATCTCCCAACCACACCATGAAGACATCGTCTATATAGCGCTATATTTACCTGTCTGGGTGGGACAGAGGCAGCTTGCACCCAGCAACTAACGGAGAAACTGGTGCCGGACTCTACCTGTATTATATATATATATATATATATATATATATATATATATATATATATAGATATATATATATATATGTGTGTGTAATTGTATATATATATATGTGTGTGTGTGTGTGTGTATGTATATATATATATGTGTGTGTATGTATGTGTGTGTATATATATATATATATATATGATATGATATATGATAATTTTAAGCTAAATCCTGGTGAACATTTCCTAAAAAAAGTCACAATACCCTGACCAAAAAATAGTGTGGCCGAAAAACAGGCTAAAACCTATGGGGGGAGGGGGTGGGGGGGCAGCAGAATTTTGAGTGCCTAGGGCAGCACAAACCCTAAATATGCCCCTGGTTGCAACAGTGTGTTGTGGTGTACTTAGACGACATCCTCATACACTCACCCACACTTGAGGCTCATCGTTCTGATGTTACACAGGTTCTTCAGAGACTACGTGAGAACTGCCTGTTTTGTAAACTCTAGAAATGTGAGTTCCATCAGACTAAAGTAACCTTCCTAGTTTATGTTATCTCCGTTGCAGGGTTCTCCATGGATCCTGACAAGTTGTCTGCAGTTCTGCAGTGGCCTCGCCCAGTTGGTCTTCGGTCTATTCAACGTTTTTTGGGGTTCGCCAATTACTATAGAAAAATTATTAAAAACTTTTCTTCCTTGGTCAAACCTATCACAGACCTGACCCGTAAAGAAAATGATCCACTCCATTGGTCACCTACTGCCATTAAGGCCTTTGATAGTCTTAAGACTGCCTTTGCTGCCCCTCCAGTTCTGGCTCATCCTAACCCTGTCCTGCCTTTCGTTCTTGAGGTCGATGCGTCTGAGACTGGAGTAGGTGCCCTCTTGTCTCAACGTCGTACACCTGACGGTTCCTTGCATCCGTGCGGTTTCTTCTCTAAGAAATTGTCTCCAGCGGAGTGCAATTATGAAATTGGCAACAGGGATTTACTGGCCATAATTTTGGCACTCAAGGTATGGAGGCATCTTCTCGAGGGTACTAGCGTACCAGTGCTCATTCTTACTGACCACAAGAATTTAACTTATCTATCTGAAGCAAAACTTTTGTCACCCCGACAGGCCAGATGGGCGCTATTTTTGTCTCGGTTTAATTATGTGGTCTCCTACCTACCTGGTAGTAAGAATGGTTAGGGCTGATGCCCTCTCTCAACAATTTTCGCGTCTGTCCAAGGGGTAGTCTGTACCTATTCCAGTTACACCTCCTGACCATATTTTGGCTGCCATATGTACTAATTTGACTTCTCCCTTGGGGGAGGAGATCCTGGCTTTACAAACCAATGCACCTCCTGAGAAACCTAATGTTAAGTGTTTTGTTCCTGAGAATCTTCTAACTAAACTTTTGCACACTTACCACTATCCTAAAGCCGCAGGTCACCCAGGCAAGAACCAAATGATTTGGTCTGTCACTCGACAATTCTGGTGGCCAGGTCTTCGTTCTGATGTTGCTGCTTATGTTGCCTCCTGCTCAGTTTGTGCACAGAATAAGACTCCTCAACGTCTTCCTGTGGGTCTTCTTCAACCTATTGCTAATGGCGAGTGTCCTTGGACACATCTTTCCATGGACTTTATTGTCGAGCTCCCTGTTTCCAATGGCAATACTGTTATCCTTATGGTGGTTGACCGTTTTTTCTAAAATGTCACATTGCATGCCCTAGAAGAAGCTGCCTACCGCTCAGGAGCTTGCTTCAATTTTTGCCCGGGAGGTCTTCCGTTTACATGGGTTACCCAAGGAGATAGTGTCGGACCGGGGTAGCCAGTTTGTCTCCAGATTTTGGCGTTTCTTTTGTGCTGAAATGGGAATCCAGCTTTCCTTCTCCTCAGCATATCACCCTCAATCCAATGGGGCTGCGGAACGGTCTAATGAAGCTCTGGAACAGTTCCTCCATTGCTATGTCTCAGATCACCACAATAATTGGTCTAATCTGTTACCTTGGGCAGAGTTTACTCGTAATAGTACTATTAACGCTTCCTCCAAGTTATCCCCGTTCATGGCGAATTATGGGTTTCAAGCATCCTTGTTGCCCGATTCATTCATGTCTCAGGGTATTCCGGCTTTGGAGGAGCATCTCCGGCAACTCCGTTCCACGTGGGTGCAGATTCAGGATTGCCTTCATCGTTCTCTGCAGCGCCAAAAGTTCCAGGCTGATTGTAGGCGTCTGTCCGTGCCTTCCTACCAGGTTGGTGAGAGGGTTTGGCTGTCCTCCCGCAACATGAACCTTTGTGTGCCTTCCAATAAACTGGCTCCCCTTTATGTTGTTCCTTTTCGAATACTCCCGATGGGTCAATCCTGTGGCCTACGCTCTTGACCTTCCTACTGCAATGCACATCTCCAATGTTTTTCATGTCTCCCTCTTGAAACCATTGGTTTGTAATCGGTTTACCACTGTGTTGCCTCGTGCCCGTCCTATCTTTGTTGACAACCATGAAGAATATTAGGTCAGCAGCATTATTGACTTCCATGCCCGTTTCCCCAATAAGCCTTTTGTCCTCCCGCGGGGGAGGGGTCATTGAGGGGAGGGTACTGTCAGGGTTTTTTCCCTGCTTTGTTTGCCATGTGCTGCTGGCAGCCAGTTTACTCACCTCTCTTGCTGACTCTGGTGCATAGTGTGTGATGCTGCTCATTTCATGCATGCCCTTTTATGGCCAGACTGGTGTACATCATCCGTGAGAGACAGGTTGCAGTCTCAGAATTGTGATTAAAGGGCCTCTGTTCATTATGCTTTGCCCTTGCATTGTCTTGGACCTGTTTGTGAGTTCCAGTTCCTGTGTATTACCTGGCTGTCTGACGTGCCTCCTGGTTCCTGATCCCTGGCTTGTTCCTGACTCTGCTATTCTCCTTGTTCCTGATTCCCGGCTTGTCTGACTATTCACTTTTGCTCCTGACTCGGCTCGTCTGACTACCAGCTCTGGTTTTGACTCCTGGCTTGTTATTTGACTTGTGGAATTTTTATTATTTTTTGTTATTAATAAAGGTGTGATTATTTTTGCACTTCCTGTCTCAGTCTGATTCCTGGCACCCTGACAGTCTCCCTGGGAATAGACTCTATGGCTTTTCTAGCCCTGAATATGTCATGTTTTGGGGAACTATCACTGAGCCTTTTGCTAAGCTCATTAGCTTCCCTTGCAATATCATAACTGTTGGAACAATTCCTTTTCAATCTAGTAAATTGTTCTTTAGCTACTGCAGACCTTATCTGTTTGGGGTGGCAGCTTTTGCTGTGCAAAAGGTGTTCCCTGTTATAGGCTTACGGTACACGCTGGTCGTTACTTTTCTTCCTATTACTCCTTTAAGAGTCAAATCTAAGAAATTGATCTCAACTGGATTCATTTTCAATGTAAAGCGCAGTCTAACGTAATTTGAATTTAAATAATTCACAAACCTTGTCACATCATTGTGATCCCCTGTCCAAACGAACAGGAGATCATCAATGTACCTATTGTACATTTTAATGTTGCTCTTGAATGGGTTACTATCTCCAAAGATGTGGCCCAGCTCCCACCAGCCGAGGTATAAATTAGCATATGATGGGGCAAACGTAGCACCCATGGCTGTGCCGCATCTCTGGAGATAGAACTCTCCCTCAAACTTGAAGAAATTATGTGTGAGGAGAAACTATACAATTCTTGCAACATAGGCCTGGAAGTCACTTGAGTACTCTGTAAACTTCTGAAGAAAGAAGTCCACAGCCTGTGTGCCCTTCTCGTGCTGATAGACAAGTAGGGTGCTACTGCGTCGATTGCGAGCCATGTGTAACAAGCATCCCACTCAAAGTTTTGGATAATGTTAATGACATGCTTGGTAGCTCTAATATGAGGCCAAATCCACCACTAATGGTTGTAGAATAGAATCGACCCACTGCGAGAGGTGTTCCAATAAGGAATCAATCCCTTTCACAATGGGTCTTCCCTGGACATTTTCAAGGGTTTTATGTACTTTGAGGAGATGGTGGAACCAGGGAGTCCTAGGAAATGTTACATCCAGATAATCAATAATCTGGTCATCCAGGAACCCCTTTTCCCGACCATCATCCAAAATCTGTCTTAGTTCATACCTATACCTATTGGTGGGATCACTATCAAGTACCTGATAATCATGAGTGTTGTGCAATTGGCGCAGTGCCTCCGCCACATAGTCAGCCTTTTTCATGACCACTACCGCACCACCTTTATCGGCAGTGCGTATCACCAACTCCTCATTGCTTTGAAGTTCAGCCAAAGCCCTCTTTTGTTTATTTGTTAAATTATGCCTGGTATTGGTACAAGTGTTTGCTAGATTTGCAAGGTCAGTTTCTATCCTTTGTTGAAAGGTCTCAAGTATAGTGCCTTCTACTGTGAATGGGATAAAACCTGGACTTACTCTTCAGAGAGACTCCCCTGCTCACTGTACCCAAAGTTGTTCTGGATTCATTTTCCAGTGTCTGTAAAGAAAACACATCACATACTTCATCAAAACTTTGGATATTACTCACAGTGGGCAGAGATTGTCTAACCAAATGGTCTGCTGGTGGTTCACTAACTCCAAAATGTTTTCTCAGGGTTAAATTTCTTATAATGAGGTTTACATCCAGAAGATTCTGGAACACTTTAAAATTGATAGTAGGAGAGAAGCCCAAACCAAAAGCAAGGACAGCATACAGTTCCACTGACAATCTCTCTGAGAAGAGGTTGATAACATTATTAATTATTTGTACTTTTTTTGCGGGCGACTCCTCCTGAGCTGATATCTCCCTTGGGCATTCTGTGTTTGCTGTGCCACCCCCACTTGATCCTGTGCCTGTGGAAAAACCTGTTCAAAATCAGGGTGTGGGACAGTGGATGTATGCGTAGGGTTTGTAGTATGTTGTGTTTGATAATGTGCCCCCTGTTCGATTCTTGTATTATCTTTGGGTCTGACCACCAGTTCTCCCACAGGGACTTTCTTATTTTTCATAATCCCTGAAGTGGAAGTGGCAACAGAAGTAGCAGAGTATTTATTACACTCATCAGAGGAATATTCTGTATCGCTCCCAACTTACAAGGTGTCCTAATATTGACTGGTGCTAACACTACAGCACTTTGCCTTCATTGGCTGCTGCATTTTTTTCTCCTGCAATGAAGGACTTAATTCGCTCTACAGTATCTGAAATTTTGGTAGCTATGCCACCTTCAAGTGAGCGTAAAAGGTCAGTCATATTTTTCCTTCTATTAGTTTATGCCTTTTGAGGTTTATGTTTCTGTTCGAATCCTCAGAGGGAGATGTTTCTTTCATATAGGTGGCGAGAGTCCACAAGCTTTTTACTGATGTGATATACATTCCTACCAGGAGGAGGCAAAGTTTCCCAAACCTGAAATGCCTATAAATATACCTCCCACCTCACTCATACCTCAGTTTTCAAAACTTTGCCTCCTTTGGATGTGGTGAAGCATGATGTGCTTGATTCTTCAGTGAAATGCGCTTCTAAGCATATTGAAGCCCAGTACAGAGTTTGAGGGATGTGAAGAGAGTATTGCCTGATGATACAATGTTTTCACCTATGAGAAATTTTTTCATAAGGCTCTCTGTAAATTCAGTCGCAGGGATTCATCTGCTGCTTCCCTTTACAGATCGACATTATACTCTTAAACCATTACCTCTGCTGATATGTTTCAATACTGGTCTGGCTGGCTGCTATATGTGGATGGGTGTCTTATACAGTAAGTATTTTTTTTCTTCCAAAACAAGCTTTATTGAAACATAATTTCCAGATGTACAATAAAACGGAACAGTTCATACCATCAACAGTCTGGTGTTGTCATTGTCTACATTTTGTTATTAAAACAGTTCTTATGGGAAAGGTATCAATCATAATAGTATAATAAATAGTCAGCAGAGATTCAAACTGGTTAATCAATACAAGTCAAATCAAAATTCACATGTTCCTGCTTAGAGCTTGACATTTTAATATTTTCTTCAAACAGTTACAAGCTTTTTTAAATCTAAACCTTAAATCGTCTGTCAAGTATAAGAAGAGGATTAGAAAAAGATGTGAGGGAGGGAGGGGAAGAAGGAAGAAAAAAAAGGGGGAGAGGGGGAGGTCAGGGTGGGGGCTAATCCTTGGCCTATTTAGCAATTATTATGTTGGATTTTAATTATCAAAGGGGAGTGTCTTTCTAGGTAGCCAACATAATTTCATGGGTGCCAATTTGGTTGATTTTGAGAAAATGAAATCTCTCCAGCATTAACAATTCATCAACCAAGGAGGCAGATATTGATTAACACTTTGGCAGTGTAAATGATCTAAGCCATGCTTCCTGATCTATATCTTAATTGAGGTCTCTATTCCAAGCTATGGTGTATGTTGGTAGCAGTGTGTCTGGTGGTAGAAGTAGAAGCTTATAAATCAGCCATCTCGGTGGTGTATTCATTGTGCATACATGTTCTTAAAGTTGTCTTTGTATGCATGGGGTGTCAAGTAATGTGATAGTTGGATGTATCTCATCCATAAAGAGAATATTTATCTGTTTGTTTCTGTCATGTGTTGCTGTGAATGCAGTCTCCCGTTTTCAATTGCAAAATGCAATGTGCCAGTTCTCAGGTTGTAGGGTTTACTCATATGCGTTGCCAGCTTGTGGTATGGTATTCAGGGATTTCTATGATGAACAGTGGTGATTTTCTAGGTGATATATGCATGCTAGTGGCCAACAATTTGTCCAATTTGTGTAGTATTTCTAGAGACATGTGATATTTGTTAAGTAATTTGGGGCGTAGCGAGGGTGGAATCCATTATATTGTGCTAACGTTATTCAATTTGAATATTTGACCATCTAATCAGACCCACGCTTTATGTGTGGTGTTGTGAGACCATTCTATCAAACATTGCAACAGTATTGCACACTTGTAGGTAGTCAGGTCAGGAAATCCCAACCTTCCTCTATCTGGGGGAAGATACATTGTTTTCCTAGGGATCCTTCGCCTCGTATCCATCCAAACAAACTGCTTGCAGGTTTTTTGTAGTTGAGGTAAGAAATCTCCTGGTAGAGGGATTGGGACAGTCTGTAGGATGTATAAGATGCATGGAAGAAGGTTCCTTTTAATCATCCATATTTTTCCCAGCCATGAAAGTGGTTTATTCTTCCATGATGAGAGGTCTCTAACTATTTCCTCTCTTAGCTTTAGGAAATAATTTTTATATAAATCATGAGGATTTGCGGTGAGGTAAAGACCTAGATATTTTAATTGCGAAGTGGCTATGGGGACCTTGTAAATGTTTGTATATGTTCATGCGGTGCACTGACATTTAAAAGCTCAGATTTTGTGAGATTAAGGTAAAAATTAGAAAGTGCACCATATGTTTCTATTTCTTTAAGAAGTTCTGGGACAGAGGTATCTATATTTGTGAGAGTATAAAGTATATCGTCTGCATAAAGTACTTATTTGTGCTCAGTGTCTCCAATTCCAATACCAGTGACCTTGGGATTATTATTTTGTGTGCTAGGGCTTCGATTAATAGGGCAAATAAAAGGGGGGGATAGGGGGCATCTCTGCCTAGTGCCGTTTGTAATGTTAAATGTATCCAAGAGTGTTCCGTTTACTCTAACCCAAGCATTTGGGGTAGAATATAAATCAAATATCATGTTTATTAAGTCTCCAAAGTTTATAGCCTTCATTACTTGATGCAGAAAAAGCCAATCGACCCGGTCGAAGGCCTTCTCTGCGTCCGTTGAGAAGAGAGCCATAGGCACACCCTCAACTCAGGCATAATTTATTAATTGCTGTACCTTGGAAGTGTTGTCCCTAGATTCTCTGCCCGGGACAAAAACCACCTGATCGGTCGAATTGAGGTCTGGAAGATATTTATTCAGATGTTTTGCTAGGACCTTGGCTAAGATTTTGACGTCCATATTTAATAATGATATAGGTCTGAAGTTTTTCGGGGCGGTCGGGGGTTGACCAGGCTTTGGAATGATTGTGATATGCGCCTCAAGCGTTGAACTAGCAAGTTTGGGGCTTTCACGCAGATTGTTAAAAAGTTGGAACATTATTGGGGCTATGGAGTTATAGAATGTTTTATAATATTTTGGGATAAGTGCATCCGGGCCAGGACTTTTTCAATTTGGTAGATCCTTAATCGCTTGCGCTAATTCTCCCAGCGAGATAGGTGCGTCAAGACTATCCATGTCTGTTTTGTTTAGCTGTGGCAGACCTAATGTGGTTAAGTAGTTTTCAATGGCTTGTTGTTTTGAGGATATATTTTTGTATTGGGTTCTTGTGTCAGCTATTTTCGTGATGTTATATAAAGCACTATAATAAGAGTGGAAAGTATTGGCTATTTGTTTGCTACATTTTAATAATGTACCATCTGCAGACTTTATATAATGTATGTGTGATTTATGCTGATTTTTGCAGATTGATCTGGCCCATAATCCTCCAGGTTTGTTACCCCCTTCATAATATTGTTGTTTGATTGTTAATGTTTCGAGTTGGTAAGCCTCCATTAAGTGTTGTTTAAGTTCAACCCTAGCTTGTGTCAGTGCCTTTCTGGCGTCTTCATCAAGGGTATTCTGTTTATGTTGATGATAGGTTTATCTAGAAGTGAATCGTCAAGTCTCCATATATACGTTGTTGGGGGTATGGTGGGCCATTGAACTGCACAAGTGACAGGGGCATGATCAGACCAAGTGATTGAACCGATTTGGCATGCACTAATTATATCCAATCCCATAGTGTCTGTAAAAATATAATCAATTTGCGAATATTTGTTTTGTGTAGATGAGTAATAGGTGAAGTCTTTATTTGTTGGGTGTAGCGTTCTCCAGACATCGTGTAACACAAGGTCAGAGAGAGTTGACTTGACAGATTTAATCATCCTGCCGGAAATACTGGCAGTACCATTAGAGGTGTCGACTTGTGAGTCTAAGGGGAGATTGAGATCTCCGGTAAGGAACACTGGGCCTTTTACATGACCTAGCAATACCCTAGAGACTCGCTTGATGAACTGATGCTGGTTAGTGTTTAGGGTGTACATTGTTGCTAGTGTTATCTGATGGTCATAGAGCATACCTGTTAGAACAAGATAACGCCCCTCTTGATCTTTTTCGATATGTGTTGGTTTTAGGGGAACAGAATGATGTATTATTATTCCTACCTCACATTTTATGGTGGTATCTGAAGCAAAATGTGCCCTGGGGTATTGTGAGTATTCTTTTTTTCTTTCTTTCATGTAATTGGTAAAAGTCCATAAGCTAGTGACGTATGGGATATACAATCCTACCAGGAGGGGCAAAGTTTGCCAAACATCAAAATGCCTATAAATACACCCCTCACCACACCCACAATTCAGTTTGACTAACTTTGCCTCCCTATGGAGGTGGCGAAGTAAGTTTGTGCTTGATTTTCTTCTGTGATTCTCAGCATTTTGAATCCTGATTCCTCTCAGAGTACAGTGTTTGTCAGAGGGATGTGAAGGGAGTTTCACCTATTGATTCAATGGTTTTCCTCACGGGAAATCTTTTCATAGGTTCTCTGTTATCGGTCGTAGAGATTCATCTCCAACCTCCTTTTTCAGATCGACGATATACTCTCATATTCCATTACCTCTACTGATACTGTTTCAGTACTAGTTTGGCTATCTGCTATATGTGGATGGGTGTCTTTCGGTAAGTATGTTTTCATTACTTAAGACATTCTCAGCTATGCTTTGGCACATTATGTATTAATATAAAGTTTTAAATATATGTATTGTACTTATATTTGCCATGAGTCAGGTTTATGTATATTTCCTTTTGCAAACTATCAGTTTCAAAATTGGGAAACTATTTAGGAAGTTATTTTATCTTACCTGGTGTATAGTCTTTTCTTCAAATTGACTGCTTTTTCATTAAATTTTGCGGGCAAATTTAGGCTAGCAAGGTCGCAAAATGCTGATTTTTTATTGGCGTGAGAATTTTTTAGCACAAAGGTACGTTCAGTGACGCAAATTCGTCATTTCCGGCTTCTTAGATGACGCCAGGTTTCCTTGCACAAGGTTGCGTCTGCCATGATGCGAGTTGCGTCATTTCCGGATGTTAGCTCCAAAAAAAATCATTTTGCGTTGTGCGTCATACTTGGCGCCAAATAATTTAATTATTCAAACCCCACTTCCTATTTGCCTCTTGCCTTTTTTATGCTCAGAAGGCTATGCTGTTTGCATTTTTTTCCCATTCCTGAAACTGCCATATATGGAAATTGATCATTTTGCTTTATATGTTGTTTTTTTTCTCTTACATTTGCAAGATGTCTCAATCTGATCCTGTCTCAGAAACAACTGTTGGAATACTGCTGCGTGATAACAGTTCTACCAAAGCTAAGTGTATCTGTTGTAAATTGGCAGAGATTATATCTCCAGCTGTAGTATGTAACAGTTGTCATGATAAACTTTTACATGCAGAGAATGTATCCATCAGTGCTAGTACAATGCCTGTTGTTCCTTCAACATCTAATGTACATGATATCCCTGTGAATATAAAAGATTTTATTGCTGATGCGATTCAGAAGGCTTGTCTGCTATTCCGCCTTCTAATAAACGTAAAAGGTCTTTTAAAACCTCTCATAAAGTTGATGAAATTTCAAATGACTGACAACATACTGAATTATCCTCCTCTGATAAGGATCTATCTGATTCTGAAGCTCCTACCTCAGATATTGACACTGACAAATCTACTTATCTCTTTAAGATGGAGTATATATGTTTCTTGTTAAAAGAGGTGTTGATTACTTTGGCTATTGAGGAATCTAGTCCTCTTGATCCTGAAACTAGTAAACATTTAAATTCTGTTTATAAACCTCTTGTGGTTACTCCAGAGGTTTTTCCAGTTCCTGATGCTATTTCTGATATGATTTCAAAGGAATGGGATAGGCCTGGTACTTCTTTTATTACTTCTTCTAGGTTTAAAAAGTTGTATCCTTTGCCAGCAGCTAGATGGAGTTTTGGGAAAAAAAAAAAAAAAGTTGATGGGGCTATCTCTACTCTTGCCAAACGTACTACTATGCTATGAAATATAGTACTTCTTTTAAGGATCCTTTAGTTAGGAAACTTGAATCTTAGCTAAGGAAAGTTTATTTATTTTCTGGCTATATTCTTAGGTCTGCTATATCTATGGCTGATGTTGCAGCTTCATCAACTTTTTGGTTGGTAAGCTTTGCGCAACAGGAAACAGATTCTGATTTGTCTAGCATTATTCGCTTGCTTCAACATGCTAATCATTTTATCTATGATGGTATTTTTTATATCATCAAAATTGATGTTAAATTTATGTCTTTAGCTATTTTAGCTAGAAGAGCTTTGTGACTCAAATATTGGAATGCTGACATGGTATCTAAGTCTAGATTATTATCTCTTTCTTTCCAATATAACAATTTATTTGGTTCTCAGTTGGATTCTATTATTTCAACTGTCACAGGGGGGAAGGGAGTTTTTTGCCTCAAGATAAAAGATCTAAGGGTAAATCTAAAGCTTCTAATCGTTTTTGGTTCTTTTCGACAGAATAAGGAACAGAAAGCCAATCCTTCCCCCAAAGAATCTGGTTCCAATTGGAAACCTTCTTCAAGTTGGAATAAATCCAAGCCTTTTAAGAAACCAAAGCCAGCCCCCAAGTCTGCATGAAGGTGCGGCCCTCATTCCAGTTCAGCTGGTGGGGGGCAGATTAAAAATTTTCCAAGACATTTGAGCAGATTCTGTCCAAAATCAGTGGATTCGGAGTATTGTCTCTCAAGGGTATCAAATAGGATTCAGAGTAAGACATCATGTGAGAAGATTCTTTCTTTCTCACGTTCCAGCAAATCCGGTGAAGGCTCAGGCTTTTCTGAAGTGTGTTTCAGATCTAGAGCTTTCAGGGTAATCATACCAGTTCCGTTTCAGGAACAGGGTCTGGGGTTTTATTCAAATGTATTCATTGTCTCAAAGAAAGAAAATGTATTCAGGCCAATTCTAGATCTGAAAATTTTGAATCGTTTGTAAGAGTGCCAACTTTCAAAATGGTGACTATAAGGACTATTCTGCCTTTTGTTCAGCAAGGTCATTATATCTCCACGATAGACTTACAGGATGCATATTTTCATATTCCGATTCATCCAGACCACTATCGATTTCTGAGATTCTCTTTTCTAGACAAGCATTACCACTTTGTCGCGCTTCCATTTGGCCTAGCGACAGCTCCAAGAATTTTTTTGAAGGTTCTCGGTGCCCTACTCTCTTTAATCAGAGTTTCCTTATTTGGACGATATCTTGTTACTAGCTCAGTCTTTACATTCTGCTGAATCTCACACAAATCAACTAGTGTTTTCTTTTCAAAGACATGGTTGGAGGATCAATTTACCAAAAAGTTCCTTGATTCTTCAGACAATGGTCACCATTTTAGGTTTCCAGATAGATTCAGTGTCCATTACTCTGTCTCTAACAGACAAGAGACGAATAAAATTGGTTTCAGCTTGTCGAAACCTTCAGTCTCAATCATTCCCTTCAGTGGCTATGTGCATGGAAGTTTTAGGTCTCATGACTGCAGCATCGGACGCGATTCCCTTTGCTAGTTTTCATATGAGACCTCTTCATCTTTGTATGCTGAATCAATGGTGCAGGGATTATACAAGGATATCACAATTAATATCCTTAAATCCCAATGTTCAACTCTCTCTAATTTGGTGTTTAGATCACCATTGTATAGCTCAAGGGAACTCTTTTGTTCGTCCAACCTGGACTGTAATCACAACAGCAGGGCCGGACTGGGAAATCAAACCAGCCCTGGAAATTTGTATAGACAGGCCCAACCCCGCCCCCTCCAACATAGCCACGCCCCCTCCAACATAGCCACGCCCCATCCAAGCCAGCAAACTTTTTCCCTTCAAATATATATATATATATATATATATATATAAAATACAAATATTGTGAGTTAAGCAGGCAGTTTATACACAAATGAAATACTTGCAGACATACTTACACATACTTGCAGACACACTACATACACATGCAGACACACTATATACACTTGCATACAGATGCACACCACAACATACACATACATGCAGACACAAAACCTACACATACAAACCGACACACACATACATGCAGGCACAAAACATACACACACCACAGAGAATAGGATTTTTAGGTGGCTAATTAAAATGCCTAGAAAAGCAAAACATTGACCTCTTTTGACACTGACTTAATGCCACATGTATGGGTCACTCACAGAGTACCCCCCTTGCTTTGATGCTGCATCAGCAGCAGCACCCAGACGTCCCAGCTTCAGATTTCACTCACTGCACAGTGCACACTGACTGACAGACACTGAAAGTGCAATAAAATGATGCCCCCAGCCCCACTGCAATAAAATGAAGCCCCATCTCCCCTGCAATAAAATGATGCCCCCTGCAATAAAATTATGCCCCCAACAAAAATATGATGCCCCCAGCACAAAAATTATGCACCATCTCCCCTGCAATAAAATGATGCCCCCCTGCAATAAAATGATGCCCCCAGGCCCAGCCCCACTGCAATAAAATGATGACCCCAGCCCCATTGCATTAAATGATGCCCCTAGCAAATAAAAAAAATATGATGCCCCCAGCACAAAAATGATGCCCCATCTCCCCAGCACAAAGATGATGCCCCTGCAATAAAATGATGCCCCATCCCCCCTGCAATAAAATGATGCCCCATCCCCCCTGCAATAAAATGATGCCCCATCTCCCCTGCAATAAAATGATGCCCCCAACAAAAATATGATGCCCCCAGCAATAAAAAGATGTCCCCAGCCCCCTGCAATAAAATGAAGCCCCCCTGCAATAAAATGAAGTCCAGTCCCCCTGCAATAAAATTATGCCCCCAGCAAAAAAATTATACCCCTGCAAAAAAATTATGCCCCCAGCCCCCCTGAAATAAATGATTCCCCCAGCCCCACTGCAATGATGTCCCCAGCTATAAAATTAAACCCCCAGTCCCCCTGCAATAAATGATGCCCCCAGCAATAAAATGAAGCCCCCAGCCCCCCTGCAATAAAATGATGCCCCAGCCCCACTGAAGTATATGATTTGTTCCACTCACCCCAGCCCCACTGCAATAAAATGAAGCCCCATCTCCCCTGCAATAAAATGATGCCCCCTGCAATAAAATTATGCCTCCAACAAAAATATGATGCCCCCAGCACAAAAATTATGCACCATCTCCCCTGCAATAAAATGATGCCCCCCTGCAATAAAACGATGCCCCCAGGCCCAGCCCCACTGCAATAAAATGATGACCCCAGCCCCATTGCATTAAATGATGCCCCTAGCAAATAAAAAAAATATGATGCCCCCAGCACAAAAATGATGCCCCATCTCCCCAGCACAAAGATGATGCCCCTGCAATAAAATGATGCCCCATCCCCCCTGCAATAAAATGATGCCCCATCCCCCCTGCAATAAAATGATGCCCCATCTCCCCTGCAATAAAATGATGCCCCCAACAAAAATATGATGCCCCCAGCAATAAAAAGATGTCCCCAGCCCCCTGCAATAAAATGAAGCCCTCCTGCAATAAAATGAAGTCCAGTCCCCCTGCAATAAAATTATGCCCCCAGCAAAAAAATTATACCCCTGCAAAAAAATTATGCCCCCAGCCCCCCTGAAATAAATGATTCCCCCAGCCCCACTGCAATGATGTCCCCAGCTATAAAATTAAACCCCCAGTCCCCCTGCAATAAATGATGCCCCCAGCAATAAAATGAAGCCCCCAGCCCCCCTGCAATAAAATGATGCCCCAGCCCCACTGAAGTATATGATTTGTTCCACTCACCAGGGCCGTTTTTAGAGAATCTGGCTCCCAGGACGAAATTCCAAAATGTGCCCCCCCCCCCAAATTCTAAAGTTTTATTTACCCCCTCATAATGCACACATATAAGAACCCATAAACATAAAGTTAAGGACCCAACAAGAGCAAGTTAAAACTTAAAACCTGTTGATTACTACTTTTATCACTAAATACTCTAATTTACTGGACATTTAAAGGGACAGTCTACCCCAGAATTTTTATTGTTTAAAAAGATAGATAATCCCTTTATTACCTATTACCCAGCTTTGCATAAACAACACAGTTATATTAATACACGTATTACCTCTGTGATTACCTTGTATCTAAGCCTCTGCAGTGCTTTTGATAGACATGCAGTTTAACCAATCAGTGCAGACTCATAAATAACTCCACGGGAGTGAGCATAATGTTATCTATATGACACACATGAACTAGTACTGTCTAACTGTGAAAAACCTTAAAAATGCTCTGAGCTAAGAGGTGGTTTTCAACGGTTTTAGAAATTAGTTTGAGACTACCTAGGTTTGGCTTTTCAAAAATACCACCAAGGGAACAAAGCAAATTTGATAATAAAAGTAAATTGGAAAGTTGTTTAAAATTGCCTGCCCTATCTGAATCATGAAAGTTTAATTATGACTAGACTGTCCCTTTAAGTGTCCAGTATTTTTTTTTATAGATTTTACAGGACAGACTGCTAAAAACTGGACTGTCCGGGTTGAATACTTGACACCAGGCAGCCCTTCTTGTAAGAGACATTTTGCAATCTGCACATATTTGCACAGTGTGGAAGTGCAGAATATAGTAAGTGGTCAGCAAATGGTACTAATGTACAGTACCTCTGTTTAAAATATCCACTTTATTTACATCTTTAGGCATATAAAGACTTTATATGCCTAAAGGTCTAAATTAAGTGGGTATTTTAATCAGAGGTGCTGTGGACATTAATACCATTTGCTGAATGTTAGGCAGATAGGAGAGACCCCTGTCTGCATGTGCACTAGAGGATGCTTAACTGTTGCAGTTCTGGACAATTTTGATGGTATGTGGTCACAGACTAAAACCATCAGGAAATCCCCCTGCAACCCCCCCCCCCCCCTTACCTTGATATTGACTTTCTGCCTGCTGCTGTCCCCTGACCCATGATTTCTTCCCTTTTCCTGCCCTCCCACCTCCTCAATATCCCACATTTAGTGCTGTCAATTACACCCACATAAATAGCAAAGATGGGTAGTGAAGAACAGGGCAGAGTTAAGGTTAAGTGACCATTTGAAAACAAGCAGACAGAGTTGACTGTTATCTTAATCTTCAAAGCACTGCTGCCCACTGACACAGAATTTTACAGGGGGAGGACGGGACCATGTAGTAAATTAAGAGGGAGCAGAATGCAGGACCGGTTAATGCATTGACGCTTATAGTCACACTGAGGGAGGGAGACTAGCTTTTAAAATAGGTTAGTGATTTACAACATTTTTCCAGGGTCAGAGATTTCCTACTCACTTTACTTGTTTTTGCAGCCAGCCTCACTGTATTCCTGTAGTCTAATGTAAACGTTTTAATGACCTGATCCTCCCGCACATGGTTTGTGAAGAAAACATTGTGTAACAGTGGGGTCACAGGGCAGCATACAGCCAATCAACAACCTCCTGGATCTCTGGTGTAACGTAGCTGATATTTATCTTTTACTGTCTCAGCCAGCCTTCCTCACTGCGTGCTAAGCTAACTGTGCTTGGTTGTCAGACACTGCCTGCCTGTCATTACGGCATAAGAGCAATGTCAGAGTTTGCAGCCAGCATGATTGGGAGATGTTCCTCATAATCCCTTCTACCTTGGTCAGTCACGACTCCCTATGCTTATAGGAGAGTGGAGAGGTGGGGAAGCACAGGGGCGCTCTCAAGCTAAAGTATGTAAACGATAGAAATGCACAGGGCATAAAAAATTACAAGTTTTATTTCCTTCCAATATGCCGGCTCTGTCCCTACCTGACCCATGTGCCCCGGGAAGCTGCCCATATTGCCCGCCCCTAGAAACGGCCCTGCCACTCACTATAAACTACCCCTGCGCTGCATCCTCCATACTCTATACTGTAACAGAGTATGGACTCAGGATGCCGGGGTAGTTTATAGTGACTGGAACATCTGAGCGGTCACTGAGTTGTTGTAAGCAATTGTGTGCACAATTCAAACCCTGCTTACTTACCGCCCATCACTGCGATCTGACTCACACAGCCTCTGCAAAGTTAGGTGTCGCCGGCCGGTAAGGTTGGACTGTGAGTCAAGTGCTGCAGCCGCGTGTGTGAAGGCTGTGGTCGCGTAACTCAGAATAAGTGGCAACTGGGTCACGTGACGGCGGGTGCTGACGTCACTGCCTGTCTGTCACTCACCTGTCCCGGGCGGGTAAAAAATTGCGGGAATTTTTTTTAAAAAAAAATTGCGTACAAAAAATAAATAATAAAAATATATATATAGATTTCTTTTGTTTGTTGGAACCGGTGTGGTGGGCACAGCAAAGGGAGACTAACAGCCGCACTGATCAGGGCAAAAAAAAAATCTGCTGCTCTCAGTCTCTGCAGCAGCTGAGCCAGCACAGCTGAGCTGTCGGCCAGCAGCCCACCGGGATTTTTCCCGGTATCCCGGCTGCCCAATCCGGCCCTGCACAACAGATGCAAGTCTTTCAGGTTGGGGAGCTGTCTGGGAATCTCTGACAGCACAAGGGGTTTGGAAATCTCAAGAGGTGAGGTTACCAATCAATATTTTAGAACTCTGTGCTATTTTCAGGGCTCTTCAGGTTTGGCCTCTGTTGAAGAGAGAACCATTCATTTGTTTTCAGACAGACAATATCACAACTGGGGCATATGTCAATCATCAGGGTGGAACTCACAGTCCCCTAGCTATGAAAGAAGTATCTCAGATACTTTCTTGGGGTGGAATCAAGCTCTTGTCTAATTTCTGCGGTACATATCCTAGGTGTAGACAACTAGGAAGCGGATTATCTCAGCCGTAAGACTTAACATCCGGGGGAGTGGTCTCTCCATCCAGATGTGTTTTTTTCAGATTGTTCAGATGTGGGGTCTTCCAGAAATAGATCTGATGGCTTCCCATCTAAACAAGAAACTTCCCAGGTACTTGTCCAGGTCCAGGGATCCTCAGGCGGAGTCGGTGGATGAGTTAGCAGTTCCTTGGTTTTACCAACCTGCTTATATCTTTCCGCCTCTAGTTCTTCTTCCAAGAGTGATCTCCAAGATCATCATGGAACAGTCGCTTGTGTTTCTGGTAGCACCAGCATAGCCTCACAGGTTTTGGGATGTGGTTCTTGTCCGGATGTCCAGTTGCCAACCTTTGCCACTTCCGTTAAGACCAGACCTTCTGTCTCAAGGACCGTTTTTCCATCAGGATCTCAAATCGTTAAATTTGAAGGTATGGAAATTGAACGTCTAGTGATTAGTCATAGAGGTTTCTCTGACTCAGTGATTGATACTATGTTACAGGCTCGTAAATCTATTTCTAGGAAGATTTATTATCGAGTTTGGAAGACTTATATTTCATGGTGTTCTCCTAAATTCTCCTGGCATTCTTTTAGAATTCCTAGAATTTTACAGTTTCTTCAGGATGGTTTGGATTAAGGTTTATCTGCAAGTTCCTTGAAGGGACAAATCTTTGCTCTTTCTGTTTTATTTCACGGAAAATTGCTAAGCTTCCTGATATTCACTATTTTGTTCACGCTTTGGTCCGTATCAAGCCTGTCATTAAATCAATCTCTCCTCTTTGGAGTCTTAATTTGGTTTTGAAGGCTTTACAGGCTCCTCCTTTTGAGCCTATGCATTCTTTGGATATTAAACTACTTTCTTGGAAAGTGTTTTTCCTTTTGGATATCTCTTCTGCTAGAAGAGTTTCCGAATTATCTGCTCTTTCTTGTGAGTCTTCTTTTCTGATTTTCCATCAGGATAAGGCAGTTTTGCAGACTTCATTTAAGTTTTTACCTAAAATTGTGAATTCTAACAACATTAATAGGGAAATTGTTGTTCCCTCTTTGTGTCCTAATCCTAAGAATCCTTTGGAGAGATCCTTACATTCTCTGGATGTTGTAAGAGCTTTCAAATATTATGTTGAAGCTACTAAATATTTCAGGAAGACTTCTAGTCCAGTTGCCAACCTTGGCCACTTCTGTTAAGACCAGACCTTCTGTCTCAAGGACCGTTTTTCCATCAGGATCTCAAATCGTTAAATTTGAAGGTATGGAAATTGAACGCCTAGTGCTTAGTCATAGAGGTTTCTCTGACTCAGTGATTGATACTATGTTACAGGCTCGTAAATCTGTTTCTAGGAAGATTTATTATCGAGTTTGGAAGACTTATATTTCATGGTGTTCTCATAAATTCTCCTGGCATTCTTTTAGAATTCCTAGAATTTTACAGTTTCTTCAGGATGGTTTGGATAAAGGTTTATCTGCAAGTTCCTTGGAGGGACAAATCTCTGCTCTTTCTGTTTTATTTTACAGAAAGATTGCTAAGCTTCCTGATATTCACTGTTTTGTGCAGATTTTGGTCCGTATCAAGCCTGTCATTAAATCAATCTCTCATCCTTGGAGTCTTAATTTGGTTTTGAAGGCTTTACAGGCTCCTCCTTTTGAGCCTATGCATTCTTTGGATATTAAACTACTTTCTTTGAAACTGCTGTTGCTTTTGGCTATCTCTTCTGCTAGAAGAGTTTCTGAATTATCTGCTCTTTCTTGTGAGTTTTCTTTTCTGATTTTCCATCAGGATTAGGCAGTTTTGCGGACTTCATTTAAGCTTTTACCTAAAGTTGTGAATTCTAACAACATTAATAGGAAAATTGTTGTTCCCTCTTTGTGTCCTAATCCTAATAATCCGTTGGAGAGATCCTTACATTCTCTGGATGTTGTAAGAGCTTTGAAATATTATGTTGAAACTACTAAATATTTCAGGAAGACTTCTAGTCTATTTGTTGTCTTTTCTGGTCCTAGGAAAGGTCAGAAAGCTTTTGCCATTTACTTGGCATCCTGGTTAAAGCTTTTGATTCATCAGGCTTATTTGGAGTTGGGTCAGGCCCGCCTCAGAGAATCACAGCTCATTCTACTAGATCAGTTTCCACTTTGTGGGCTTTTAAGAAGGAAGCTTCAGTTGATCAGATTTGCAAAGCAGCAACTTAGTCTTCTTTGCATACATTTACTAAATTCTACCGTTTTTATGTATTTGCCTCTTCGGAAGCAGTTTTTGGTAGAAAAGTTCTTCAGGCATTTGTTTCAGTTTGATTCCTCTGCTTATGTTTTCAGTTTTTTCTTTTCAATTATGAGAAAAACTAATTTTTTTGGATGTGGATTTAATTTTTTCAGCGGAAAATGGCTGTTTTTATTTTTATCCCTCCCTCTCTAGTGACTCTTCTGTGGAGTGCCATATCTTGGGTATTACTATCCCATACATCACTAGCTCATGGACTCTTGCCAATTACATGAAAGAAAACATAATTTATGTAAGAACTTGCCTGATAAATTAATTTCTTTCATATTGGCAAGAGTCCATGAGACCCACCCTTTTTTATGTATTTTTGTATAAAGCACAATTATATTTGCAGTTTCTTTTTTTATGCTTTTTACTCCTTTTTCTATCACCCCACTACTTGGCTATTCGTTAAACTGAATTGTGGGTGTGGTGAGGGGTGTATTTATAGGCATTTTGAGGTTTGTGAAACTTTGCCCCTCCTGGTAGGATTGTATGACCCATACGTCAGTAGCTCATGGACGCTTGCCAATATGAAATAAATTAATTACCAGGTAAGTTCTTACATAAATTATGTTTTGTTTTACTCCTGACTTTGATAAATAATAGTATGTAATTTTATTTTTCTAATCTCTATCATCAAAACCTGTGTGGAAAGCTGGGCGGAGCTAACCGCCATACTGAGCGGCTGCAGGAGAAGAGAGTTCCGTGTTATATCAAATTAAAATAGTGTTTTTGAGCCTAAGACCTAGGTCTGGAAAACTCTGTAACATATATTTTTTGTCCCTGAAGGATCAGGAGACCCTTGTCCTGAGCCGAGAGCTGGTCTGAATTGACAGGACCCTAACCGTTGGACGGAGCTTTCACCCCTAACATAGGCGAACTGCATAGTAAGTCCAGCACACATCTCTACGCTCCGGAGGGCCGGGGCTCTGCTCCGGATTGTGTGCAGACCTGGCAGGGTTCACCTGATTACTTATCGGCAATCAAAGTGAAGCATCTTACAGCTAGGAGAGGAGGACCCTAGTGACAAGCACCCAAAGAAAGCGGCGGAAGTCGCGAACCCGGCAGCAGCTATACATCGTGCCTACAGGCACCTAGGTGAGCAGACACAGAGAAGGGACCTGCGGTGTCAGCCTAGGACATTAGATATAGTGGAGCCGGTGGCGATTAAAAGTGGCGCGAACACCCGTCATCTTTGTTGCACAGTGACACTGTAGAACACATAACTCTCTGAGACACACTACCGCCCACACAAAGTCCTTAAATAAATATCAGCTATACCTTATACAGCCCCCACCCCTAACTTGACAAACCCTGGGAAACACTGGGTAAATAGGCCCAAGCCGAAAGCGGCTTTCCATTGACACGCCTACATTGTCAGTGTACATTGAATTGGTACCGGTACACCTCTCCAGCCACGCAGCAGAGCGGGTGTCATAGTGGGGTGAGCCCACACAATTACAGGTCTCTCCTAGTCGTATTTAGGCCTGCAGTATAACCTTAAGGAGCCCATATACAGTGAGCTGTTTTTAAATATGGCACTGAAGCCCGGATCAGCCTCCTGAGCCCGAGACTATATTACCCGGACTGTACTGGGGACACTCTCTCTCCTCCATTTCCCACCTGTACCCTGCAGGTGGGTCATATCCCCTAGCCCTTTTCCTGACTTGGTCAAACAGTAGACAACACTCCCCAGGAGAGGAGTGTCAACTCAGCAGCTACGTAAGTTGCCCCTTTGATTCCCTGGGTTATTGGGGTCTCAGCCATCCTTGTTGCAACCCCCATAGTACCTTGCCTAGAGGTGGAGTGACCCTGTTAAGTTAACTGACCTACTATATATTGATCCAACACACTGTTATTAAGTAGACCTACTACCTGGTGATGTGACCCATATATGGCCCCAATGTGACTGCCCCAATGGAAAGGCACTAGGTTGGTCTCCAGAAGCTATGGACTTGTAAAACTACAATTATGTAAAGATCCTGAGGGTATCTACTTAGCAGCCAATGGGACCCTCCCCTAACTGATGGGCCCCTGATACTACTTTTGAACAGCGTGGGGTATAACACCAGAACAGCAGACTCCCCCCTGTACTGATAGTACACTAGGAACATATATACATATATACTAGTGCCTGTCCTCCTTAACAACTCCAATGGCACACAGTCAAAGGAAGAAGTCTAAAAAAAACCTGTGTGGAAAAATATTTTTAGTAGGTAACCTTTCTGAAATAAGCAGACATTAAGGACATTTCACTGTTTTTTTTGTCCACTGTTTTATTGCACACATGTCAATTTGATAAATTATCAAAAATACCATCTTAGAATTTACTGTAATGCTTTCAGCAATTAAACAGTTCTAGCCACCTGAGAAATTAAAATAAAATACACAAAGCATACGTTTTCAGAAAGTACAACCCTTGGTGCATCAAATAAGGGGCTACAAGTATTTCTAGCATGAATTGGGGGTGCGCAGCAATTAACGGAATAAGTTGCTTTGGTTAAAAAAAAAAAAAAATCTAAGCAAAGAGCCATATTCCACTTTTTATTACATTGTCTATTTTGTGCTAGTAATACATGTAGCCCCTCATTTGATGTGTCAAGGGGTGTACTTTCCAAAAATCTGTACTTTATTTAATGTATCTTAGTTTCCCAGGTTTCTACAGCTGTCTGATTTTGATATAGAAATTTGCTGAGGCATTTTAAGTCTAAAATGGGACGAAAAGTTCCCTCTTTTTTGGCAATCCCTCCCAGGGATGAAAGGTCCTGAACGCAGTTCAAGAATGCCTCTCTTTTTACCTGGGCTGCAGATAATCTTGAGAGGTGTAATCTGCCCCTGGGAGGGAACGTTTTGAATTCTTTTTTGTAACCCTGAGGATCTGGGACATCTCATCTCCACGCTTGACAAAACAGGGAAAGTCTGCCCCCACTTGATCCGATCCCGGACCGGGGGCCAACCCTTCATGCTGACTTAGACTCAGCTGAGGGTTTCTTTGATTGCTTCCCCTTATTCCAAGACTGATTGGGCTTCCAAGAAGACTTGGACTGCTTCTGCTTGGAAGAGGCAGAGGAAATCTTTTGACCTTTAAAGTTACGAAAGGAACGAAAATTACGTTTGACGTCCTTTGAGTCTGTTCTTCTTGTCTTGCGGTAGAAAAGACCCTTTTCCATCTGTAATATCAGAAAATATTTCTGCCATACCAGGTCTGAACAAGGTCTTACCCTTTTAAGGAAGCGCCTGAAGCTTCATCAGCTGACCAAGATTTTAGCCATAATGCCCTGCGGGCTAGGACAGTGAAGCCAGACATCTTGGCTCCCAGTCTAATAACTTGCATGTTAGCATCAGAAATAAAGGAATTGGCTAGTTTGAGAGCCTTAATCGTATCTTGTATCTCCTCCAACTGAGTCTTTACTAAAATTGATTCAGACAAGGCGTTGCACCAATAAGATTCCGCACTTGCTACTGTGGTAATACAAACTGCATGTTGCCATTGAAGACCTTGCTGAACATACATCTTCTCCAAATAAGCTTTCAGCTTTTTGTCCATGGGATCCTTAAAGGAGCAGCTATCCTCTATAGGGATCATAGTTCTCTTAGCCAGAGTAGAAATAGCCCCTTCTACTTTAGGCACCGTGCGCTAAGAATCTTTAATGGAGTCAGCAACAGGAAACATCTTTTTAAATACAGGAGACAGGGAGAAAGGAATCCCTGGCTTCTCCCATTCCTGTGAAATAATCTCCTTCATACAGTCTGGGACAGGAAAAACTTCCACAGAGGAAGGAACATCATAGTGTTTATTAAGTTTACTAGACTTCTTAGGGTTGACAACGACAGAAGTATTGGAGTCATCTAAAATAGCCAATACCTTCTTTAACAGTACATGAAGGTGTTCAAGCTTAAATCTGAAGTTTACTTCTTCAGTATCAGATGAAGGTATAATACTGTCCGAATCTGAGATTTCACTCTCAGAAGCTACGGATGTATCCTCCTCATCAGACTTATGAGGGGAGGGCAACTTGCATAGTAGTAGGTGGAACTGAAACCTTACTATATGAATGTCTACTTTTCCTCTTGCATTTTCCCAACATAGGAAAAGCAGATAATGCAGATAACTGTGCAGCAAAATCTGCAGGCAAATAAGTCCTCCAGGAGGCTGAGAGGAACTGCAAGGCACTGTATGTGACACCATAGAGTCTTGGGACGTTTGAGGAGAAAGCTGTTGCATTGCCTGAACAGCATCATCCTGAGAGACATTGGGCTCAGAGGGCAACAATTTATCTTTAAATTGAAGTGTTCTAGCTAAGCATGCAGCACAGAATTTCATAGGCAAAACAATTTGTGCCTGAAGGCATAACAAGTACTTGTCAAAAGACACAGAGTTTTGTTTCATGTCCATAATACTAAATAAAAAATTCCCCAAATTGTAGAAATGTTTTAAATACACTGACACTTTAAGAATTTTTAATACCACAGCCGCTTAAGGTTATGCAAAAATTCTTTATGATAATAAACCAATCAGGCCCCCTACACCTCAGACAGGCTGAGGTGCCTTACCATAAGACTTATACAGAATTTGGCTGCCAGATGTCTCTAAAACGATCATATAGTAGATCGACACTGAAGAGACTGAAATTCAATGATGCCACTCTGTGATTATCTGACAGCAGAGAGAAGTCACAGGACCGGCAGAGAGAGGAAACTACGCAGCAAGTAAAAGGCACCTACAACACCGGAGCTTAATTTACACAAACGCTCAAGCAGTCTGTCAGTTAGCCTGTCCTAGCTAAGCAAGCAAAGAAAACCAACTGCCAAATTTTAAGTTTATACATAAATCCCTGTATAAAACATAAGCCACACACATACTAATAAAGTATTTCAACAAAATTATCCCAAAGAGGAAAAATATCCCAATAAAGGGAAGATTAACTCCTAGAGGCATATTTAAGAAATGTCTTGCGGACCTGATCCGACAGTGCGGATCAGGTCCGCAAGACATCGCTGAATGCGGAGAGCAATACGCTCTCCGCTTTTAACATTGCACCAGCAGCTCACAAGAGCTGCTGGTGCAACGCCGCCCCCTGAAGACTCGCAGCCAATAGGCCGCCAGCAGGGGGTGTCAATCAATCCGATCGTACTCGATCGGGTTGAATTGTTGCGATTCCTGTCCGCCTGCTCAGAGCAGGCGGACAGGGTTATAGAGCAGGCTTCACAACTGCTGTTTTTGGCGAGTCTGAAGACTCGCCAGAAACACGGGCCATCAAGCTCCTTTCAGAGCTTGAAAGATAGAGGCCCTCGTCTCAACATACATAATATGCCTGCCCACTGTCAAAGAAAATCCTGTATAAAGGATTTTAAAAATGTCCCTATCTACTACATATGACATATTCTTCTGAAGTGCAAGTCTCCAAGACCTAGAAGACAAAAGCACTTACCTGCAGTCTAGCTGTCCGGCAGGAAGACAGCTCACAAGGCGTGAAAGGACACATACTCCTTACAGAGACCTGTAGAAAAAGAAAGAACAGAGTAACCAGCTCTGGCTTTCTTTAACATGGGCAGCAATGTGTTAGGAAACAAAGCAAGGACTACCTCACAACTTCCTAACTGCTTAAAAGCCACCACTACTCTACTGAAGAGATTGACGTGGACTCAGCTAAACCCAAATCCTTGCTTGCAGGAAAAAGTGCCCGAAAAAGGAATTAATTTCTTCAGACACCAAACTTCACCTCCTCCATTGACAGAGGCAAAGAGAATGACTGGGGATTTTGGGTAGGGGAGTGACACTTAACAGCTTTGCTGTGGTGCTCTTTGCCTCCTCCTGCTGGCCAGGAGTGATATTCCCACTAGCAATTGAATGACGTTGTGGACTCTCCATATGTTAGGAAAGAAACAGAAGTTTTGAAAGATGGAGAGAGCTGTGTAAAGAGGGTGTTTTACTCATCTTCCACGCATGCTTAAAGGCTGATTATAAAAATATTATTATTCATTTTAATAGCATTCCTCTACCATTTATTAATTTGTAACCACATTATCCAGGTGATCATGGGATTACAAATATAATATCGTCCCGTATTGTAAAAGAGAATGCGACATTTCTTAGCTAGGTGATCACTGCGATAACGCAAGTTACCACAGTAATCATTTAGCTATAATACTGAAGCCGATGTTTATTTAAAAAAAAAAAAAACTTTATTTTTAGAATATGTATTTTGGGCGTCTCTAGGCAATTTTGATCTTTATTTATGTGCCTTTATAGACCCCCAAATCCTTTTTTTTTTTACTTTTATATATATATACAGGGAGTGCAGAATTATTAGGCAAGTTGTATTTTTGAGGATTAATTTTATTATTGAACAACAACCATGTTCTCAATGAACCCAAAAAACTCATTAATATCAAAGCTGAATAGTTTTGGAAGTAGTTTTTAGTTTGTTTTTAGTTATAGCTATTTTAGGGGGATATCTGTGTGTGCAGGTGACTATTACTGTGCATAATTATTAGGCAACTTAACAAAAAAGAAATTTAAGGAAAGAAAAAGAGGTATCTTGTGGCACACTTAAATGGAAAACTTTATTTTCGATCTGATATTATAGAAAAGGCACTAAGGAGAAAATTAAAATATAACTTTTATTAATTTCTTTAAAACATTTAAATGACATGAAAACAAAACATATAAAATAGGGAGATTTGATGTTTTCAAAAAGTGTATCCCAAATGGTACTAAATTGTCATTTGTAAGTCACATAGGAACAGCTAGATAAATGCTGTTAATAAATAACCTCTATCAATCTGTATTTAGTTTTCCTATTACCATGGGAATTTACTTATACTCATTAGTGTCAAATTTCCCTAGAGATGATCTAAGTCATCCAACATAACTTGCTTATGGTAAAAATAGGTGTGAAAAACATTAAAATTGCTGTGTCAGGGATCACACAGGGAGATAGTGTATAACTTATTGGTGTGACTTGCGATCTCGACTTAATGGGGAATCAAATATTAAGTGTAACAATATATTCCAAACTTGTTGTTAATTACTGGTGGCTGAGTAAGGTGCTTAAACAATGTTGCAGCATTGCCCCAACCCAAAACTAACTGGTTTGGTTTGGACCACAATATAGCATGAGTAATGCCTATTAAATTCTTAAATATAAGGATTGCCCCCAAAAATATACACAGTGTTAAGTGTAAATACCCCCCTGAGAAGTTAAAGTATTATTGGAGACGTCTTCCAATAATATGATAGTGTTCTGTGACACAGCTAGTTTTTATTAAAATGATATATATATGCGCTTCTCGTTATACATAAGGGGAGTAACCCCTAGATTAAAGTATTCTAAATCAATATATTTTAGCTTAGGACCCGTTAATGGGTGATGGACAGAGTGTCACTGGTTAAAGGTAGTAAATAAGGCTATCGTAAGTAAAGCTATCAAAAAATAGGAGCTCCTATTTTTTGATAGCTTTACTTACGATAGCCTTATTTACTACCTTATTTACTACTACGATAGCCTTATTTACTACCTTATTTACTACCTTTTACCAGTGACACTCTGTCCATCACCCATTAACGGGTCCTAAGCTAAAATATATTGATTTAGAATACTTTAATCTAGGGGTTACTCCCCTTATGTATAACGAGAAGCGCATATATATATCATTTTAATAAAAACTAGCTGTGTCACAGTACACTATCATATTATTGGAAGACGTCTCCAATAATACTTTAACTTCTCAGGGGGGTATTTACACTTAACACTGTGTATATTTTTGGGGGCAATCCTTATATTTAAGAATTTAATAGGCATTACTCATGCTATCTTGTGGTCCAAACCAAACCAGTTAGTTTTGGGTTGGGGCAATGCTGCAACATTGTTTAAGCACCTTACTCAGCCACCAGTAATTAACAACAAGTTTGGAATATATTGTTACACTTAATATTTGATTCCCCATTAAGTCGAGATCGCAAGTCACACCAATAAGTTATACACTATCTCAATGTGTGATCCCTGACACAGCAATTTTAATGTTTTTCACACCTATTTTTACCATAAGCAAGTTATGTTGGATGACTTAGATCATCTCTAGGGAAATTTGACACTAATGAGTATAAGTAAATTCCCATGGTAATAGGAAAACTAAATACAGATTGATAGAGGTTATTTATTAACAGCATTTATCTAGCTGTTCCTATGTGACTTACAAATGACAATTTAGTACCATTTGGGATACACTTTTTGAAAACATCAAATCTCCCTATTTTATATGTTTTGTTTTCATGTCATTTAAATGTTTTAAAGAAATTAATAAAAGTTATATTTTAATTTTCTCCTTAGTGCCTTTTCTATAATATCAGATCGAAAATAAAGTTTTCCATTTAAGTGTGCCACAAGATACCTCTTTTTCTTTCCTTATTTCTTTGATATTTAACCAGGTATCAGGCACTGCCCTCCAGGGATACATAGGCCTACCCTGTTGGGATATTTTGGGAAACTTTGACCTGTCCCCAAACGTAAATCCCCTTTTTTTAGGGGAATTACTAAAATTCTAACTTAACAAAAAACAAATATATACCCATTTCAATTATTTATTTTTACCAGTGAAACCAATATAACATCTCAACATTCACAAATATACATTTCTGACATTCAAAAACAAAACAAAAACAAATCAGTGACCAATATAGCCACCTTTCTTTGCAAGGACACTCAAAAGCCTGCCATCCATGGATTCTGTCAGTGTTTTGATCTGTTCACCATCAACATTGCGTGCAGCAGCAACCACAGCCTCCCAGACACTGTTCAGAGAGGTGTACTGTTTTCCCTCCTTGTAAATCTCACATTTGATGATGGACCACAGGTTCTCAATGGGGTTCAGATCAGGTGAACAAGGAGGCCATGTCATTAGATTTTCTTCTTTTATACCCTTTCTTGCCAGCCACGCTGTGGAGTACTTGGACGCGTGTGATGGAGCATTGTCCTGCATGAAAATCATGTTTTTCTTGAAGGATGCAGACTTCTTCCTGTACCACTGCTTGAAGAAGGTGTCTTCCAGAAACTGGCAGTAGGACTGGGAGTTGAGCTTGACTCCATCCTCAACCCGAAAAGGCCCCACAAGCTCATCTTTGATGATACCAGCCCAAACCAGTACTCCACCTCCACCTTGCTGGCGTCTGAGTCGGACTATAGCTCTCTGCCCTTTACCAATCCAGCCACGGGCCCATCCATCTGGCCCATCAAGACTCACTCTCATTTCATCAGTCCATAAAACCTTAGAAAAATCAGTCTTGAGATATTTCTTGGCCCAGTCTTGACGTTTCAGCTTGTGTCTTGTTCAGTGGTGGTCGTCTTTCAGCCTTTCTTACCTTGGCCATGTCTCTGAGTATTGCACACCTTGTGCTTTTGGGCACTCCAGTGATGTTGCAGCTCTGAAATATGGCCAAACTGGTGGCAAGTGGCATCTTGGCAGCTGCACGCTTGACTTTTCTCAGTTCATGGGCAGTTATTTTGCGCCTTGGTTTTTCCACACGCTTCTTGCGACCCTGTTGACTATTTTGAATGAAACGCTTGATTGTTCGATGATCACGCTTCAGAAGCTTTGCAATTTTAAGAGTGCTGCATCCCTCTGCAAGATATCTCACTATTTTTGACTTTTCTGAGCCTGTCAAGTCCTTCTTTTGACCCATTTTGCCAAAGGAAAGGAAGTTGCCTAATAATTATGCACACCTGATATAGGGTGTTGATGTCATTAGACCACACCCCTTCTCATTACAGAGATGCACATCACCTAATATGCTTAATTGGTAGTAGGCTTTCGAGCCTATACAGCTTGGAGTAAGACAACATGCATAAAGAGGATGATGTGGTCAAAATACTCATTTGCCTAATAATTCTGCACTCACTGTATATATATATATATATATATATATATACACACACATTAAAGATTTATACCATTGGAAAGGTTAGACGATTTCAGGCATCTAAGCAGCATGCCCCCATCTCCCTATTACTGACAATTGTTAGTTTTAAATAAAGTTGTGCAGTGACGTTACTGCGCAAAACATGAAGCCCCGGCTCCCCAGAAATCCGCGAAGGTGGGGAACTGCTAGTGACGGCTCTGAGCCGTTGTTAGCACCTGAGAGGGAAACTTTGCAAAGGCTCAGAGCCGACGTTAGCACTCAGATTATGGGGTGTTTTTATTTTTGGGGGGATTTTTTATAGGGGTATTAGTTTAGGTTTAATTTTTTTATTTTGGATAGCTTTGTTTATTTTTTTCTGTAATTTTTTATTTTTTATTTTGTGTAATTTTAGCTTTGGGGTTTGTAGTTTGTTTGTTTTTTAAATAGACTGCTTATCGCCTTTAATGGAAATTTTTAAAAAGTATAATCCATTTCTTTTTTCAGTCTTTTGTTATGTAGGCTTACCACGATTTCTGAAATATTAACAGCACTCTAGGGGCATTGAAGTCTCAGGCTTCTGCACATAGAATGTGAATGATTAGGAATTATATGTACATCCAGACCCTGCACTGCAATCAGCACAATGATAAAACGCAAGAAAAGCAGCTGTTGCTATATCAACAGCCTTGGATATGTTCAAAGCATTGCCTGAAAAGCCTTCAAGGTGTAGTGCAACATAATGCATACGTATGCACAAATATATTAAATTTGTCATCTCTGACTCTGAGCCATAATCATTTGCTCAGTAAGCATTAAACATATGGATTTAAAATGTAATACTATGAACTGGAGACAACTATAATAAAGGGATCTTTATAATACCAAGTTTTAAATATTAGCTGCTTTTTAAAGCAACATTTAGTGTAACAATTCTCACATTCACCTAGATTACGAGTTTTGGACTATAGAGGGTGCGAAATGAACGCAACAAAAGCGCAGAATAAAAAGCTCCGTAACGCAACACCATTGATGTCTATGGGGAAAGAAAAGTTACATTTAAACCTAACACCCTAACATAAACCCCAAGTCTAAACACCCCTAAACCTCCTCCCCGACATCGCCGCCACCTAAATAAAGTTATTGACCCCTAATATGGCGCTCCCGACATCGCTGACACCTAAATAGTTATTAACCCCTAACCTGCCGCTCCTGACATCACTGACACTAATAAAAGTTATTAACTTCTAAACCTCTGGCCTCCCATATCACCACCACTAATAAAAGCTATAAGTTTAAACTAACAATTAACCTATAATAACTATTATACTAAACTATTATACTAAAATTAAAATAACTACCAATTAAAAAAACTAAATAACACATTAAAAAAACCTAACACTACTAAAAAATTCTGAAGTCCCGACATCCATCCTCATCCAGGCTGCGAAAAGTTTTCATCCAGGCGGCGTCTTCTGTCTTCATCCTGGTGGCGCGGAGCCGATCCATCCTTGAAGACATCCGGTGCGGAGCGTCCTCTTCATGCGGTCACCGCCGTAAATAGAGCTTGAATGCAAGGGAGCCTTTTCAAAATGGTATCCCTTGCATTCCTATTGGCTGATTTGATTCTTGAAATTCAAATCAGCCAATAGGATGAGAGTTACTGAAATTCTATTTGCTGATTTGAATAGCCAATAGAATTTCATTAGCTCTCACCTATTGGCTGTTTTGAGCAGCCAATAGAATGTCAGTAGCTCTGATCCTATTGGCTGATTTGAATTTCAAGAATCAAATCAGCCAATAGTAATGCAAGGGACACCATTTTGAAAAGTTTCCTTTGCATTGAAGATCCAGTGTATGGCGGAGACTGTATGAGGAGGATGCTCCGCGCCGGATGTCTTCAAGGATGGATCCGCACCGCCGAGATGAAGAAAGAAGACGCCGCCTGGATGAAGACTTCTCGCCACCTGGATGAGGATGGATGTCCGGACTTCAGAAACTGTGAGTGGATCTTCAGGGGTTAGTGTTAGGTTTTTAAAAAACATTTTGGGTGTTTTTTTTTTTATTAGATTAGGGTCTTGCGCTTTAGGTAAAAGAGCTGATTGCACTTTTCAGAGCAATGTAAAAGAGCTGAATGCCCTTTTCAGAGCAATGTAAAAGAGCTGAATGCCCATACAAATGGCCTTTTCAGGGCAATGGGTAGCTTAGGTTTTTGTTAGACTTAGGTTTTTTATTTTGGGGGTTGGTTGGGTGGTGGGTTTTACTGTTGGGGGGTCTTTGTATTTTTTTCCAGGTAAAAGAGCTGATTTCTTTAGGGCAATGCCCTATAAAAGGCCCTTTTAGGGGCTATTGGTAGTTTATTGTAGGCTAGGGGGTGTTTTTATTTTATAGGGCTATTAGATAAGGTGTAATTGTTTTTAATTTTGATAATTTCATTTGTTATTTTTCATAATTTAGTATTTTTTATTTTTTGTAATTTTAGACTTAATTTTTTTTAGTAGTGTTAGTTTTTTTTAATGTGTAATTTAGTTTTTTTAATTGGTAGTTATTTTAATTTTAGAATAATAGTTTAGTATAATAGTTATGTTAGGTTAATTGTTAGTTTAAACTTAGGGTTTTTTTAATTTCACAGTTAAGTTTTTATTTATTTTAAGATAGGGATTTTGTAATTTTAAATTTATGGGGTGATAGGATTAAGGGTTAATAGTTTAATTTATTAGTGGCAATGTGGAGGGGGCTGGCGGTTTAGGGGTTAATTGGTTTATTTAGTAGTGGCGATGTGTGCGGGCTGGCGGTTTAGGGGTTAATAGGTTTAGTTAGTGGTGGCGGTGTTGGGGAGCAGCGGAATAGGGGTTAATAACTTTATTATAGTGGCGGGGATGTTGGCGGGCGGCAGATTAGGGGTTAATTAGTTTTAAATAGTGTTTGCGATGTAGGAGGGTGGCAGTTTAGGGGTTAATAGGTAGTTTATGGGTGTTAGTGTACTTTTAGTTATGAGTTTTGTGAAACCTTTTTGTTACACAAAATCCATAACTACTGCTCTCAGATGGCAATATGGATCGTGTCAGTATAAGCTGTAACGCAAGCATTTTAGCCTCACCGCACAACCTGTAATACCGGCGCTATGGAAATCCCACACAAAAACATAATTTTTATGAGTGCGGAATTGACGTTGCGTTAAATGCTAAAATGCTTGCCATATTGCTATACCGACACGACTCGTAATGGCTGTGTTACTGTTTTTACGCTGAAATTGAATTTTTTTCAGCATTAAAACCATAACGCACAACTTGTAATCTATCCGATTGTGAGCTACAGTACATACAGATGTCTCCTGTGTAGAAATTGCAGTTATCTGTGTCAATCTGAAACACTGCCTTGATGTTAAAGTGAAAGTAAATCCTAGCATTTTTGAAATGCTAGGATTTACCAGTGCAACAAATAAAGGGGACTTTCAGTCATGAAGGATAAAATACTTCATGCTGAAAGTTCCTTTATTTGTCTGAAGCGTTCGCAGCACTGAGCGCCTCAGGCTGCCCAGCACAGAACGCTATTTTGCAGTGAGGTGATCTTAGCCAATAGCGTGCTAGTTATCTGGCATACTGCCAGCTGTGCCACACGGCCATTGGCTAAGAGGTGGAAACTTCACCTCACTAAAAAGATTGCGTTCTACTGCGAATGGCCTCAGGAGCTGATCGCGGCATATGCTGTAGGCAAATAAAGGAACTTTCTTTCATGTAATTGGCAAGAGTCCATGAGCTAGTGACGTATGGGATATACATTCCTACCAGGAGGGGCAAAGTTTCCCAAACCTCAAAATGCATATAAATACACCCCTCACCACACCCACAATTCAGTTTTACAAACTTTGCCTCCCATGGAGGTGGTGAAGTAAGTTTGTGCTAGATTTCTACGTTGATATGCGCTTCGCAGCAGGCTGAAGCCCGGTTTCTTTCATGTAATTAGCAAGAGTCCATGAGCTAGTGACGTATGGGATATACATTCCTACCAGGAGGGGCAAAGTTTCCCAAACCTCAAAATGCCTATAAATACACCCCTCACCACACCCACAAATCAGTTTACAAACTTTGCCTCCTGTGGAGGTGGTGAAGTAAGTTTGTGCTAGATTCTACGTTGATATGCGCTCTGCAACAGGTTGGAGCCCGGTTTTCCTCTCAGCGTGCAGTGAATGTCAGAGGGATGTGAAGAGAGTATTGCCTATTTGAATTCAATGATCTCCTTCTACGGGGTCTATTTCATAGGTTCTCTGTTATCGGTCGTAGAGATTCATCTCTTACCTCCCTTTTCAGATCGACAATATACTCTTATATATACCATTACCTCTACTGATTCTCGTTTCAGTACTGGTTTGGCTTTCTACTACATGTAGAGGAGTGTCCGGGGGTAAGTAAGTCTTATTTTGTGACACTCTAAGCTATGGTTGGGCACTTTTATATAAAGTTCTAAATATATGTGTTTAAACATTTATTTGCCTTGATTCAGGATGTTCAACGTTCCTTATTTCAGACAGTCAGTTTCATATTTGGGATAATGCATATGAATAAATCAATTTTTTCTTACCTTAAAATTTGACTTTTTTTCCTGTGGGCTGTTAGGCTCGCGGGGGCTGAAAATGCTTCATTTTATTGCGTCATTCTTGGCGCGGACTTTCTTGGCGCCAACATTTTCTTGTCATTTCCGGCGTCATACGTGTCGCCGGAAGTTGCGTCATTTTTTGACGTTTTTGCGCCAAAAAATGTCGGCGTTTCCGGATGTGGCGCCATTTTTGGCGCCAAAAGCATTTAGGCGCCAAATAATGTGGGCGGCTTTTTTGGCGCTAAAAAATTCGAGCGTCATTGTTGTCTCCACAATATTTATTGCTTCTGGTTGCTAGAAGCTTGTTCATTGGCATTTTTTTCCCATTCCTGAAACTGTCATTTAAGGAATTTGTTCTTTTTTGCTTTATATGTTGTTTTTTCTATTACATATTGCAAGATGTCTCAGATTGACCCTGAATCAGAAGCCACTTCTGGAAAAACGCTTAACTGAGTTTCAGTTCTACCAAAGCTAAGTTCATTTATTTTAAATGTTCTAAATGTTTATCTTTAGCTATGGTTTGTAATAAGTTATTATGATATACTTTTACATGCAGGATCCATTAGTGTTTATGCTTTATATATTTCCATTCTTACATCTTATGTACAAGAAATATTTAGAAGATTTATAAGAAATATTTTTCTGATTCTATTTTAAAGGCTTTGTCTGACTTCGTGCCTTCTAATAAAATTTTTAGGTCTTTTTCACTTCTTTTTTAATTATTGAAGTTTCAAATGACCAACAACATACTGATTTATCCTTCTCTGATGATGTTTTTTTTCTTTCAGAAATTTTCTTCATCAGATATTGACACTAACAAATCTACTTTTTTATTATTTTTCTATTATTAAAGTACATTTGTTCTTTGTTGAAAAGGTGTTGATTATTTTGGATATTAAGGTAACTAGTTCTTTAAGACTAGCTGACACTATTTCTGCCTATTTATTTCTTCTGTGTTTTCAGAGGTTTTCTTTCCAATTCCCCATTCTAGGGAATGGAATAGGCTGAGAATTTTCTTTTATTCCTTCTTCAAAGGTTTTAAACTATATTCTTTGCCAGCAGTTAAATTCAATTTGGAGGGTTCTCCGATTTATTGGGGCTATCTCTACTTCTACTAATTATGCTATTATTTCTATAGCAAAATAGTATTTATTTTCCTTTAGATAGTTGTATCTTATTTATGGAAAATTATTTAGTTTCAGGTACTTTTCTTGGTCCTGTGATTTATTTGGATATTGCTAGCATTGTTAAGGGACAACATTTACTAGACTATGTGCTGTTGCATTTGTCTGTTGTTTTGCATTTATTGATTATGCAAGTCCTCTGTATTGACTGGTCCTTTAAACTGGACTATCATGCTAATAATTTCATTTGTGTCTTCATTTTATTGAATATTTTCGCAAATGAGGGTTAATCTATGTCTTTAGCTATTTTAGCTAGAAGAATTTTGTGATTTTTTTAAAAAAAATAATAAAAAAAAATCCATATTTCTTTTGTTCTAAGATAATCAATTATTTGTTTTATAATTGGATTCAATTCTTAACTGTTACTCTGGGCTTCAAGATTGAGTTCTAAGACTAAAACTTTAAGCTTATACTAGTTTGGTTGTTCTTATTAAGGAACAAATTCCTGAGTTCTTTCCCAAGTAACATGTTTATAATTGGGGTTCGAAATCAGCTCCCTAATATTGCGATGTACGTGCCGTATTCCAGCTTGGCTGGTAAGGGGCAGGTTAAGACTTCTTTGAAATTTATTTGGTTCTATTTTGTCCAAATTTCTTTGATTTTATTCCAGTAAGGCTAACACTTTCTTTAAGTGTGTTTCTGTCCTATATATTTTGGGTACTGTTGAAGCATGGCTGGGCACCCATGGGGTTCAAGCGCTGCTCAGACCTGGAATCTTCTGGGGTATTTCTTCCAGTTCCTTTTTTAGGAACCGGGTTTGGAGTTTTATTGAAACTATTTTGCCTTTTTATGGTCATTGATAGCATTATTTGTTTTCATTAGATACAATAAATGCATATTTTTCATTTTTCTGTTTTCATTCAGATTATTTTCTGAGGATGCGGAATCTCATATGATTCACTTGCTCTTCAGGACATAGTTAGAGGATCTTTTTTTCGAAAGCTCTTGATTCCTCACACAAGGGTCACCTTTTTTAGGTTTCCAGATAGTTTGTGTCACTGTCTTTGTCTCTATCAGACAAGGGATAATTCTATTGGGTTCCGTCTGTCAGTTGCTATATATGCATAGAAGTTTTAGGTTTTATGGCCACAGCATTGGGTTCAATTTCCTTTGCTTATTTTCACTAGAAAGAACCTTTCCAGTCTTTTATGAGTGTTGTTTCTTCTAGAACATGGTTGGAGGATCGATTTACCAAAAAGTTCGTTGATTCCTCAGAAAAGGGTAACCCTTTTCCTGATAGATTCAGTGTCCTTGACTCTGTCTCTGACGGACAAGAGACGTCTGAAATTGGTTTCAGCTTGTTGAAACCTTCAGTCTCAATCTTTTCCCTTCGGTAGCCTTATGCATGGAAATTCTAGGTCTTATGACTGCTGCATTGGACGTGGTCCCCTTTGCTCGTTTTCACATGCGACCTCTTCAGCTCTGTATGCTGAACCAGTGGTGCAGGGATTATACAAAGATATCTCAACTAATATCTTTAAAACCGATTATACGACACGCTCTGACGTGGTGGACAGACCACCATCGTTTAGTTCAGGGGGCTTCTTTGTTCTTCCAACCTGGACTGTGATTTCAACAGATGCAAGTCTGACAGGTTGGGGAGCTGTTTGGGGGTCTCTGACAGCACAAGGGGTTTGGGAATCTCAGGAGGTGAGATTACCAATCAATATTTTGGAACTCCGTGCAATTTTCAGAGCTCTTCAGTCATGGCCTCTTCTTAAGAGAGAGTCGTTCATTTTTTTTCAGACGGACAATGTCACAACTGTGGCATATGTCAATCATCAAGGAGGGACTCACAGTCCTCTGACTATGAAAGAAGTATCTCAAATTCTGGTATGGGCGGAATCCAGCTCCTGTCTAATCTCTGCGGTTCATATCCCAGGTATAGACAATTGGGAAGCGGATTATCTCAGTCGCCAAACGTTACATCCGGGCGAATGGTCTCTTCACCCAGAGGTATTTCTTCAGATTGTTCAAATGTGGGGACTTCCATCAATAGATCTGATGGCTTCTCATCTAAACAAGAAGCTTCCCAGGTATCTGTCCAGATCCAGGGATCCTCAGGCAGAGGCAGTGGATGCATTGTCACTTCCTTGGAAGTATCATCCTGCCTATATCTTTCCGCCTCTAGTTCTTCTTCCAAGAGTAATTTCCAAGATTCTAAAGGAGTGCTCGTTTGTTCTGCTGGTGGCTCCAGCATGGCCTCACAGGTTTTGGTATGCGGATCTTGTCCGGATGGCCACTTGCCAACCGTGGACTCTTCCGTTAAGACCAGACCTTCTATCACAAGGTCCTTTTTTTCCATCAGGATCTCAAATCCTTAAATTTTAAGGTATGGAGATTGAACGCTTGATTCTCAGTCATAGAGGTTTCTCTGACTCTCTGATTAATACTATGTCACAGGCTCGTAAATCTGTATCTAGGAAGATATATTATCGAGTCTGGAAGATTTACATTTCTTGGTGTTTTTCTCATCATTTTTCTTGGCATTCTTTTAGAATTCCTAGAATTTTACAGTTTCTTCAGGATGGTTTGGATAAAGGTTTGTCTGCAAGTTCCTTGAAAGGACAAATCTCTGCTCTTTCTGTTCTTTTTCACAGAAAGATTGCTAGTCTTCCTGATATTCATTGTTTTGTACAAGCTTTGGTTCGTATAAAACCTGTTATTAAGTCAATTTCTCCTCCTTGGAGTTTGAATTTGGTTCTGGGGGCTCTTCAAGCTCCTCCGTTTGAACCTATGCATTCGCTGGACATTAAAATACTTTCTTGGAAAGTTTTGTTTCTTTTGGCCATCTCTTCTGCTAGAAGAGTTTCTGATTTATCTGCTCTTTCTTGTGAGTCTCCTTTTCTGATTTTTCATCAGGATAAGGCGGTGTTGTGAACTTCTTTTAAATTTTTACCTAAGGTTGTGAATTCTAACAACATTAGTAGAGAAATTGTGGTTCCTTCATTGTGTCCTAATCCTAAGAATTCTAAGGAAAGATCGTTGCATTCTTTGGATGTAGTTAGAGCTTTGAAATATTATGTTGAAGCTACTAAAAATTTCCGAAAGACTTCTAGTCTATTTGTTATCTTTTCCGGTTCTAGGAAAGGTCAGAAGGCCTCTGCCATTTCTTTGGCGTCTTGGTTAAAGTCTTTGATTCATCATGCTTATGTCGAGTCGGGTAAAACTCCGCCTCAAAGGATTACAGCTCATTCTACTAGGTCAGTTTCTACTTCCTGGGCGTTTAGGAATGAAGCTTCGGTTGATCAGATTTGCAAAGCAGAAACTTGGTCTTCTTTGCATACTTTTACTAAATTCTACCATTTTGTTGTGTTTTCTTCTGCTGAAGCAGTTTTTGGTAGAAAAGTACTTCAGGCAGCTGTTTCAGTTTGATTCTTCTGCTTGTAATTTCAGTTTTTTTCATTATAAGATTTCAACTTTATTTTGGGTGTGGATTATTTTCAGTGGAATTGGCTGTCTTTATTTTATCCCTCCCTCTCTAGTGACTCTTGCGTGGAAGATCCACATCTTGGGTATTCATTATCCCATACGTCACTAGCTCATGGACTCTTGCTAATTACATGAAAGAAAACATAATTTATGTAAGAACTTACCTGATAAATTCATTTCTTTCATATTAGCAAGAGCCCTTTTTTGTGGTGGTTATGATTTTTTTGCTTTATTTTTTATGCTTTCGCACTTTTGTCTTATCACCCCACTTCTTGGCTATGCGTTAAACTGATTTGTGGGTGTGGTGAGGGGTGTATTTATAGGCATTTTGAGGTTTGCCCCTCCTGGTAGGAATGTATATCCCATACGTCACTAGCTCATGGACTCTTGCTAATATGAAAGAAAGGAATTTATCAGGTAAGTTCTTACATAAATTATGTTTTTCCTCTCAGAGTGCAGTGAATGTCAGAGGGATGTGAAGAGAGTATTGCCTATTTGAATACCATGGTCTTCTTCTAGGGGATCTATTTCATAGGTTCTCTGTTATCGGTCGTAGAGATTTCTTCTCCTACCTCCCTTTTCAGATCGACGATATACTCTTATATACCATTACCTCTACTGATTCTCGTTTCAGTACTGGTTTGGCTATCTACTATATGTAGATGAGTGTCTTAGGGTAAGTAAGTCTTATTTTATTCATGACACTCTAAGCTATGGTTGGGCACTTTATATGTAAAGTTCTAAATATATGTTTTAAACTTATATTTACCATTATTCAGGATAATCAGTATTCCTTCTTTCAGACTGTCAGTTTATTTTTTTGGGAAAATGCATATGTATAAATATTTTTCTTACCTTAAAATTTTTTCAATTTACTTTTTTCTTCTAAATTGCGGGCTGTTAGGCTCGCGGGTGCAGAAAATGCTACAATTTATTGCGTCATTCTTGGCGCGAGAATTTTTTGTCGCAAAAAAATCGTCATTTCCGGCGTCATAGTTGACGCCGGAAGTTTTCACGTGGTTGCGTCATTTTTTGATGCATGTGTGTTGCGGACGTTTTTGGCGCCAAAAAATGTGGGCGACATTCTTGGCGCCAAAAAATGTGGGCGTCATTCTTGGCACCAAAAATGTGGGCGTCATACTTGGCGCCAGTTTTTTTCACATTATTTCAGTCTCACTTTTTAGTTGCTTCTGGTTGCTAGAGGCTTGTTTTTGTTTTGCATTTTTTCCAATTCCTGAAACTGTCATTTAAGGAATTTGATAACTTTGCTTTATATTTTGTTTTTTCTATTACATATTGCAAGATGTCACTACCTGACCCTGGATCAGAATCTACTTCTGGAAAGACGCTGCATGATGTTGGTTCTACCAAAGCTAAGTGCATTTGCTGTAAACTTTTGGTAACTGTTCCTCCGGCTGTAGTTTGTGTTAGTTGTCATGATAAACTTTCTAACGCAGATAATATTTCCATTAGTAATAATCCTTTACCTGTTGTTGTTCCTTCAACATCTAATGTTCAGGATGTTCCTGTTAATGTAAGAGAATTTGTTTCTAATTCTATTCGGAAGGCTCTGTCTGTTATTCCTCCTTCTAGTAAACGTAAAATGTCTTTTAAAACTTCTCATATTTCAGATGAATTTTTAAATGACCGCCATCATTCTGACCTATCTATTTCTGATGAGGATCTAATCTCAGATATTGACACTGATAAATCTTCATATTTGTTTAAGATGGAGTTTATTCGTTCTTTACTTAAAGAAGTGTTGATTGCATTAGATATGGAGGAGTCTAGTCCTCTTGATATTAAAACTAATAAGCGTTTAAATTCAGTTTTTAAACCTCATGTAGTTATTCCAGAAGTTTTTCCAGTTCCTGATGCTATTTCAGAAGTAATTTCTAGGGAATGGAATAGTCTGGGTACTTCATTTACTCCTTCTCCAAGGTTTAAGAAATTGTACCCTTTGCCATCTGATAGATTAGAGTTTTGGGAAAAAATCCCCAAAGTTGATGGGGCTATCTCTACTCTTGCTAAACGTACTACTATTCCTATGGCAGATAGTACTTCTTTTAAGGATCCTTTAGATAGGAAGCTTGAATCCTTTCTAAGGAAGGCTTATTTATGTTCAGGTAATCTTCTTAGACCTGCTATTTCTTTGGCTGATGTTGCTGCAGCTTCCACCTTCTGGTTGGAGGCTTTAGCGCAACAAGTGTCAGACCAAAATGCTTATAGCATTGTTAAACTTCTTCAACATGATAATAACTTTGTTTGTGATGCCATTTTTTATATCATTAGGATTGATGTCAGATATATGTCTTTAGCTATTTTAGCTAGAAGAGCTTTATGGCTTAAGTCTTGGAATGCAGATATGACTTCTAAGTCAACGTTGCTTTCTCTTTCTGTCCAAGGTAATAAATTATTTGGTTCTCAGTTGGATTCAATAATTTCAACTGTTACTGGGGGGAAGGGAGCCTTTTTGCCTCAGGACAAAAAATGTAAAGGTAAATATAGGGCTGCTAATCTTTTTCGTTTCTTTCGTCAGAATAACAAAAGCCTGACCCTTCCCCTAAAGGAACAGTTTCCGTTTGGAAACCTTCTCCAGTCTAGAATAAATCCAAGCCTTTTAGAAAGTCAAAACCAGCTCCCAAATCCGCATGAAGGTGCGGCCCTCATTCCAGCACAGCTGGTAGGGGGCAGGTTACGATTTTTCAAAGATGTTTGGATCAATTCGATTCAAAGTCTTTGGATTCAGAACATTGTTTCACAAGGGTACAGAATAAGTTTCAAGGTAAGACCGCCTGTGAGAAGATTTTTTCTCTCACGCATTCCAGTAAACCCAATAAAGGCTCAGGCGTTTCTGAAATGTGTTTCAGACCTAGAGTCGGCTGGGGTAATTGTGCCAGCTTCAGTTCTGGAACAGGGTCTGGGGTTTTACTCAAATCTGTTCATTGTACCAAAGAAGGAGAATTCCTTCAGACCAGTTCTGAATCTAAAAATATTGAATCGTTATGTAAGGATACCATCATTCAAAATGGTGACTATAAGGACTATTCTGCCTTTTGTTCAGCAAGGACATTATATGTCTACAATAGACTTACAGGATGCATATCTTCATATTCCAATTCATCCAGATCACTATCAGTTCCTGAGATTCTCTTTTCTAGACAAGCATTACCAGTTTGTTGCTCTTCCGTTTGGCCTAGCAACAGCTCCAAGGATCTTTTCAAAGGTTCTCGGTGCCTTTCTCTCTGTAATCAGAGAACAGGGTATTGCGGTATTTCCTTATTTGGATGATATCTTGGTACTTGCTCAGTCTTTACATTCTGCAGAATCTCATACGAATCAACTTGTGTTGTTTCTTCAAAGACATGGTTGGAGGATCAATTTACAAAAGAGTTCCTTGATTCCTCAGACAAACTTAACCTTTTTGGGTTTCCAAATAGATTCTGTGTCCATGACTTTGTCTCTAACAGAAAAGGGACGTCTGAAATTGGTTTCAGCTTGTCGAAACCTTCAGTCTCAATCATTCCCTTTGGTAGCTTTTTGCATGGAAATTCTAGGTCTCATGACTGCTGCATCGGACGCGATCCCTTTTGCTCGTTTTCACATGAGACCTCTCCAACTTTGTATGCTGAACCAAAGGTGCAGGGATTATACAAGGATATCACAATTAATATCCTTAAATCCCAATGTTCGATCTTCTCTGACTTGGTGGTTGGATCACCATCGTTTAATTCAAGGGGCCTCTTTTGTTCGTCCAACCTGGACTGTGATCTCAACAGATGCGAGTCTTTCTGGTTGGGGAGCTGTATGGGGATCTCTGACAGCGCAGGGGGTTTGGGAATCTCAGGAGGCGAGATTACCAATCAACATTTTAGAACTCTGTGCGATTTTCAGAGCTCTTCAGTTCTGGCCTCTTCTGAAGAGAGAATCGTTTGTTTTCAGACAGACAATGTCACAACCGTGGCGTATGTCAATCATCAAGGTGGGACTCACAGTCCTCAGGCTATGAAAGAAGTAACTCAGATACTTGTATGGGCGGAATCCAGCTCCTGTCTGATTTCTGCGGTTCACATCCCAGGTATAGACAATTGGGAAGCGGATTATCTCAGTCGCCAAACGTTACATCCGGGCAGATGGTCTCTTCACCCAGAGGTATTTCTTCAGATTGTTCAAATGTGGGGACTTCCAGAAATAGATCTGATGTCTTCTCATCTAAACAAGAAACTTCCCAGGTATCTGTCCAGATCCAGGGATCCTCAGGCGGAAGAGGTGGACGCGTTGTCACTTCCTTGGAATTATCAACCTGCTTATATCTTTCCACCTCTAGTTCTTCTTCCAAAAGTGATCTCCAAAATCCTAATGGAGCGTTCGTTTGTACTGCTGGTGGCTCCAGCATGGCCACACAGGTTTTGGTATGCGGATCTCGTTCGGATGGCCAGTTGCCAACCTTGGACACTTCCGTTAAGGCCAGACCTATCTCAAGGCCCATTTTTCCATCAGGATCTCAAATCATTAAATTTGAAGGTATGGAGATTGAACGCTTAATACTTAGTCATAGAGGTTTCTCTGATTCAGTGATTAATACTATGTTACAGGCTTGTAAATCTGTGTCTAGAAAGATTTATTACCGAGTTTGGAAGACTTACATTTCTTGGTGTTCTTCTCATAAATTCTCTTGGCATTCTTTTAGAATTCCTAGAATTTTACAGTTTCCTCAGGATGGTTTGGAAAAAGGTTTGTCTGCAAGTTCCTTGAAAGGACAAATCTCTGCTCTTTCTGTTCTTTTTCACAGAAAGATTGCTAATCATCCTGATATTCATTGTTTTGTACAGGCTTTGGTTCATATTAAGCCTGTCATTAAATCAATTTCTTCTCCTTGGAGTCTTAATTTGGTTCTGAGGGCTTTACAGGCTCCTCCGTTTGAACCTATGCATTCTCTGGATATTAAATTACTTTCTTGGAAAGTTTTGTTCCTTTTGGCCATCTCTTCTGCTAGAAGAGTTTCTGAGATATCTGCTCTTTCTTGTGAATCTCCTTTTCTGATTTTTCATCAGGATAAGGCGGTGTTGCGGACTTCATTTAATTTTTTACCTAAAGTTGTGAATTCTAACAACATTAGTAGAGAAATTGTTGTCCCTTCTTTGTGTCCTAATCCTAAGAATTCTCTGGAGAGATCTTTACATTCTTTGGATGTAGTAAGAGCTTTGAAATATTATGTTGAAGCTACTAAAGATTTCAGAAAGACTTCTAGTCTATTTGTTATCTTTTCTGGTTCCAGGAAAGGTCAGAAGGCTTCTGCCATTTCTTTGGCGTCTTGGTTAAAGTCTTTGATTCATCATGCTTATGTAGAGTCGGGTAAATCCCCGCCTCAAAGGATTACGGCTCATTCTACTAGGTCAGTTTCTACTTCCTGGGCTTTTAGGAATGAAGCTTCTGTTGATCAGATTTGCAAAGCAGCGACTTGGTCTTCTTTGCATACTTTTACTAAGTTCTACCATTTTTATGTTTTTTCTTCTTCTGAAGCAGTTTTTGGTAGAAAAGTACTTCAGGCAGCTGTTTCAGTTTGATTCTTCTGCTTATAATTTCAGTTTTTTTCATTATGAGATTAAAACTTTTTGGATTATTTTTTCAGCGGAATTGGCTGTCTTTATTTTATCCCTCCCTCTTTAGTGACTCTTGTGTGGAAGTTCCACATCTTGGGTATCTGCTATCCCATACGTCACTAGCTCATGGACTCTTGCCAATTACATGAAAGAAAACATAATTTATGTAAGAACTTACCTGATAAATTCATTTCTTTCATATTGGCAAGAGTCCATGAGGCCCACCCTTTTTTGTGGTGATTATGATTTTTTTGTATAAAGCACAATTATTCAAATTCCTTGTTTGATGCTTTCGCTCCTTTCTTATCACCCCACTTCTTGGCTATTCATTAAACTGAATTGTGGGTGTGGTGAGGGGTGTATTTATAGGCATTTTGAGGTTTGGGAAACTTTGCCCCTCCTGGTAGGAATGTATATCCCATACGTCACTAGCTCATGGACTCTTGCCAATATGAAAGAAATTACTTTATCAGGTAAGTTCTTACATAAATTATGTTTTCTGCATAAAGTATTTTATACTTCATGACTGAAAGTCCCCTTTATTTGTTGCACTGGTAAATTTCACAAACACTAGGATTTACCATCACTTTAAAGAAGAAATAGTTCCATATTGGACATTACTAACTTTTTATGTTTGCTTAAAAGATTGTGAGTCAGACACCTCTACATATTTTGCTTTACACTGGTCCATATTTTTGAAATCTCATGTCATCTTCTCTACAGAATTTATTTCACAAATTACACTAGATCAACAAATATAAGGAACTATCACCTAGATTACGAGTTTTGTGTTAGAGGCTATGCAGTGCTAACGAGCAGTTTATGCTTACCACTCACTTACAGACAGCGCTGGTATTACGGGTTTTTACAAATCTGGCGTTAACCGCAAAGAAAGTGATCGTAGAGCAAAATTTTGCTCCTCATCTCACCTCAATACCAGCGCTGCTTACGTTAGTGGTGAGCTGGCTGAACGTGCTCGTGCACGATTTCCCCATAGGAATCAATGGGGGAGAGCCGGCTGAAAAAAAAAACTAACACCTGCAAAAAAGCAGCGTTTAGCTCCTAACGCAGCCCCATTGATTCCTATGGGGAAAATACATTTATGTCTACACCTAACACCCTAACATGAACCCCGAGTCTAAACAACCCAAATTATTAACCCCTAATCTGACACCCCCGACATCGCCAACACCTACATTATATTGATTAACCCCCTAATCTGCCACTCCGGACACCGCCGCCACCTACATTATACTTATAAACTCCTAATCTGCTGCCCCCAACATCGCCGACACCTACATTATATTTATTATCCCCTAATCTGCCGCCCCCAATGTCGCTGCAACCTGCCTACACTTATTAACCCCTAATCTGCTGCCCCCAACATCACTGCCACTATAATAAACATATTAATCCCTAAACTGCCGCACTCCCGCCTCACAAACATTAGTTAAATATTATTAACCCCTAATCTGCCGTCCCTAACGTTTCCGCCACTATATTAAAGTTATTAACTCCTAAATCTAAGTCTAACCCTAACACCCCCTAACTTAAATATAATTTAAATAAATCTAAACAAAATTACTATTATTACCTAAATAATTCCTATTTAAAACTAAATACTTACCTATAAAAAAAACCCTAAGCTAGCTACAATATAACTAATAGTTACATTGTAGCTAGCTTAGGGTTTATTTTTATTTTACAGGCAAGTTTGTATTTATTTTAACTAGGTAGAATAGTTGTTAAATAGTAATATTTAATAAACTACCGAGTTAAAATAAAGACAAATTTACCTGTAAAATAAAACCTAACCTAAGTTGCACTAACACCTAACACTACACTATAATTAAATTAATTCCTTAAGTTAAATACAATTAAATAAAATTAGCTAAAGTACAAAAAAATCCCCACTAAATTACAGAAAATAATAAACAAATTACAAGATTTTTAAACTAATTGCACTTAATCTAATCCCCCTAACAAAATAAAAAAGCCCCCCCAAAATAAAAAAAACCCTACCCTACACTAAATTACAAATAGCCCTTAAAAGGGCCTTTTGCGGGGCATTGCCCCAAAGTAATCAGCTCTTTTACCTGTAAAAAAAATTACAAATCCCCCCAACATTAAAACCCACCACCCACACAACCAACCCTACTCTAAACCCCACCCAATACCCCCTTAAAAAAACTAACACTAACCCCTTGAAGATCACCTTACCGGGAGAAGTCTTCACCCAACCCGGCCGAAGTCCTCAACGAAGCCGGGAGAAGTCTTCATCCAAGCCGGGCTAAGTGGTCCTCCAGACGGGCAGAAGTCTTCATCCATCCGGCGCGGAGCGGGTCCATCTTCAAGACATCCCACGCGGAGCATCCTCTTCTTCTGACGGCTACGACTGAATGAAGGTACCTTTAAGTGACGTCATCCAAGATGGCATCCCTTCAATTCCGATTGGCTGATAGAATTCTATCAGCCAATCGGAATTAAGGTAGAACAAATCCTATTGGCTTAATTCTACCTTAATTCAGATTGGCTGATAGAATTCTATCAGCCAATCGGAATTGAAGGGACGCCATCTTGGATGACATTACTTAAAGGTACCTTCATTCAGTCGTAGCCGTCGGAAGAAGATGATGCTCCGCGTCGGATGTCTTGAAGATGGACCCGCTCCTCGCCGGATGGATGAAGATAGAAGATGCCGTCTGGATGAAGACTTCTGCCCAGTCTGGAGGACCACTTCTGCCGGATTCGTTGAGGACTTCGGCCCGTTTGGGTGAAGACTTCTCCCGGTAAGGTGATCTTCAAGGGGTTAGTGTTCGGTTTTTTTAAGGGGGTATTGGGTGGGTTTTAAAGTACGGTTGGTTGTGTGGGTGGTGGGTTTTAATGTTGGGGGGGATTTGTATTTTATTTTACAGGTAAAAGAGCTGATTACTTTGGGGCAATGCCCCGCAAAAGGCCCTTTTAAGGGCTATTTGTAATTTAGTGTAGGGTAGGTTTTTTGTTTTTTTATTTGGGGGGGGCTTTTTTATTTTGTTAGGGGGATTAGATTAGGTGTAATTAGTTTAAAAATCTTGTAATTGTTTATTATTGTCTGTAATTTAGTGTTTGTTTGTTTTTTGTACTTTAGCTAATTGTATTTAATTGTATTTAATTTAGGGAATTAATTTAATTATAGTGTAGTGTTAGGTGTTAGTGTAACTTAGGTTAGGTTTTATTTTACAGGTAAATTTGTCTTTATTTTAGCTAGGTAGTTTATTAAATATTTAATAACTATTTAATAACTATTCTACCTAGTTAAAATAAATACAAACTTGCCTGTAAAATAAAAAATAAACCCTAAGCTAGCTATAATGTAAGTTATATTGTAGCTATCTTAGGGTTTATTTTATAGGTAAGTATTTAGTTTTAAATAGGAATAATGTAGTTATTAATAGTATGTTTTATTTAGATTTATTTAAATTATATTTAAGTTAGGGGAGGTTAGGGTTAGGTTTAGGGGTTAATAACTTTAATATAGTGGTGGCGACGTTGGAGGTTCTGCAGATTAGGGGTAAAAAAAAATATTTTAGTGTTTGCGATGTGGGGGGGCCTCGGTTTAGGGGTTAATAGGTAGTTTATGGGTGTTAGTGTACTTTTTAGCACTTTAGTTAAGAGTTTTATGCTACGGCGATGTAGTGTAAAACTCTTAACTACTGACTTTAAAATGCGGTACCAGTGTTGACAGGAGAGGGTGTACTGCTCACTTTTTGGCACACTCGTAATACCGGCACTATGCAAGTCCCATTGAAAAAAGAGGATATGCAATTGACATAAGTGGATTTGTGGTATTTCCAAGTCTGGCCAAAAAAGTGAGCGGTACACCTGTACCTGCAAGACTCGTAATACCAGCGGGTGTTAAAAAGCAGTGTTGGGACCGGCCAACGCTGCTTTTTAAGCCTATCGCACAACTCGTAATCTAGCCATATGTTTGCAACATCAAAGAATTGGTACACTTTATCCAAAAAGTAAGACTGAGAAGAAAAAAAAAGCAAAGGGAAAATTTCACACAAGGCTCTGTACCATTCCCAGACTAGTAATAGCACACACATAATAAACCTCACCTTTTATTTAGTCGGAGACTAACATGTAGATGTATTTTTTAAAGTTTCATTAAAGGGACACTGAACCCAAATTGTTTTTTTTGTAATTCAGAAAGAGCATGCAATTTTAAGCAACTTTCTAATTTACTCCTATTATCAATTTTTCTTCGTTCTCTTGCTATCATTATTTGAAAAAGAAGGCATCTAAGCTTTTCTTTGGTTTCAGTACTCTGGACAGCACTTTTTTATTGGTGGATGAATTTATCTACAAAAGGTTATACAGACTGCGCAAAGGTTAGGGTATATATGCTTTAGAATTTAAGGGGATATTTCTCCTATATCCCCAGGGGAAAGGACACACAGAGAACAATGTAAAATCTAAAGCGCCAGTACACATACAAGCAATTAAGATGTAATCCCACGATGATATATAAAGTATTTTTGAAACACCACCTAGATAAAGCTAGTGATAAAGGGATCATTAATGACAAAGAATATGATTATGTACTCCCCAAATTTCTTATTATGCCTGTTCTGTATGCCCTCCCGAAAATTCACAAATCACTAACTAAACCTCCAGGGAGACCGATTATAGCGGGGATAGATTCACTAACAGCTAATCTATCGGCTTACATAGACAAATACTTACAAAAATATGTGACCAAGCTTGATTCTTATCTAAGAGACTCTACCAATTTACTATTACTACTTGATGAGTTCAAATGGAAAAAAGATTACTTACTGGTCACATGCGATGTACAGTCCTTATATACATCTATTAAACATGACGATGGGATACATGCCATAGAAAATTTTCTTAAAGATGATAAAGATATTAAGAAAGAACAAAGAGACTTCTTAATAGATAGTATAAGGTATATTCTTACCCACAATTTTTTCTTATACGAAGACAACTACTATGAACAGATTTGCGGCACAGCTATGGGCACCAAATTCGCCCCTAGCTACACAAATCTGTTCATGGGAGCCTGGGAAAAACAATTTCTCAGCCTCAGCCCATATAGGGAAAACATCATTGTCTATAAGAGATATATAGACGATCTGTTTCTCATATGGAGTGGAACTAGAGAGGAACTAAAAATCTGTTTAGAAAACATGAATACTAACAATCTAAATCTGAAGTTCACTGCTGATATCAGCGCTAATATAGTTCATTATTTAGACCTTGAAATCAACATTATTGACGAAAAAATATCTACCAGAACATATTTTAAGGAAGTAGACGCTAACAATTTCATCCATGAAAGTAGCTGTCACTTAAAAAGGTGGAAAGCAAACATACCTAAGAGTCAATTCTTAAGACTAAAAAGAAATTGCAAAGAGAAAGAAGACTTTGAAACACAATCAAAAATACTAAAAAATAAATTCATAGAAAGAGGATACTTAGAAGAGACCATAGAAACAGAAAGACAAAAAAATTGTGAATTTAGATAGAAAAGAGATTTTACAATACAAACCAAAGACAACTACTTCAATAAATAACAAAGAAATCTTCCTACCCTTCATAACAGAGTATAGTGAAGATAGGATCAAAGTAGAAAAAATAATAAAAACCCATTGGAAAATTCTTAAATCTGATCCTCATTTAGGAGAAAAACTCCCAGACAAACCAAAATTTGTTTATAAAAAAGCAAATAATCTAAAAAGCAAACTTGCACCAACTTTTAAACATAAAAATAATAATACTATAAGAGGGATCTTAGGCGAAAAACTACAAGGGTTTTACCCATGCATATCATGCAAAGCATGTAAACATTCAATTAAAACAAAAAGCTTTAAATCAAACATAACAAAGAAAGAATATAAAATTAAGGAAACCACCAGGTGTATGGACACGAATGTTATCTATCTTATTACATGCAAAAAATGTGAAAAACAGTATGTAGGAGCGACAGAGAGAACACTAAGGGAAAGAATTAGGGAACATCTAAACTTCATAGAAAATTCGGAAAAGGAACGCAATAAAGATCTACCTGTCGCGAAACATTTCAGGATGTGTTGCAATAACAATTTGAAATATTTTAACTTCACAGCGATAACTAAATTAAAAGAAAAAAAGAGGGGTGGTAATTTATCCTATGCACTCCTGCAAAAAGAAGCCAAATGGATATTTGAATTACAAACCCTAAAGCCTAAAGGGTTAAATTTAGATTTTAACCTGAACTGCTTCTTAAAAACCTAAATAAAATCAAAATAAATTTAAAATAATATCAAAATGTAGTACCTTCTATAAAAATAGAAGCTGTAAATACTAGAGAAAAGTTATATACAAATCAGTATAAACTGTATTATATTAGTGAAATTATCCCAATCTTTTTAAAAAAATTTTTTTTTTTTCAAATTTTATCATATATATTTTTTTCACCACCTTTTTCCACAAATTTAGACCATTGTGTAGCATTTAGTTCTTACTAAGGACATCTCTGAATTCCAACCTTAATATCTATTGAGATTAGTTTTTCAAAAATAAACCTTTTTTTTTTTTTTTTTTTTATCATCTTAGATCTTTTATCAACGTTTGTTGAAAATATCACTTATAATCTTATATAATCAATCAAATTTTAGTTCGCAGAGAAATACTTGTTTATGATTAATTCCAACCTTAATATCTCTTAAATAAAGTTTAGTTTTACAAAATTAAGTTTTTTTTTTAATCATCTTAGTTCTTTTATCAACGTTTGTTGAAAATATCTCTTATAATCTTATACACTCATTCAATTTTAGATTTTATAGAAATACATGTTTATGACTAATTATTAGAATTTACCAAATAAACAATATCCGAATATACATAAATTCAAGAGATATAATGTTTACAAATGTTTAACAAATATTTCTGAGCCAATTAGACACACATTGGCTGAAATTCTTAACCAATAGAAATGGAAGGAGGACTATTTAAAGCCATAGGATTCAAAGGAGATCAAGCTTGACAAAGGCTGAAGTAATTTCAGCGGAAACGCGTTGCGGATCTCCTATTGTGCATCAAGAGGAAGAAAGGAAAGGATCAGCTGTAGAGCCGGCACCCCACAGCTCAAACCAGACACTCCCATACCACTAAGCCAATCAGCGCCCTAACCGGTTTAGGCGCGAACTGAGCAAGAGACAGAAGTGTTTGTAGCTGGGGTTCACAGCGCGGCTTCAAGATCAGCTAAAGCAGTTACATTGCTCGTCTTATTCTGGAGGCATTTACTTCTACAAGGTGACATCGGACAAAGAAGACAGCTCACTCCACTCTAAGAGCTGAACTTAAAAGGATCACTAAAACAGGTACCTGTAGTTTCGAGTGGATCCATTAGAGCACTAACACCCAAAAACACTGTGCTACACTAAAGGAATCACGGATACCAGTAAAGCATTCATATCATCTGCACCTTTGTGGACATTTCACTGTCATGCTGACATAGCCATATTTAACGGAAGCTATTTTGGTACATGCACTTAGCGCACATACTCTTAGATTATCAGTAGATATTTTTATGATAGATATTGTGTTACAAATTGCTAGACATTGTGATACATACAGTTCTAGTTGCTTACATTAGTAGCCTACAATACATGTGTGATTTTCCTTGTGTAAATGCTTTTATAGATTACTCACATTTTTTAATAGAGATTGGCCAATCACATATTTTACTATCTGAATTCTTGTATAAGGTGTAATTTTTACCTAGGAGATTATCATTCCATGTTATACATATATTTTTATTTTTAGGTTCTCATTGTGACATTTGTTGAAGAATAAATTATTTTTTAATATAAACATCAAAATCGTTTGCTCTCTTTGGACGAATTTATCCACCAATCAGAAAGGACAACCCAGGTTGTTCACAAAAATGGGCCGGCATCTAAACTTACATTCTTGCATTTCAAATAAAGATACCAAGAGAATGAAGAAAATTTGATAATAGGTGTAAATTAGAAATATGCTTAAAATTTAATGCTCAATCTGAATCACAAAAGAAAATTTTTGGGTACAGTGTCCCTTTAACTGTTTAAATATTGACAAAATAATTGTAAAGTTTTAGGGGCTGATTTACTAAGCAACGTATGCTCCTCATTCTGTGCGAGCCTTCTGGCTTGCCGGAATCAGGAGTTTAGAAGCAGCATCCACTGCAAATGTGCGGGAGGCGACATTGCACAAGCATTTCACAAGAAATGCTTGTGCAATGATAAATACCAACAGTGTATGCTGTCGACATTTATCAATGCCTGGCGGACATGAATCGCTACAGCGAATCATGTCCGCCCGCCATATAATAAATCGACCCCTTAGTGTCTATAAAGCAATGGGAGCTGCCATGTTGTAACTTAGGTTACCTTCTCTGTTGTGGCCAATTAGGAGCACTTATATATAGGTTACTAGAGTGTGCAGCCAACGGCTGTGGGGAATATAAGTGTTTTGCACTTCCATTTCTGACAGGAACTGAAAAGCTTACAATGAAATTACAGAAAAAGGGGACAAAATAAATAAAATATATTGCAGAGGTTTTTTTTAATATATACGATTTATCATTTTATATTGCCATCTTAAAGTGTTTAAAGGGACAACACTTTTGCAAAGCTGTAAAAGGCTGATTAGAAAATATGATCTGAGCACCACTTTGTAAAAAAATTAAGATATTTACCTAAACAATTCCTAAATATTCACACCCCACTGTAAAGAGACCTTAAACAGCCAATTGGAATGCTAGTCCCAGGACTTGCAAGAGAGTTTGTATTTGGCATGTGCAGGCACAGTCATGTTATTTCCCTTTTTAGTTTAAGGAAGTTTACTATGAAACCTCATGAGCTTTCAGTGAAATCTCATGAGATCATAGCAAAGCAATGCATGACCTCAGCACTGCTGATGCTGCTTGGCTTTTGTTTTGTTTTTTTGTTTATTTTGTTTTTTCAATTTGCAGCTGGACAGCAGTTGAAGTTTTCCAGTAGTGAGAAGGGGGCGTCGTCGCTCAGTCCACGTCATACGGCAGAACAAACAATCTCTTCAGAATACAAAAAGTGGGTAGTCGGTCCATGTTGGAGCGGTGCCAGCACTACAAAGATTTAGCACACCAGGATACAATGTAGAGAAGGACAGGCGGCACTCCAGGGTAAAAGTTAAAAAATCTTCCTTTATTCAAAAAAGTATTTAAAATAACAACACTCTTGTTGCAAACATGTGATGGAGGAGGAGGAGACCTTACATGTTTTGTGCCCTGCGGCACTTAATCATAGGTATAATCTCTCTCACATGTGTGGACCATTTAAACCTTGATCAGCCAATCAGGTATTAGCATGCATGGTTACCATGTCAACCATGCAAACTAAACACAAGTCCACACTGTGCGGCATGAGTACACATATATACTATTTGTAAAAGAAAAAAAAAAGTAATATTTTAAAAGAAATGCCAGGGGTTAAAAAAACAAACACCCTAGACTAATAAATTAGTACTCATTTAGCACTCAAAAAACAGAATATCAGATATTGTAGAGACCTATAATAGTTTCATATTATAAATGTCTTATCATTTATACTTAAATCATATTTGTATAAATATTTGAATATATGAAAGGTTCATCCTTACAAATTTCTTTCATGAACATGTATGGAACATTAATGTCACATTTAATCATTGCACTCATTGTCAAAATCAACCCTCATAAAACATAAATACAAATATTCAAATGGTAAATGGACATGGTTTGCAATATTGGGCAAAAAGTAAGAGAACAACAACAGAAACAATTGAAGGCACCGTCAAAGGAATAAAGAAATAATAATGGATCACTTAGGCCTAGATTTGGAGTTCGGCGGTAGCCGTCAAAACCAGCGTTAGAGGCTCCTAACGCTGGTTTTGGCCGCCCGCTGGTATTTGGAGTCAGTGATTAAAGGGTCTAACGCTCACTTTTCAGCCGCGACTTTTCCATACCGCAGATCCCCCTACGCCATTTGCGTAGCCTATCTTTTCAATGGGATCTTCCTAACGCCGGTATTTAGAGTCGTTTCTGAAGTGAGCGTTAGAGCTCTAACGACAAGATTCCAGCCGCCTGAAAATAGCAGGAGTTAAGAGCTTTCTGGCTAACGCCGGTTCATAAAGCTCTTAACTACTGTACCCTAAAGTACACTAACACCCATAAACTACCTATGTACCCCTAAACTGAGCTCCCCCCACACCGCCGCCACTCGATTAAAATTTTTAACCCCTAATCTGCCGACCGCCACCTACGTTATACTTATGTACCCCTAATCTGCTGCCCCTAACCCCGCCGACCCCTGTATTACATTTATTAACCCCTAACTTGCCCCCCACAACGTCGCCGCCAGCTACTTAAAATAATTAACCCCTAATCTTCCGACCGCAAATCGCCGCCACCTACGTTATCCCTATGTACCCCTAATCTGCTGCCCTAACATCGCCGACCCCTATATTATATTTATTAACCCCTAATCTGCCCCCCTCAACGTCGCCGACACCTGCTTACACTTATTAACCCCTAATCTGCCGAGCGGACCTGAGCGCTACTATAATAAAGTTATTAACCCCTAATCCGCCTCACTAACCCTATCATAAATAGTATTAACCCCTAATCTGCCCTCCCTAACATCGCCGACACCTACCTTCAATTATTAACCCCTAATCTGCCGACCGGAGCTCACCGCTATTCTAATAAATTGATTAACCCCTAAAGCTAAGTCTAACCCTAACACTAACACCCCCCTAAGTTAAATATAATTTTTATCTAACGAAATAAATTAACTCTTATTAAATAAATGATTCCTATTTAAAGCTAAATACTTACCTGTAAAATAAATCCTAATATAGCTACAATATAAATTATAATTATATTATAGCTATTTTAGGATTAATATTTATTTTACAGGCAACTTTGTAATTATTTTAACCAGGTAAAATAGCTATTAAATAGTTAAGAACTATTTAATAGTTACCTAGTTAAAATAATAACAAATTTACCTGTAAAATAAATCCTAACCTAAGATATAATTAAACCTAACACTACCCTATCAATAAAATAATTAAATAAACTACCTACAATTACCTACAATTAACCTAACACTACACTATCAATAAATTAATTAAACACAATTCCTACAAATAAATACAATTAAATAAACTAGCTAAAGTACAAAAAATAAAAAAGAACTAAGTTACAGAAAATAAAAAAATATTTACAAACATAAGAAAAATATTACAACAATTTTAAACTAATTACACCTACTCTAAGCCCCCTAATAAAATAACAAAGCCCCCCAAAATAAAAAATTCCCTACCCTATTCTAAATTAAAAAAGTTACAAGCTCTTTTACCTTACCAGCCCTGAACAGGGCCCTTTGCGGGGCATGCCCCAAGAAGTTCAGCTCTTTTGCCTGTAAAAAAAAACATACAATACCCCCCCCCCAACATTACAACCCACCACCCACATACCCCTAATCTAACCCAAACCCCCCTTAAATAAACCTAACACTAATCCCCTGAAGATCTTCCTACCTTGTCTTCACCATCCAGGTATCACCGATCCGTCCTGGCTCCAAGATCTTCATCCAACCCAAGCGGGGGTTGGCGATCCATAATCCGGTGCTGAAGAGGTCCAGAAGAGGCTCCAAAGTCTTCCTCCTATCCGGCAAGAAGAGGACATCCGGACCGGCAAACATCTTCTCCAAGCGGCATCTTCGATCTTCTTCCATCCGGAGCGAAGCGGCAGGATCCTGAAGACCTCCAGCGCGGAACATCCATCCGGACCGACGACTGAACGACGAATGACTGTTCCTTTAAGGGACGTCATCCAAGATGGCGTCCCTCGAATTCCGATTGGCTGATAGGATTCTATCAGCCAATCGGAATTAAGGTAGGAATTTTCTGATTGGCTGATGGAATCAGCCAATCAGAATCTAGTTCAATCCGATTGGCCGATCCAATCAGCCAATCAGATTGAGCTCGCATTCTATTGGCTGATCGGAACAGCCAATAGAATGCGAGCTCAATCTGATTGGCTGATTGGATCAGCCAATCGGATTGAACTTGATTCTGATTGGCTGATTCCATCAGCCAATCAGAAAATTCCTACCTTAATTCCGATTGGCTGATAGAATCCTATCAGCCAATCGGAATTCGAGGGACGCCATCTTGGATGACGTCCCTTTAAAGGAACAGTCATTCGTCGTTCAGTCGTCGGTCCGGATGGATGTTCCGCGCTGGAGGTCTTCAGGATCCTGCCGCTTCGCTCCGGATGGAAGAAGATCGAAGATGCCGCTTGGAGAAGATGTTTGCCGGTCCGGATGTCCTCTTCTTGCCGGATAGGAGGAAGACTTTGGAGCCTCTTCTGGACCTCTTCAGCACCGGATTATGGATCGCCAACCCCCGCTTGGGTTGGATGAAGATCTTGGAGCCAGGACGGATCGGTGATACCTGGATGGTGAAGACAAGGTAGGAAGATCTTCAGGGGATTAGTGTTAGGTTTATTTAAGGGGGGTTTGGGTTAGATTAGGGGTATGTGGGTGGTGGGTTGTAATGTTGGGGGGGGGTATTGTATGTTTTTTTTTACAGGCAAAAGAGCTGAACTTCTTGGGGCATGCCCCGCAAAGGGCCCTGTTCAGGGCTGGTAAGGTAAAAGAGCTTGTAACTTTTTTAATTTAGAATAGGGTAGGGAATTTTTTATTTTGGGGGACTTTGTTATTTTATTAGGGGGCTTAGAGTAGGTGTAATTAGTTTAAAATTGTTGTAATATTTTTCTTATGTTTGTAAATATTTTTTTATTTTCTGTAACTTAGTTCTTTTTTATTTTTTGTACTTTAGCTAGTTTATTTAATTGTATTTATTTGTAGGAATTGTGTTTAATTAATTTATTGATAGTGTAGTGTTAGGTTAATTGTAGGTAATTGTAGGTAGTTTATTTAATTATTTTATTGATAGGGTAGTGTTAGGTTTAATTATATCTTAGGTTAGGATTTATTTTACAGGTAAATTTGTTATTATTTTAACTAGGTAACTATTAAATAGTTCTTAACTATTTAATAGCTATTGTACCTGGTTAAAATAATTACAAAGTTGCCTGTAAAATAAATATTAATCCTAAAATAGCTATAATATAATTATAATTTATATTGTAGCTATATTAGGGTTTATTTTACAGGTAAGTATTTAGCTTTAAATAGGAATCATTTATTTAATAAGAGTTAATTTATTTCGTTAGATAAAAATTATATTTAACTTAGGGGGGTGTTAGTGTTAGGGTTAGACTTAGCTTTAGGGGTTAATCAATTTATTAGAATAGCGGTGAGCTCCGCTCGGAAGATTAGGGGTTAATAATTGAAGGTAGGTGTCGGCGATGTTAGGGAGGGCAGATTAGGGGTTAATACTATTTATGATAGGGTTAGTGAGGCGGATTAGGGGTTAATAACTTTATTATAGTAGCGCTCAGGTCCGCTCGGCAGATTAGGGGTTAATAAGTGTAGGCAGGTGTCGGCGACGTTGAGGGGGGCAGATTAGGGGTTAATAAATATAATATAGGGGTCGGCGATGTTAGGGCAGCAGATTAGGGGTACATAGGGATAACGTAGGTTGCGGCGGTTTACGGAGCGGCAGATTAGGGGTTTAAAAAAATATGCAGGGGTCAGCGATAGCGGGGGGCGGCAGATTAGGGGTTAATAAGTGTAAGGTTAGGGGTGTTTAGACTCGGGGTACATGTTAGAGTGTTAGGTGCAGACGTAGGAAGTGTTTCCCCATAGGAAACAATGGGGCTGCGTTAGGAGCTGAACGCTGCTTTTTTGCAGGTGTTAGGTTTTTTTTCAGCTCAAACAGCCCCATTGTTTCCTATGGGGGAATCGTGCACGAGCACGTTTTTGAGGCCGGCCGCGTCCGTAAGCAACTCTGGTATCGAGAGTTGCATTTGCGGTAAAAATGCTCTACGCTCCTTTTTTGGAGCCTAACGCAGCATTTGTTTGAACTCTCGATACCAGAGTTAATTTTATGGTGCGGCCAGAAAAAAGCCAGCGGAGCGTTAACAGCCCTTTTACCGCCAAACTCCAAATCTAGGCCTTAGCATGTGTTAAACCTGCTGGATGTTAACTTTACAGGAATGGTATGAAATGTTCAAAGCATAAAGAATAAACATCCGTATAAATATAAATATGAGTTTATCCATATATCCATATACAAATACATGCTAATATATAACATATGAAAGCATGCTACTCATATCATATATATTACCCTATAAAGTAACTAATATCCCACTCCTTGTTCAAGCCCTTTGGTAGTCTAGTATCCAGTTTCCAAATCCAGTATAGCTCTTTTCTGGTAAGAATATTAAACCTGTTGCCACCCCGTATTGGTCTTCTGGCTATATCTATAACCTTCACTAGAATTCTGGGCTCATTACTGAAATGAACTCCATTAAAGTGCTGAGCTACACTTATCCTTATCGTAATTTTTAATATCCCTCTTATTTTCCCCTATTCTCGAACGTAGGGTACGGGAAGTCTGTCCCACATACTGTTGATGACAGAGTTCACACTCTAGGAGGTAGACCACAAAACTGCCACAATTTGCATAATGTTCAATTTTAAATTTCTCACCAGTAACACTGCTTTGAAACAAATTTTCTGATTGTATGACTTCGTAGGAGAGACATCTAAAAGTGCCTTTTCTGGACAGCCAATTACTGGCTCTCATATTATCTTTACTGGTAACCAAACTAGGTGAAAGAATTGTGGCTAAATTGGGGGCTTTTTTTGGAACAAATTTGATGTTGTCAACAACTTTTAACAAGAGATCATCCCATTTTAAAATGGGCAAATTTCTTCTGATGATATTACACAATTGCTGGTACTGCAATGAGAACTCTGATGAATATGTCCATTTACCATTTGAATATTTGTATTTATGTTTTATGAGGGTTGATTTTGACAATGAGTGCAATGATTACATGTGACATTAATGTTCCATACGCATTTCTGAAAGAAATTTGTAAGGATGAACCTTTCATATATTCAAATATTTATACAAATATGATTTAAGTATAAATGATAAGACATGTATAATATGAAACTATTATAGGTCTCTACAATATCTGATATTCTATTTTTTGAGTGCTATAATGAATACTAATTTATTTGTCTATGGTGTTGTTTTTTTTAACCCCTGGCATTTCTTTTAAAATATTACTTTTTTTTTTCTTTTTGCATACAAATAGTATATGTGTACTCATGCCGCACAGTGTGGACTTGTGTTTAGTTTGCATGGTTGACATGGTAACCATGCATGCTAATACCTGATTGGCTGATCAAGGTTTAAATGGTCCACACATGTGAGAGAAATTATACCTATGATTAAGTGCCGCAGGGCACGAAACATGTAAGGTCTCCTCCTCCTCCATCACATGTTTGCAACAAGAATGTTGTTATTTTAAATACTTTTTTGAATAAAGGAAGATTTTTTAACTTTTACCCTGGAGTGCCGCCTGTCCTTCTCAGCAGTTGAAGTATAACTGTTCACAGAGCACTTGAAGAAATCTTGAGGTAAAATATCTTCCTTTTTTTTTTTTTCATAAAGATGTTCAGGTGATATTTTCATGTCAGCTTTTTACACGTATGCTGCATCACTTTCAAGGGATTTAGAATATGATTATTTTGTCCCTTTAAAGGGGCATGATACCCAAAATGCTGACTAGAAACATTCATATAAATATATCTATTTAAAAAAAAGATATTTTACCTTAAATTGTCAACAGTAGCCACATTCCATTGTAAAGAGACTTTAAGCAGCCAATCAGGATGCTTATCATCTCAGGACTTGCAAGGTAGTGAGCATTTGGCATGTACAGACACAGTCACTTTATTTCCCTTCTCAGTTTTAGGAAGTTGACTATGTTTGAACTTCTGCACAGATTATGCTGATTGGCTGTCGTACTGTCACCATAAAGATGACAGTAGCTGAAGTGTATCCGGTCACTGAGCATTTACTCTGGTGAGCTGAAGAAATTTAGAGGAAAAATATCCTTTTCTTTCACATAGGTGGCGAGAGTCCACAACCTTTAACGTACGGGATATACATTCCTACCAGGAGGAGGCAAAGTTTCCCAAACCTCAAAGCCTATAAATACCTCTCCCACCTAACACATACATCAGTTTAAACTTTGCCTCCTTTTGAGGTGGTTGAAGCATAAGTACAGTGCTTGTCAGAGGGAAGTACTGCCTTATGACACTATGTTTTTTTACCTCATGGGGAAACTTTTCATGGGTTCTCTGTAAATTTGGTTACAGGGATTCATCTTTTGCCTCCCTTTACAGATTGACTTTATACTCCTATTCCATTACCACTGCTGATATGTTTCAGAACTGATTTGGCTGACTGCTTTCAGTGGGCGAGTGTCTATAAAACAAAAGGTAAGTATACTTTCAAATTACTAGGACACTCATAGCTGTGGATGGGCACTTATGTTTAAGTTTGCTATAAAAATGTTTTATATACATCCCAGGGACAGGCATTATTTTTACCTTATGTAACTACTGTTGATATTATACGAAATGGGATTGGAAACATTTTTTAAAGGTTCCTCTATAAAAAAAAAAATCTTGAGGGCATACCTTGCAGATGCTTGGGACTGTATTTTCACACGAGCGAGGAGACGTTTTCCATCTTAATATGAGGAGAGTCCACAGCTTCATTCCTTACTTGTGAGAAATACTGAACCTAGCCACCAGGAGGAGGCAAAGACACCCCAGCCAAAGGCTTTAATACCTCCCCCACTCCCCTCATCCCCCAGTCATTCTTTGCCTTTCATCACAGGAGGTTGGCAGAGAAGTGTCAGAAGATACAGAGAAGTTCCTTATGGAGGGTATCTATCCTTCGGAATGCGACTGGAGTTTTAAGTAGTCTTGTCAGCCTCTCAATGAAAGCAGAAAGCAGAGTCTGGAGATGCAGGGAGAGTCTTTCTGCAAACCTATCCTATTAACAGCTGCTAAGCAATCAGTGTTGACGAGTTTCACTGCCTGCTTTTTTCAATCAAGTCCATGTCAGGAGCAATGCTAAAAGACTGTCAAACTTGAGAGGCTGTGTTCCTGTTCCAATACATAGATTCCGGTAAGATCGTTTCGTTATTTATCACATATGATAACGCAAGAAGATAGCGTCACAGTGTGGCTCCTTTTATCTGTATGGAATCAGGGTTAATATCTCTGGAAGGGGATTATTGAACAGGGGGGATAATGTCACATAATGTACATATTGTGATTATGCTGCGACATGTGTGAGATATGGCTCAGGCAGATGTTGGAGCATAAAGGTTAAGCTGTGCAGCCTTTTAGGCTTGGCACGCTTTTAGCTATAGCAGGGGCAGTCCTGCATGGCACACCACGTGACCAGGTGTGGTCACACTGATTCTTCCTCTTTTTGACCGTATGGTTTTCCGGAGACAAAGCAGTTTCTCTCTTGGGCCTGGGTCATACTAGGTGGTGAGTGCCCCAGTCATTGGGGGTACAAAGGTGTCATTTATCTTGGTCTATTGTCCTTTTTTATAATCGCAAGCTATGGAGGACTCTGATGTATTAGAGGGTACTCCTTCTCTACCTAAGTCTAATGCCTGTCTATATTGTGAGGAGGTCATGGTGTACCCGCCTGATCAATTATGTTCCACATGCCTTGATAAAGTAATTTTATCTAAGAAAGCTAATATGTTTAGTACTACTGAGCCTTCCACCTCTGAGGAGTCTCCATCCTGTGAGGTGCATACCCCACAGTCATCTCCTATTGCACATGTAGCTTCCTGTAGCACTTCTAATCCTCCATGTGGGGGCATCCCTTTAGCACCAGACTTTACTGAGCAGTTACAAATGGCAGTGTCTGCAGCCATTTAGTGCTTTACCTCACCCTGCTAAGCACAAGCGAAAGGTTAAATATTGCTATCCTTCCCAGGGGTCATCTACTTGCTTATTGGATTTATCGGATACTAGATTATCTGCTGATGAAGACACCTCTGATACTTCGGAGGATGTCCTTTCTGGGTCGGAATCTGCTGCCTCTAAACCTCCAGCTGCGGAGGAACCAGACTTTAGATTTAGGATTGAACACTTACGCTTTCTGCTAAAGGAAGTGTTGGCTACTTTAGAGATTCCAGAACCTAAATTACCGGAGGAACCCTGTATTCCTAAATTAGATAAGGTCTACGAGGACAGGGTTGTACCACAGACTTTCCCGGCTCCCGTAAAGATGGTGAACATTATTAAGTATGAAATGGAAAGACTTGGTTATTCTTTTTCCCCTTCTTCTTCTTCTTTTAAAAAATTATTCCTGGTTCCGGACTCAACTCAATTAGAGTTATGGGATTCCGTTCCTAAGGTGGATTGTGCTATCTCCACGCTTGCTAGGCGCACTACTATCCTTCTTGAGGATAGTTCGTCGTTTAAGGAGCCCATGGATAAGAAGCTGGAAACTCTGTTAAGAAAGATGTTTCAACATATGGGGTATTTGTTTCAACCGGCAGCGGCTGTTGCTGCGGTTGCTGGAGCGGCAACCTACTGGTGCAACTCCTTATCTGATTTTATTGAGGTGGAAGGTCCCCTTGATGCGAACCAGTAAAAAATTAAGGCCTTAAGGGTAGCTAATTCTTTTATTTGTGATGCAAATATGTAGATCATTCGCATGAATGCCAAGGCTTCAAGTTTTTCTGTGATAGCCCATCTGGACTTCTTTTCCTTCCATTTAAGGGTAAGATTCTTTTTGGTCCAGGCTTGGACTCAATCATATCCACGGTTACTGGAGGCAAGGGTGCCTTTTTACCGCAGGATAAGAGGAACAAACCTAAGGGACAAGGTCCTAATTTTCGCTCCTTTCGTTTGGACAAATCTCAACATCAGCAGCCCTCTACGAAGTCTGAGCAGTCCAAGGGAACTTGGAAACCTCAAAGCAGAAAAAGAATCCCACCGAGTCGAAGTCGGCATGAAGGGGCAGCCCCCGATCGGGCCTTGGATCTGGTAGGGGGAAGACTATCTCTATTTTTGGAAGCTTGGTTTAGAGATGTGCAAGACCCGTGGGTACTGGAGGTCATCGCTCAGGGATACAGGATAGATTTCAAATCTCATCCTCCCAGAGGCAGATTCCACTTATCAAGCCTGTCTTTAAGGCCAGAAAAGATTGAAGCTTTTCTAGGGTGTGTGAGGATTCTCTCCTCCCTGGGGGTCATTGTACCAGTACTTCCAGCAGAGAGAGGTCTGGGATACTACTGAAACCTCTTTGTGATACCAAAAAAGGAGGGTACTTTTCGTCCGATTCTGAACCTAAAGTGCTTAAACAAATTCCTGGCTGTCCCCTCATTCAAGATGGAGACAATAAGGTCCATTCTTCCCTTAGTCCAGGAAGAACAATTCATGACAACGATAGACCTGAAGGATGCCTACCTTCATGTCCCTATACACAAGTAACACTTCAAGTTCCTAAGATTTGCGTTCCTGGACCAGCACTTTCAGTTTATTGAACTTCCGTTTGGTCTAGCTATTGCTCTAAGAGTTTTTACGAAGGTTCTAGGGGCTCTGCTTGCAGTGGCCAGAACCAGAGGGATTGCAGTGGTGCCGTACTTAGACAATATTTTGGTTCAAGAACCGTCCTGTCATCTGGTAGAGGACCATTTGGAAGCCCTTCTTTGTCTTCTTCGATCTCATGGATGGAAGATAAACTTAGAAAAGAGTTCTCTTATTCCCTGTACCAGGGTGGAGTTCCTGGGTACAATAATAGACTCCATATCCATGAGGATATTTCTTACAGACCAGAGATGTTACAAGCTAACATCCAATTATCTTGCCTTCCAGACCTCCTTCAGGCCATCTGTGGCTTGCGTATGGAGGTAATTGGGCTCATGGTGTCCTGCATGGACATCATCCCCTTTGCCAGATTCCATCTCAGACCTCTTCAGCTGTGCATGCTGAGACAGTGGAACGGCAATCATTCAGATCTGTCTCAACGGATTTCTCTGGACAGCCGGTTGAGAGAATCGCTCTCCTGGTGGCTCTGTCCAGATCACCTGTCCCAAGGGACATCCTTCTTGGGTCCATCCTGGGAGATTGTGACTACAGACGCGAGTCTCACAGGATGGGGAGCTGTTTGGGGTGCCAGGAAGGCACAGGTTCTGTGGACTCGAGAGGAATCCCTTCTCCCAATCAACATCTTGGAGCTTCGAGCAATATTCAATGCCCCTTCTGGGTTCGGCCCAGTTTATCAGATTCCAATTGAACAACATAACCTCGGTGGCTTATATCAACCATAAGGGGGAAAGAAGGAGCTCCCTGGCAATGAGGGAAGTATCTCGGATTCTGGAATGGGCGGAGGCCCACAACTGCTTGCTCTCAGCAATCCACATTCTGGGTGTGGACAACTGGGAAGCGGATTTCCTCAACAGACAATCTTTTCTTTCAGGGGAATGGTCTCTCCATGCTGAGGTGTTTGCAGAGATTTTCAACAGATGGAGGATGCCAGAGATAGATCTCATGGTGTCCCGGCTCAATTCCAAGCTACCCAGATATGGGTCTCGGTCCACGGATCCTCAGGCGGAGCTTATAGATGCATTAGCAGTGCCTTGGAGGTTCAGTCTGATCTACATTTTCCCGCCATTACCACTTCTACCTCGTGTGGTGGCCGCATCATGCAGGAGCGAGCATCAGTGATTCTAATTGCTCCATCGTGGCCTTGGAGGATGTGGTTCATGGATCTGGTGGGGATGTCCTCATCTCCTCCATGGAGGTTACCTTGTTGCAGGGATCTGCTGGAACAAGGTCCCTTTGTTCATCAAAATCTAGATTCTCTGAGGCTGACTGAGTGGAGATTAAACGCTTAGTCCTAGCCAAGAGAGGGTTTTCTGAGAGAGTTATTGATACTCTCATTCAAGCTCGTAAGCCGGTTACTCATTGCATCTATCATAAGGTGTGGAGGACCTACTTATTCTGGTGTGAAGAGCGTGGATTTCCCTGGCATAAGGTCAGGGTTTCCAGAATTATTTCCTTTCTCCAGGATGGCCTGGACAAGGGCTTTTCGGCTAGCTCACTTAAGGGACAGATTTCGGCCCTATCTGTTTTACTGCACAAGAGGCTCGCTGTGCTTCCAGATATTCAGTCTTTTGTTCAGGCTCTGACTAGAATCAGGCCTGTGTTTCGGTCTAGCACTCCTCCTTGGAGTTTAAATCTTGTTCTTAAGGTTTTGCAGAGGGCTCCATTTGAGCCTATGCATGGTCTTGATATTAAATTGCTACCTTGAAAGGTTCTCTTTTTACTGGCTATTGCTTCAGCACGCAGAGTATCTGAGATGGCTGCCTTGCAATGTGAGCCACCTTACCTAGTATTTCATACTGATAAGGCTGTTCTTCGTACTGGGTTAGGGTTTCTTCCTAAGGCTTTTTCAGATTGCAACATCAATCAGGAGATTGTTGTTCCTTCCTTGTGTCCTAACCCTTCCTCTTCGAAGGAGCAGTTACTTCATAATTTAGATGTGGTTTGGGCCTTGAAGTTCTATCTTCAAGCTACTAAGGAGTTCAGGCAGACTTCTTTTTGTTTGTTGTCTATTCAGTGAAGCGTAAGGGGCAGAAAGCCTCTTCCACTTCCTTTTCTTTTTGGTTGAGGAGTATTATTCGCTTAGCATAAGAATCAGCGGGACATAAGCCTCCTCAAAAGGTTTAAGGCTCATTCAACCAGAGCAGTGGCTTCCTCTTGGGCCTTCAAGAATGAGGCCTCTATGGAGCAGATTTGTAAGGACGGCTACTTGGTCCTCCTTACATACCATAATTTTACAAATTTTATGTTTTTGCTTTGGCTGAAGCATCTTTTGGGAGAAAGGTTTTGCAGGCTGTGGTGCCCTCAGAATAGAGTCCGCCTCTCCTTTTTTTACCCTCCCGTTTCATTCAGTGTCCTCTAGAGCTTTGGTATATGTTTCCCACAAGTAATGAATGAAGCCGTGGAAACTCCTCACATATGATGAGAGTCCACGGCCCCCACCCATTTTTCTCAGTTGTGCAGACCAAAAAATTTTGTTTTGTTCTTCTGGGGCCATTTATACCCTGATATTTCTCCTACTGTTCCTTGTTTCCTCGGCAGAAATGATCTGGTAAGCATAATTTATGTTTTTTATCCTTGCAAAACTTTTCCATGCCTCAAAGTTTATAAGGGGAATAATTTCTTTGCCATAATGGAGCAGCCTGCACCTATCCCTGAAGTAACCATAGGACTTGAGTCTGTTGAACAACTTTCTACCAAAGCTAAGTGTGCTTTTTGTAAAACTTCTGAAGTAGCTTCTTCAGCAAATTTATGTGACTCATGTATAGATTTTTTATCACATACTAATAATGTTTCTTTGGTTTTAACTGCACCTACTGTTTCAATTTCACTGATGGATGCAGATGGTGTGCCCCCAGCAATGAAGAAATGTATTGCTGTTGCCATTGAGAAGGTCCTGACTGCGCTCCTGCCTTCAAATAAACGGAAAAAGTCAGCCCATGTTTAACCTTCAACTAGTAATGTATGTACTGAACAGATAAATACTGATGTATCTTCTAATGATGAGGGTTCCTCTGATCCTGAGGCTCCCTCATCTGATACAGAACCAGATAATTATTCTTTGTTATTGAAGCATATTTGTTCTCTTTTAAAAAAAAGTCTTAGTCATTTTAGGGTTTGAAGAAGCTAAACCTTCTGATGATAAACCCTGTAATCGTCTAAATTCAGTATATTAGACTGCAGTGAATCTCCCTGAGATTTTTCGTGTTCCTTATGCTGTGTTTGATATGATTGCTAAGTAATGGTCTAGACCAGGTACCTCTTTTAACTCTTCTTCAAGGTTTAAATTGTTTTATCCTCTACCTACTGCTAGTCTAGATCTTTGGGAAACTAAATGTAACGGAACTGGAGCAGTTCTGCAAAGAAGAGTGGGCAAAAATTGCACAGTCTAGATGTGCAAAGTTAGTAGAGACATATCCCAACAGACTAAAGGCTGTAATTAAAGCAAAAGGTGATCAACAAAATACTGACACAAGGGGGTGATCCTTTTTCCAACTCAATTGTTCTGTTTTTGAATTGACTTTATTTTTGTCTGACATGTTGGTGCTATATATTTCACTTAGATGTTATAAGTTGCACTGAGTAATTACAACTTGATAAATAAATACTGTCTCTGTCTTTGTTTCAGGCTGCAAAGCAACAAAATGTGATTATTTTCAAGAGGGGTGATTCTTTTCAATACCCACTGTATGTCCTTAGAACAGCCATTTCTATTGCTGATGTAGCTGCTGCCTCTACTTTGTGGCTATCTAGTCTTGCTCAGCAGTTCTCTTAAGATCCTAAATGTTGTAAAATTCTTTATTTACATCAACAGGCATTTCATTTTATTTGCAATGCAGTATTTGATATTTTAAAAATCAATATTGAAACTATGTCCTTGGCTATTCTTTACAAAAGAGCATTCAATTTGGATTCAGAGTCAAACTGTAATGCTTGTGGGATATTTCCCTATCAGACCAAACTTGGCTAGTAATCTTCTTATCCCGGCGTCAAGTGGAAGGATAAGGAAATATTCCAGAACAATATGAGTTTGAGAAATGAGGTAAGCACTACTCATGGTAGACAGGGTAGTCCTTCACGGCAATAAGATTAAGGCAGATAATGATCAGAGACTGGCAGAGTTCGGCAATAGAAAGGCAATCCAGCATTATAGCAGTACAGGGGTAAACCAATAGAATGGTCAGGAACAAGCAGAGCTCGGCAACAAAAGGTAATCCAGTAGTTAAGAAGTTCAGGGATAAACCAATAGAAAGGCCAGACAAGCTGAGTTCAGTAATGATTAGGCAATCCATCAATTCAAGGGTTAGACAGGCAGAGTTGTCAGACAGGCAGAGTTCACCAATAATAAGGCAATCCAGCAATTCAAGGGTTAAACAGGCAGAGTGGTCAGACAGGCAGAGTTCAGTAACAATAAGACAATCCAGCAATACAAGTAATAAAGCACCTAGGAGCACACACAGTAACACCTATACTTGGGCGGCGGCTGGAACCAAAGGGGAACCAGAGTCGGTTTCAAAGGATGAGCAGCATGGAATTTGGAGACCAAAGATGAAGCATGCACATCATGAGCAGGGACCCAGGAACGATCCACCACAGAGTAACCCTTCCAGTGAAAGAGGTATAGGAGCTGCCTGCGTTTAATTCTGGAGTCCAGGATCCTAGCAACCTCATACTATGGTTCCCCTTGAATCATGAGTGGAGCAGGACGCCTGAGTCGAGTTTATTTACTCGTAATGTAGTGTTTGAGCAGGGAGATGTGAAAGACTGGGTGAATGTGCAAGGTCTTAGGCAAGGCCACTCTGTAGGCAGGAGACAGTCTTTTGAGTTCTTTATAAGGACCAATGTACCGAGGTCCTAATTTGTGACAAGGTTGACGTAATTGGATATGTCGGGTAGAGACCCAGACATGATCACCTGCAGAAAAGGCATGAATATGAGCTCAATGATGATTGGCAAACCTGGAGATGGTTGAGTGTAACTGAAAGTGTATTTGTTGCCAATGGGTAGTGAGGTCAGGGAAGTGACGCTCTGCAGCAGGAACTCCTGTGGATTTAGCAGAAAGAGGAAAAACACATGGTTGATAACCAGCTGCAGCCTGGAAAGACGAGCATCTTAGAGAAGAATGCCAATGAGTGCCAGGGTATTTGTGAATGTCAGTAGATAATACACACACACACACACACACATATATATATATATATATATATATATATAATAAGATAGAATGCAATCTATCAAATATTAAATGTGATCATGCTTATTTTATGGCTGAATACATTCTGTGTATTACAAATCTGAGGTCAGACATGAGGTGCCTTGCTGATTACACATCAGACCCCCCCCCCCCCCCACACTCAATATGCTAAATCACATTTGTTCAAATCAAAATCTATGTAATCAAAGTTACCAGATAATATCCCCTGTGGATAAGCAGCCGAGAGGTCTAGAGCTAGATCTTTTGAAGCTTGAATGGATGCAGAGAAGAACTGGTCTACAGAGGGAAATGACTGTTTACACTTAAGTGTTAAATTAATTTTAATACACATAAGGCATCTGAACTCAAGTTACCTACAGACATATAGGAATGCTATGACTTAATCTTCATATATGATTATATATATAGTCTTTTTCAAACAAGGACTGCAGTCACTGGGTTTAGATGCAAAACTTATGGCTAGATTACGAGTTTTGTGTTATGAGTAAAAAAGCAGCGTTAAGCCTCATAACGCTGCTTTTTTACTATAGCTGCTATTACGAGTCTTGTAGGTACAGCTGCCCCGCACACTTTTTTGGCCGTACCGCAAATTAACTTACGCAATTTTCGTAAAGTCTTTTTTCAATGGGACTTCCATTACACCGATATTACAAGCTTTTTTTTTTAGGCCAAAAAGTGAGCTGTACAGTCTATCCCGCAAGATTCGTAACACATTCTAAAGTCAGTAGTTATGAGTTTTACACTACAAAGCTGTAGCATAAAACTCATAACTAAAGTGCTATGAAGTACACTAACACCCATAAACTACCTATTAACCCCTAAACCGAGGCCCTCCTGCATCGCAAACACTAAAATAAAATTATTAACCCCTAATCTGCCGCTCCCGACATCGCCGCCACAAGAATAAACATATTAACGCCTAAACCGCCTCGCAAACACTAGTTAAATATTATTAACACCTAATCTGCTGTCCCTAACATCGCCGCCACATACCTACATTTATTAACCCCTAATCTGCCGCCCCCAACGTCGCCACCACTATACTATATTTATTAACCCCCTAAACCTAAATCTAAGCCTAACAGCCCCTATCTTAAATATAATTAAAATAAATCTAAATAAAACCTACTATTAATAACTAAATAATTCCTATTTAAAACTAAATACTTACCTGTAAAATAAACCCTAAGCTAGCTACAATATAACTAATAGTTACATTGTATCTAGCTTAGGGTTTATTTTTATTTTACAGGCAAGTTTGTATTTATTTTAACTAGGTAGAATAGTTACTAAATAGTTATTAAAGGGACACTGAACCCAATTTTTTTCTTTCGTGATTCAGATAGAGCATGAAATTTTAAGCAACTTTCTAATTTACTCCTATTATCAAATTTTCTTCATTCTCTTGGTATCTTTATTTGAAATGCAAGAATTTAAGTTTAGATGTCGGCCTATTTTTGGTGAACAACTTGGGTTGTTCTTGCTGATTGGTGGATAAATTCATCCACCAATAAAAAAGTGCTATCCAGAGTTCTGAACCAAACAAAAAGCTTAGATGCCTTCTTTTTTCAAGTAAATAAATATAAGTAAATATCTTGTAATTTGTTTTTTATTTTGTGTAATTTAGTGGGGTTTTTTTTGTAATTTAGGTAATTGTATTTAATTTAGTTAATTGTATTTAATTTAGGTAATTTATTAAATTGTGGTGTTAGTGTAACTTAGGTTAGGTTTTATTTTACAGGTAAATTTGTATTTATTTTAGCTAGGTAGTTATTAAATAGTTAATAACTATTTAGTAACTATTCTACTTAAAATAAATACAAACTTACCTGTAAAATAAAAATAAACCCTAAGATAGATACTATCGGCTAGATTACGAGTTTTGCGGTAACAGGGGTGCGTTGCTAACTTGCAGTTTATTCTCACCGCTCACTTACTTGCAGCGCTGGTATTACGTGTTTTTATCAACTCGGCTTTAGCAGGCAAGAAGTGAGTGTAGAGCAAAATTGAGCTCCACACTGCACTCCAATACCAGCACTGATTAAGTGAGCGGTGTGCTGGTTATACGTGCTCGTGCACGATTTCCCCATAGACATCAATGGGGAGAGCCGGCTGAGAAAACGTCTAACACCTGCCAAAAAGCAGCGTAAAACTCAGTAACGCAGCCCCATTGATTCCTATGGGGAAACTAAATTTATGCTTACACCTAACACCCTAACATGAACCCCAAGTCTAAACACACTTAATCTTACACTTATTAACCCCTAATCTGCCGCACCCGACATCGCTGACATCGCTGACACCTACATTATATTTATTAACCCCTAATCTGCCGCTCCGGACATCGCCGCCACCTACATTATAATTATTAACCCCTAATCTGCTGCCCCCAACATCGCCGACACCTACATTATATTTATTAGCCCCAATCTCTCTCCCCCAATGTCGCCGCAACCTACCTACATTTATTAACCCTTAATCTACTGCCCCCAACATTGCCGCCACTATTCTAAATTTATTAACCCCTAAGCCTAAGTCTAACCCTAACCCCCCTAACTTAAATACAATTAAAATACTAAATACTTGCCTATAAAATAAACCCTAAGCTAGCTACAATATAAGTAATAGTTACATTGTATCTAGCTTAGGGTTTATTCTTATTTTACAGGCAAGTTTGTATTTATTTTAACTAGGTAGAATAGTTACTAAATAGTTATTAACTATTTACTAACTACCTAGCCAAAATAAATACACATTTACCTGTAAAATAAAACCTAACCTAAATTACACTAACACATATCACTACACTACAATTAAATAAATTAAGTAAATGAAATACAATTAAATAAATCAAATACAATTAGCTAAATTACAAACCAAAAAACACTAAATTACAGAAAATAAAAAACAAATGACAAGATCTTTAAACTAATTACACCTAATCTAATAGCCCTATAAAAATAAAAAAGCCAACCCAAAATAAAAAAAACCTAGCCTAACCTAAACTACCAATAGCCCTTAAAAGGGCCTTTTGCGGGGCATTGCCACCAAGAAATCAGCTCTTTTACCTGTAAAAAAAATACAAACAACCCCCCCAACAGTAAAACCCACCACCCACACAACCAACCCCCCAAATAAAACCCTAACTAAAAAAACCTAAGCTCCCCATTTCCCTGAAAAGGGCATTTGGATGGGCATTGCCCTTAAAAGGGCATTTAGCTCTATTGCGGCCCAAAGCCCTAACCTAAAAATAAAACCCACCCAATACACCCTTAACAAAATCCTAACACTAACCCCCGAAAATCCACTTACCGGGAGAAGTCTTCATCCAAGCGGCAAGATGTCCTCAACGAAGCCGGCAGAAGTGGTCCTCCAGACGGGCAGAAGTCTTCATCCAGACGGCATCTTCTATCTTCATCCTTCTGACGCGGAGCGGCTCCATCTTCAAGACATCCGGCGCGGAGCATCCTCTTCCAACGACGACTACCCAACGAATGAAGGTACCTTTAAGTGATGTCATCCAAGATAGCGTCCCTTAGATTCTGATTGGCTGATAAAATGCTATCATCCAATCGGAATTAAGGTTGAAAAAATCCTATTGGCTGATGAAATCAGCCAATAAGATTGAGCTTGCATTCTATTGGCTGTTCCAATCAGCCAATAGAATGCGAGCTCAATCCTATTGGCTGATTGCATCAGCCAATAGGATTTTTTCAACCTTAATACCGATTGGCTGATAGAATTATATCAGCCAATAGGAATCTAAGGGACGCCATCTTGGATGACGTCACTTAAAGGTACCTTCATTTGTCGGGTAGTTGTCGTTGGAAGAGGATGCTCCACGCCGGATGTCTTGAAGATGGATCTCCTCCATGTCGGAAGGATGAAGATAGAAGATGCCGACTGGATGAAGATTTCTGCCCATCTGGAGGACCACTTCTGCCCGTCTGGAGGACCACTTCTGCCAGCTTTGTTGAGGACATCTTGCCGCTTGGATGAAGACTTCTCCCGGTAAGTGGATCGTCGGGGGTTAATGTTAGGCTTTTTTAAGGGTGTATTGGGTAGGTTTTATTTTTAGGTTAGGGATTTGGGCCGTAATAGAGCTAAATGCCCTTTTAAGGGCAATGCACATCCAAATGCCCTTTTCAGGGCAATGGGGAGCTTAGGTTTTTTTAGTTAGGGTTTTATTTGGGGGGTTGGTTGTGTAGGTGTTACTGTTGGGGGGGTGTATTTTTTTTTTACAGGTAAAAGAGCTGATTTCTTGGGGGCAATGCCCCACAAAAGGCCCTTTTAAGGGCTATTGGTAGGTTAGGCTAGGGTTTTTTTTATTTTGGGTGGGCTTTTTTTTATTTTGATAGGGCTATTAGATTAGGTGTAATTAGTTTAAAGATGTTGTAATCTGTTTTTTATTTTCTGTAATTAAGTGGGTTTTTTTGTAATTTAGCTAATTGTATTTGATTTATTTAATTGTATTTCATTTAGTTAATTTATTTAATTGTAGTGTAGTGATAGGTGTTAGTGTAACTTAGGTTAGGTTTTATTTTACAAGTAAATTTGTATTTATTTTAGCTAGGTAGTTAGTAAATAGTTAATAACTATTTAGTAACTATTCTACCTAGTTAAAATAAATACAAATGTGCCTGTAAAATAACAATAAACCCTAAGCTAGAATAGTTATATTGTAGCTAGCTTAGGGTTTATTTTATTGGTACGTATTTAGTTTTAAGTAGGAATAATTTAGTTAATTATAGGAATTTTATTTATATTTATTTTAAATTATATTTAAGTTAGGGGGGGTTAGGGTTAGGATTAGACTTAGTTTTAAAGGGTTAATAAATTTAGAATAGTGGCGGCAACATTGGGGGCAGCAGATTAGGGGTTAATAAATGTAGGTAGGTGGCGTCGATGTTGGGGGCAGCAGATTAGGGGTTAATAGGTATAAAGTAGGTGGCGGCGATGTTAGGGACAGCAGATTAGGGGTTATTAATATTTAACTATTGTTTGCGAGGCAGGAGTGCGGCGGTTTAGGGGTTAATATGTTTATTATAGTGGCAACAATGTCCGGAGCGGTAGATTAGGGGTTAATAATTTTATTTTACTGTTTGCGATGCGGGAGGGCCTCGGTTTAGGGGTTAATAGGTAGTATATGGGTGTTAATGTACTTTTTAGCACTTTAGTTATGAGTTTTATGCTACAGCTTTGTGGTGTAAAACTCATAACTACTGACTTTAAAATGCGTTAGGAATCTTGGCGGTAGAGGGTGTACCGCTTACTTTTTGGCCTCCCAGAACAAACTCGTAATACCGGCGCTATGCAAGTCCTATTGAAAAAAACCTTTACGAAATTTACGTAAATTGGTTTGCGTTAAGGCCAAAAAAGTGTGCAGTGCCCCTACACCTGGAAGACTCGTAATACCAGCGGGCATAAAAAAGCAGCGTTAGGACCTGTTAACGCTGCTTTTTCACCTTACCGCAAAACTCGTAATCTAGCCGTATGTAACTACAGGGAGTGCAGAATTATTAGGCAAATTAGTATTTTGACCACATCATCCTCTTTATGCATGTTGTCTTACTCCAAGCTCTATAGGCTCGAAAGCCTACTACCAATTAAGCATATTAGGTGATGTGCATCTCTGTAATGAGAAGGGGTGTGGTCTAATGACATCAACACCCTATATAAGGTGTGCATAATTATTAGGCAACTTCCTTTCCTTTGGCAAAATGGGTCAAAAGAAGGACTTGACAGGCTCAGAAAAGTCAAAAATAGTGAGATATCTTGCAGAGGGATGCAGCACTCTTAAAATTGCAAAGCTTCTGAAGCATGATCATCGAACAATCAAGCGTTTCATTCAAAATAGTCAACAGGGTCGCAAGAAGCGTGTGGAAAAACCAAGGCGCAAAATAACTGCCCATGAACTGAGAAAAGTCAAGCGTGCAGCTGCCAAGATGCCACTTGCCACCAGTTTGGCCATATTTCAGAGCTGCAACATCACTGGAGTGCCCAAAAGCACAAGGTGTGCAATACTCAGAGACATGGCCAAGGTAAGAAAGGCTGAAAGACGACCACCACTGAACAAGACACACAAGCTGAAACGTCAAGACTGGGCCAAGAAATATCTCAAGACTGATTTTTCTAAGGTTTTATGGACTGATGAAATGAGAGTGAGTCTTGATGGGCCAGATGGATGGGCCCGTGGCTGGATTGGTAAAGGGCAGAGAGCTCCAGTCCGACTCAGACGCCAGCAAGGTGGAGGTGGAGTACTGGTTTGGGCTGGTATCATCAAAGATGAGCTTGTGGGGCCTTTTCGGGTTGAGGATGGAGTCAAGCTCAACTCCCAGTCCTACTGCCAGTTTCTGGAAGACACCTTCTTCAAGCAGTGGTACAGGAAGAAGTCTGCATCCTTCAAGAAAAACATGATTTTCATGCAGGACAATGCTCCATCACACGATGGCCAAGTACTCCACAGCGTGGCTGGCAAGAAAGGGTATAAAAGAAGAAAATCTAATGACATGGCCTCCTTGTTCACCTGATCTGAACCCCATTGAGAACCTGTGGTCCATCATCAAATGTGAGATTTACAAGGAGGGAAAACAGTACACCTCTCTGAACAGTGTCTGGGAGGCTGTGGTTGCTGCTGCACGCAATGTTGATGGTGAACAGATCAAAACACTGACAGAATCCATGGATGGCAGGCTTTTGAGTGTCCTTGCAAAGAAAGGTGGCTATATTGGTCACTGATTTGTTTTTGTTTTGTTTTTGAATGTCAGAAATGTATATTTGTGAATGTTGAGATGTTATATTTGTTTCACTGGTAAAAATAAATAATTGAAATGGGTATATATTTGTTTTTTGTTAAGTTGCCTAATAATTATGCACAGTAATAGTCACCTGCACACACAGATATCCCCCTAAAATAGCTATAACTAAAAACAAACTAAAAACTACTTCCAAAACTATTCAGCTTTGATATTAATGAGTTTTTTGGGTTCATTGAGAACATGGTTGTTGTTCAATAATAAAATGAATCCTCAAAAATACAACTTGCCTAATAATTCTGCACTCCCTGTATTAGTTATATTGTAGCTAGTTTAGGGTTTATTTTACAGGTAAGTATTTAGTTTTAAATAGGAATAATTTAGGTTATGATAGTAGGTTGTATTTAGATTTATTTTAATTATATTTAAGTTAGGGGGTGTTAGGGTTAGACTTAGGTTTAGGGGTTAATAACTTTAGTATAGTGGCGGCGACGTTGGGGGCGGCAGATTAGGGGTTAATAATTGTAGGTAGGTGGCGGTGATGTTAGGGGCGGCAAATTAGGGGTTAATAATATTTAACTAATGTTTGTGATGCGGGAGTGCGGCGGTTTAGGGTTTAATATGTTTATTATAGTGGCGACGATGTCCGGAGCGGCAGATTAGGGGTTAATAAATATAATGTAGGTGTCGGCAATGTCGGGGGCGGCAGATTAGGGGTTAATAAGTGTAAGATTAGGGGTGTTTAGACTCGGGGTTCATGTTAGGGTGTTAGGTGTAAGCATAAATTTAGTTTCCCCATAGGAATCAATGGGGCTGCATTACGGAGCTTTACGCTGCTTTATTGCAGGTGTTAGACTTTTTCTCAGCCGGCTCTCCCCATTGATGTCTATGGGGAAATCATGCACAAGCACGTACAACCAGCTCACTGCTGACTTAAGCAGCGCTGGTATTGGAGTATGGAGCTCAATTTTGCTCTACGCTCACTTCTTGCCTTTTAACCCCGGGTTTATAAAAACCTGTAATACCAGCGCTGTAGGTAAGTGAGCGGTGACAATAACGTGCAAGTTAGCACCGCACCCCTCTTACCGCAAAACCCGTAATAATTTATTGCGGTAACGCTTCGGGTTTCACAGACCCCTTCCTCAGACCAGACAATTGTGCAAGTGAACAGAGTGCAATTTAAATGTGCTAAGCCCCAGTCTATTATTAGGAAGGTTGATAGGGTAATTTGTCATCCAGACCCTTTAAATAGAACAGTTTTCTGTCTTCCAGGGGCTCGTGTTAGGCATATTGTGGAGCGTATTGATAGATTGTTAGAGGGATGTGGGTCTGATCCTGCAGTCATGGTTCAGTAAGACAGAAGGAGCTAAGGTCTGTTAATTTATGGTTAAAGACATGGTGTAAAAATGAGGGTTTAATTTTTTTGAGCACTGGGCTGACTTTTCATTTGGGTACAGTTTATACAGTAAGGATGGATTGCACCTGAATGACATGGGTGCAGGTGTGTTGGGGAAAAGGATGGTAGCAAGTTTAGAGAATCTTTTAAACTAGGCAAAGGGGGGAGGGTCAGTTAGAAAACAATAGAGCAGAAAGGTCAGTCTGTGAATCTGTCACTCCTTTAATATCTCAAGGAAGGGATGACTTAAGAAATGTCACATTAGAAAGTATGGAGGAAAGCACACCAAGTATCAGCAGAAAGCATATGAAAATTAAATGTATGGCAACAAATGCAAAAAGCATGACAGGTAAAATGGGGGAGCTGGAGATCTTAGTTGCAGAAGAGGACTATGATGTTATCAGTATAACTGAAACTTGGTGGGATGATTCACATGACTGGGCAGTTAACTTAGAGGGGTATACTTTATTTAGGAGGGACAGGAATAATATAAGAGGTGGAGGAATCTGCATGTATATTAAACCTAACCTTAAACCTACAATAAGGGAAGATATTTATGTTACAGGTGACAATGTAGAGACCCTGTGGGTGGAAATAAAGAGTGGGGGGAAAAATTAAAAAAAAAATATTACTAGGAACATGCTACAAGCCCCCCAACATTAGTGACCTGGATGAAACTCAACTACTAATGCAAATAGGTAAGACTACTAATAACAGTGCTGTAATTATGGGAGATTTTAATTACCCTGATATAAACTGGGCCAATAAAACTAGTAATTCAGCTAAGGGGGATAGATATTTAAATGTTCTCAGGTATAACTTCTTGTCACAATTAATAGAAGGACCAACTAGGAGTAACACTATATTGGATTTAGTGCTATCAAATAATATAGATATAATATCAAACATAGAAGTCAAAGAACATTTGGGTAACTGTGATCATAACATGGTCACATTTGAAATCTCTTTTCATAAGCAGTGTCTTAAAGGTTTAACCAAGACTTTTAATTTTAAAAAGGCAAAATTCAACAATTTAAGGAAATCATTAAATAACATAAATTGGGACAAATTATTCTCTAATAAAAATACAGAGGATAAATGGATAACATTTAAAACGTTGTTAAATAAATATACATATAAACAAATACCATATGGTTATAAAAATAAAAAATCCAAGCCAATGTGGCTGAATAAAAATGTGTTAAGAGAAATTAGGAAAAAACGTAGGGCATTTAAATTATTCAAAGAAAATAGTACAGACTCAACATTCCATATTTATAAGGAATGTAACAAAGCATGCAAAAAAAGCAATCAAATTAGCCAAAATTGAAAATGAAAAATTAATTGCAAAGGATTCTAAGTTTAACCCTAAAAAATTATTTAAGTACATAAATAGCAAAAGATCTAAGAAAGACAATATAGGTACATTAAAATGCATGGAGGGTAGCATGATTAACAGTGTCAGGGAGAAGGCTGAGGTACCAAACCAGTTTTTTTCTTCAGTATACACAAGAGAGGAACCATTGGATGATACTTTGGAACAAAATAGAACATGCCAGCCCTTACCATTAACTGGGTTATGTATAGAGGATATCAGGAACAAATTAAGATAATATTAAGGTAAATAAAACTCCAGGCCCAGATGAAATACACCCAAGGGTGTTAAGGGAACTTAGCACTGTTATAGACAAACCTCTACTCTTAATTTTTAAACGCTCATTATCCTCAGGCATGGTACCCAAGGATTGGCGTAAAGCTGATGTGGTGCCACTCTTCAAAAAGGAAAGTAGGGTTGATCTAGGAAGCTATAGACCAGTTAGTCTGACATCAATAGTGGGGAAGATATTTGAAGGGATTATCAGTTGATGTGATATACTTAGATTTTGCAAAGGCGTTTGATACAGTGCCACATGAGAGATTAATGCACAAAATTAAGGGACTGGGAATATCTGAAAATGTTAGCTCATGGATAAATAACTGGATAAAAGATAGGGAGCAACCAGTAGTAATAAATGGATCATACTCAGATTGGACAAATCACAGTGGAGTCCCCCAGGGATCAGTACTGGGCCCTGTTCTTTTTAAAATTTTTATAAATGACTTGGAGCAAGGATTAAATAGCGACATCTCTATTTTTGCAGATGATACTAAGTTAAGTAAGGTCATTAGGTCAGAGCAGGATGAACTTTCGTTACAAAAGGACCTGCAAAAATTAGTATGGGCAGGTAAATGGAAAATGAGATTTAATACGGGAAAATGCAAGGTTCTACATTTTGGAAGTAAAAATAAGCAGGCAGCGTATTATTTCAATGGGACAAGACTTAGCCAAACACAGGAGGAAAGGGATTTGAAGGTAGTAATAGATAACAAGCTAAAGATGGGTGCACAATGCAGGGCAGCGGCTTCAAAGACTAATAAAATACTAACATGTATTAAAAGGAATTATGTCACTATGTAAAGAATAAGATAAAAAATAGTAAAACTGGTGCCGTAGAGAACAGCTAGGATATATACTACTGCAAATTCAAGGATACTTATCTCAAAAAGAAAACCTATATAGGCAGTATGGGGTAAATGAATATTGGGTGCTAAGTACTAAAAGCACATATAAGTAGGACAAAAATTAAATGATTGTATAAAACAAATGGACATAAGTTAGAATCGCACAATTATATTTATTCTATGTACAATGAAATATTAAACACACTAATGTCTAAAACACATAAAGTTTCATAAAAAATGGGGACGTCTCCCTATGTTAAAAATTCAGTGACAGCCGATAAAACAATCTGAACTGCTTCTGAATTACAAATAATGCACTTAATGTATAAGCGCTTTCAAAGTGTGAAGTGTCAAAGTTAGTGGTGAATTGTAAGGTACCTTACTTTTTGATGTATCAAAGAACAACAGCCTCTATGTCGATATGCGTCTCCTTAGCTTGCGGTTCTGAGCGTCTGATTTCCTTGACTGGGGTAATCTGTGACTGTTTCTGGACGGCACACCTCGAATTCTATTGGTGGTCAGGTGGCACACCCCTCTTCTGATAGGTTGATGTATGTACACGCTTCGTAAGCTGTGTAAAAGAGTCCGCACAATTGCGGTGATGATTCCTGAATATTAAACGTACTTTAATGCTGCTTGGATCCCTGGTCCTTAAAGTGGCTTCGTCTTCTAAGCCATACGAAACTATAGAGTCTACGAGAAGGGGCTGGATCACAGCTTGAAGTGCGTATATGGATCGTGAATCCTTTCTTGTTGTTGATATGATAGCTGGAGTAAGTCTACGCGTTTCACCCTGGGAGGTCTTTATCAAGATACTCCAGGTAAGACTCAAGTCACCTTATAAAAGCAGTCCATGAATTCTATTGGTTGCATTCTGCTTAATCCGATTGGTGCCTATTATAACCACCTCTTTTGAACAAAAGGTGGAATCTGTTAATCCCGGGAACAGGTATATTAAGGTGGTATTGGAGAATTCATATATCAAAAAATCTTATTTTAAAGTTTGAAGCAAAAGAAATTAATAAATGTACACATAGTTTTCATATGTTAAATGATTATAACATATACTCCATTGTAGTAGGGGCTAATATCCACTAATCTTGTGGAGAGACATATACAAATCACTTTAGTCAAACTACAACTGATCTGTATTTGATCTCATTGGATCAATATATATTAAAAAAAAACATATTAAACTAACGTCAGGTTCTAAAGTCAGAACCATATACATATGACATATGAGTATGTGAGATAGAAGGGCGACAGAGTGAATGTAGGGGATGAGAGGAATATAGAAATTTCTAATTCTGAATTAAGTCCCTGAGGTTGGAGAGTTTGTAATGTATATATAGTTTCTGATTCAATCCTAAGGAGTTCAACTTCTAGGTTTCCTCCTCTCCAGTTGGGTAACACTTTTTTAATCCCCCCAAATTTAAAATCTGTCAATTTATTATTATGTTTCTCCCTAAAATGTTGATACAGATATGTGTCTTTTTTCCCTTTCTCAATAGTCCAGAGATGTTCGCGGATCCTTTCCCTAAGGGTTCTGGTTGTTTATCCAATGTATTGCTTGTTGCACGTACATTGTATCATATAGATCACCCCTTTATCTTGACATCTAATGGTGCTGTTGATATTGTGTGTCTTTCCTGTCTGTGTGGATTTGTATTTTTTTATTTTAGAACTGTACTGACATGATTTACATCCGAAACATGGATAGAAGCCATTAATGTCATTCCCAAATAGATTACATTGTTTGCTGTTTTGTGTCTCAGTTTTAAACTCACTTGGGGCTAGGATTGTTTTAAGGTTTTTAGCCTTTCTATAAATTATATTGGGATAAGGGGAGACTATATTCATTATAACAGGGTCATTTTGCACTAAGTGCCAATGTTTATTCATGATCTTTTTAAGAGTCCTAAAGTCGTCATTATAATTGGTTATATATTGCTTCCTGGAATGTCGGTTGTTGTCTTGTCTTTATATTTGAGAAAATCACTCCTATCTCTTGATTCTATATCTTTTTTAGCTTTCATAATTAAGTCTTTCTTATAACCTTTCTCCAAGAATTTTCTTTCAAGAAAATCCGCTTGTTCTAAATAGTCTGTTGTTTTTTAACAATTTCTACGTAGTCCAATACATTGTCCCTTGGGTACATTTTCTTTCCATCTTTTTAGATGGCAACTCTCTGAGTGTATCAAGCTATTGGCATCTACTGTTTTAAAATGCGTTTTTATTTTCAATTAATTTTGGACTATTTCAATTTCTAGATCAAGAAAAATTATCTTTTCTTTACTTATAGTATTGGTGAATTTTAAACCTATTGTGTTACTATTCATATTTGTTAAAAATTATCAAGTTGTATCTCCACTCCATACCATCAGGATATCGTCAATATACCTTTTATAAAATCTCTTTCCCAGTCACCCATAAACAAATTGGCGTAACTTGGCGCAAACCTCGTGCCCATAGCTGTACCTGTTATTTGCAAGAAAAAGTTTCCATCAAAAGAAAAATTATTTTGATTTAGGATAAAAGAAATCGTGTCTATTATACATTTTGCCTGGTCTTTATGTAATGTATTATCATTATTCAAGTATTTCTCCACTGCCTTTATACCCCATTCATGTTTTATACTAGTATAAAGTGATGATACATCACTAGTTATAAGATAATAATTACTATTCCATTCTAGATTTTCTAAAGTTTGTAGTACATCTGTAGTATCTTTTAGATATGATGGGAGAGTTCTGATGTATTTTTGTAAAAATTTATCAATGTACTTTATATATTTTAGGGAGATAATAAAAAATTAGTATTTTCGGAATTTGGGTGATAGTTAAATTCTTTCGTATTGATAATACCTTTTTCTTTTGCTTCATCCAATAGTACATTTAATCTATTGGAATAGATCTTAGTTGGATCTGATTTTAATACACTGTAAGTAGTATGGTCATTGAGAAGTCTGTTGGATTCGTTTAGGTATTTAATTTTATCAAGAATGACCACTCCTCCCCCCTTATCAGCTTGTTTAATTACAATATTTTTGTTCTTTTGTAAACTTTGCATCGCTTGTTTTTCTTTCAAAGACAGATTGTATTTTATATGTTTTTTAGGTTTTACATTCTGTATGTCTTTTTGGACTAGTTGTTCAAATAATTCTAGATTGCTGCCGTGTTCATGTTTTGGATAAAATTTTGATTTTTCTTTTAAATTTGTATGTATGTAGGTGGGGGTTGGCTAGGATTATTTGTGAGATTAAATGGGACTGTATAATTTCTCTCAATAGGGTTCTTAATAAAGTACTTTTTGAGTGTCAATTTTCTAACAAACTGACTTCCATTTATTATGTGTTTGGAATTTATTAATTCTGGTAGATGGTGCAAATGACAAACCTCTATTTAGAATTTTTATTTCTTCTTTATTTAATGTCACACTACTCAGATTGAAGATACCCTTTGCAATTACTTCATTCTCTGGTAGTCCCTTGCTTTTCCCTCTTCCTGTTCCTCTTCCTCTACACCCTCTCTTAATCTTTTTCTTGGACTTTTTGGGGCTTTTGTGTTTCCCTTTCTATCCTTGATCCTATTCTTGGAGTTCCTGGGTCTGGTAGGCCCTGGGATAAAAAATTATTCTGTCTGGTATTCTCATTTTCATGTTGGATTTGAAAATCCGAAAATCTGTTATGTGTTGGTACTCGCCATGGTGACCTATCATATGAGCTATCCCCATTACTCTAATGACAACCCAAACAGAGGATATTGGAATAAGACACATTATAATAGAGAATGAAGGCCTGATGTAGATACTCCATATCTTAGACATTTTAACAGTACTAATTCCTATAGGAATTATAATTATCGAAGACATTATAATCACCACCAAACTACACATGATCAACATGACAGATATAACAATAGACAAGCGAGAAATTATAATAATTGGATACATTCTAGGACAAAAAAATCAGATTAGCTCATATGATAGGTCACCATGGCGAGTACCAACACATAACAGATTTTCGGATTTTCAAATCCAACATGAAAATGAGAATACCAGACAGAATCATTTTTTTATCCCAGGGCCATGGTGACCTATCATATGAGCTAATCTGGTTTCAGACCGTTTCAAAGGTCCAATTGGTAACACATGAAAAGAAACACTTACCCTCCGTAAGGTATTCACAAGCCTTACATCTGGCTCTCCCACATTTATATGTACCATTGACACTAAGCCATGTTGTTGTCTGCTTTATTTGTGGAAGCTGACTGGGGGAAAGAATATTACCTAAGGTAAGGTTTCTAGAATAAACAGTAGTCCTCGGATCCTTGTCCCCATACAACTTTCGGAAATATTTTTTCAAGATTTCACAAATTTCATAGAATTTTGAGGAATACTGCGTAACAAATAGGGTGCGCTCATCTTTTTTAGATTCCTGCTTTAGAGTTTTTATCCTATCCATCCTTGCCATCTCCTTAGCCACATTTTTCACAATTTTTCACTGATAGCCCCTCTCCATCAATCTATTCTCGATGTTGGAACTCTCTCTCTCTTGAAATCAGACTCTGTATTACATGGTAATACAGAAGTAGAATCCGCTTCAGGTAGCTCCTTTCCTAGACGTAGATAAAATATACAAAAGAAGAAGGTCACATTTTAGACACTGATACTACAGATGATGACCATTCTTCTTCTTTTCTAATTTCCACTTCAGGAGATGACAACTCAGGTTCTGAGCCTGAAACTACTTACACAGCCTCCACTTCTATACCCCCTACACAAAGTTACCCATTAACAACTATAGGTAATGCCCAGGACATTCAAATGACTGCTTACCAGGGAGCAAGACCTAATACTAAAGTACAGAGCAAGGCTATGACTATTAATGCTAAACCTGATGCAGCTACGATAGTTACAAATACATAACAGAGCAATACAAACACAGATAAAGCTCAGTTTTTTTGTCCTGACCTGAAGCAACCAACAGGGGGAGGGATGGAATCTGTGAGCAAACAACACAGATATTCTCTCAGGGAGACCAAAATGGAAATCGTCACCTCTAGGGAGTGTTATTAATTTATCCTCACACATACTCACTCAGACAGAAATAAGAGTTTTAAACTATGGTTTAGGCTTTTGCCCCAATAGTAGTTTCAATTTGTTTCATAGTATTATCGATGTTAACAAATTCATTAGAAAGTTGACTCTACACAAACATTTTAAAACACTTTCTACACCTGTGCAGACACATCGCAACATACATCCTCTCTCTATTTGTGCTAGTACTGATGAACTTAACTTCAAAGATGTATGTGACCTTAATAATCTAGAAAGTTTGTATGCAGAATCAGATACACTAAGTGAATCAGCGCGCAATTTGCTTCCTAAATTTAAGACAGCCTCTCAGTTTTACCCGATACATAGTAGGGGGAGAATTCTGGAGCTGTTTCATAAAAGAGTGGTTTATGACTTAACTCTATTAAATAACTCCAAGAGAACTACAAAGCTCAACCTTTTAGTGAATGAATTGGCAGCTATCAGCACTTTAAAAAAATAGTCCATTGTTATAAGAAATTCAGATAAGGGGGCCAGTGTGGTTCTCATGGATAAGGATGTATATATTGCAGAAGCTCAAAGACAATTGGAATATGTTAATACATATACTATTTTACTAACTAATCCCACTAATAGATTCCAAAGAGAACTTTATGAAATACTAGATGATGGCTTGCACCTAGGAATTATGGATAATGAGACCAAGAAATATTTGTATGTGGCAAATCACGTTATTCTGATTTTCCACCACTTATATTACATAAAGGCCTAGATAACGTCAAAGGACGCCCAATTGTTTCTGGCATTAGTTCATTATTTGAGCCACTGTCAGAATGGCTGGACGCTATTTTACAGCCTATTGTTTCTTCTCTGCATAGTTACATTAAGGACACTACACATGTGTTACAATTAGTTGAAAGTTTAAAATGGACCTCCAATTGCAGTTGGCTTACCATTGACGTAGTGTCATTATATTCCAGCATACCACACCATCTGGGAATTTTAGCCATTAGATATTTTCTGGAACTACACTACCAAATGGACAGCCACATTATTGAGTATATTGTGAGGGTTACTACATTCTTATTAGAGCACAATTACTTTCTGTTTGAGGGGGTTTACTATCTGCAAAGACAAGGCACGGCCATGGGGGCAAGGTTTGCCCCCTCATATGGTAACATATTTATGGGATGGCTTGAGAGGTGCTTTGTCTATGCAGATAGTAACCCCTTCTCTCAACATATCCTTTTTTAAAAAACGTTTCATAGACGATTTGCTCTTGATTTGTTCATCAGATGAATCTACTGCAAAACATTTTGTTAACTATTTGAATGAGAGTAACAATGAGGTGGGTTTTACCTTTGATTGGCATAAGCTTGAAATACATTTCTTTCATGTAATTAGCAAGAGTCAATGAGCTAGTGACGTATGGGATATACATTGCTACAAGGAGGGGCAAAGTTTCCCAAACCTCAAAATGCCTATAAATACACCCCTCACCACATCCACAATTCAGTTATACAAACTTTGCCTCCCGTGATGGTGGTAAAGTAAGTTTGTGCTAGATTCTTCATTGATATGCGCTTCGCAGCAGGCTGGAGCCCGGTTTTCCTCTCAGAGTGCAGTGAATGTCAGAGGGATGTGAGTATTGCCTATTTGAATACCATGGTCTCCTTCTACGGGATCTATTTCATAGGTTCTCTGTTATCGGTCGTAGAGATTCATCTCTTACCTCCCTTTTCAGATCGACGATATACTCTTATATACCATTACCTCTACTGATTCTCGTTTCAGTACTGGTTTGGCTATCTACTATATGTAGATGAGTGTCCTGGGGTAAGTAATCTTATTTTTTGTGACACTCTAAGCTATGGTTGGGCACTTTATATGTAAAGTTCTAAATATATGTCTTTAAACTTATATTTGCCTTGATTCAGGATAATCAGTATTCCTTTATAATTCAGACTGTCAGTTTCATTATTTGGGATAATGCATTTTAATTCAATTTATTTTTCATTACCTTGAAAATTCTCAATTGGCCATTGTCCCTGCGTGCTGTTAGGCTCGCGGGGGCAGAAAATGTTGCTTTTTATTGCGTAATTCTTGGCGCAGACTTTTTTGGCGCAAAATTTTTTTGTCATTTCCGGCGCCGTAGTTGACGCCGGAAGTTGTATTCTGTAAACGTCATTTTTTGACGCATGTGTATTCAGACATTTTTTTCCCGCCAAAAAATGAGGGCTTCAGTTTCGGCGTCAGAGGATGTGGCGTCATATGGAGCAAAAAAGTGTAGGATCCTACTGCTCTAGAACAAACGCTTCCTCGATCCGTCCAACCGGAAGTGTGCTGTGAAGCCGCAAGGCCGCTTGGGCTGCCCTAGGAGTGCCGTAGTCAGGATGTGCCGAATCCAACACCAAAGTAGTACAGGGAAAGAAATGACAGGCACTACAAGCCAGGTAATGTTGCATATAAAAAGTCCCAATTTTATTCGAAGATAAATAAGGTAAATACCAATCCAAGATACAAGAGACCAACATGAAGGTGACTCACAACAGGTAAGGGTTACACACAGGAGACTGTCTGACGCGTTTTGCGCCCCCTACAGGCGCTTACTCATAGACACAGTACAGGTAAGACTAGGTAGCTATAAATACACATGTAAGCAATCAATTAAGAGTGGGAGTTAACCCAATGTAATCCGGACCAGACTGGACCAGATCTAAAACAGTGCATGTTAATACTATAGCGAGCACAAACATATTTGTACAAACAGAGTTCAAGGGGAAAGTTATACAATTCAAATGTATATGGACACTCTGGTTTGTGGGTCTTAGAATTAAATTATAGAACATGATATTACAAACATTTTTTTGTGTGAAAAAGG